>NC_048591.1:29030000-29347500 GCF_013265735.2 Oncorhynchus mykiss | reverse complement strand
GGATGGAGAGAAGCAGGGAGGAGAAAGACAGAAGGAGGAGGGGGGGAGAAGCAGGGAGGAGAAAGACAGAAGGAGGGATGGAGAGAAGCAGGGAGGAGAAAGACAGAAGGAGGGATGAGAGAAGCAGGGAGGAGAAAGACAGAAGGAGGAGGGGGAGAAGCAGGGAGGAGAAAGACAGAAGGAGGGATGGAGAGAAGCAGGGAGGAGAAAGACAGAAGGAGGGAGGGAGAGAAGCAGGAAGGAGAAAGACAGAAGAAGGGAGGGAGAGAAGCAGGGAGGAGAAAGACAGAAGGAGGGATGGAGAGAAGCAGGGAGGAGAAAGACAGAAGGAGGGAGGGAGAGAAGCAGGGAGGAGAAAGACAGAAGGAGGAGGGGGAGAAGCAGGGAGGAGAAAGACAGAAGGAGGGAGGGGGAGAAGCAGGGAGGAGAAAGACAGAAGGAGGGAGGGAGAGAAGCAGGGAGGAGAAAGACAGAAGGAGGGAGGGAGAGAAGCAAGGAGGAGAAAGACAGAAGGAAGGAGGGAGGGGGAGAAGCATGGAGGAGAACAGGACAGCAACACAATTAGACCCAACAAAATCATGAGAAAACAAAAATATAAATAAACAAATAAACAGAGCAAACTAGAGCGCTATTTGGCCCTACACAGAGAGTACACAGTGGCAGAATACCTGACCACTGTGGCTGACCCAAACTTAAGGAAAGCTTTCACTATGTACAGACTCAGTGAGCAAAGCCTTGCTATTGAGAAAGGCCGCCGTAGGCAAACCTGACTCCCAAGAGAAGATAGACAATGTGCACACTGCCCACAAAATTAGGTGGAAACTGAGCTGCACTTCCTAACCTCCTGCCAAATGTATGACCATATTAAAGACACACATTCCCCTCAGATTACAGAGATCCACAAAGAATTTGAAAACAAACCCAATTTTGATCAACTCCCATATCTACTGGGTGAAATACCACAGTGTTCCATAACAGCAGCAAGATTTGTGACCTGTTGCCACAAGAAAAGGGCAACCAGTGAAGAAAAAACACCATTGTAAATACAACCCATATTTATGCTTATTTATTTTCCCTTTTGTACTTAAACTATTTGCACATAATATGACATTTGAAATGTCTTTATTCTTTTGGAACTTTTGTGAGTGTAATGTTTGCTGTAATTTATTGTTTATTTCACTTTTGTTTATTACCTATTTCACTTGCTTTGGCAATGTAAACATATGTTTCAGAGAGAAAGAGAGCAATGAGGAGGAAGGAAGGTGGGAGAGAGGGGTAAGACAGAGGTTAGGATGCTAATGATTGGTTGGACACATCTGCCTTGTGGCTTGTTGTAAAGTGTACTTGTCGGCCGACTTTCTGCCCATGGCCCTACGGCTCCACTGCAGATTTGTGTTTGTGTCAGACCTGTTTGCTATTAAACCTGCCGGACCTTACTGGGTTTGTGTGTTCTTACACATTTCTTTCTTTCATTCTAATCACTGGCAGCTAAGACAAAATCATCAACCAGGCCTCCTGCAAATATGTTAGCGTGTAACGATGTGTTTGTTTGAGGGTGTGTGTGTCCTCACAAACTTTTATTTTTTCACCAAAACGTCTCTGAAAACACAAGACCACCTGCCAGTGAGATTGTGTGTCTGTGTGGCCTCACACTGGCTAAGTGAGCAATCAACACACACACACACACACACACACACACACACACACACACACACACACACACACACACACACACACACACACACACACACACACACACACACACACACACACACACACACACACACACACACACATATATAAACACTCAGCTGGCTAGGGCCCTGAGGGACCTCACCTCCCTCCCTTCCTCCTCTCTTCCACCTGTCATCGCTCCATCTCTATAATCCTCAATATATTCCAATAATGCATGATCAAACTGAAGGGTGTGGGTTGACATTAAGAGTGAGGTATGGTTTAGAGTGGTTGAGTTATGGCTGTGGAGGGATTGTGTTATGGCTGTGGTCCTACTCACCCGTCCGCGTATCTCTCCTCTGGTGTTGACCTTGGTGCTGACCTGGATGAAGGCTGTCCCTCTGTCCAGGTGACGCAACAACTCTACACTGATGTCCTTCAACACACCCTGGGCCTGAGAGAGAGACACCGAGAGAGACAGAAAGACAGACAGAGAGCGAGACAGATATACAGAGAGAGAGAGAGCGAGAGAGAGAGAGAGAGAGAGAGAAAGAGAGAGAGAGTGAATGGAGTAAGAGTCTGTCATAGACATTCTCTATATCATACTATTTAAATTGTTCATGTGTGTTTGTTTGTGATTATTCATGTGTCTTCCTCTGCCTACCTGAGAACCGTAGAACCCTGTCAGCAGTCTCTTGTGATTGGTGCTGCGTTCGTCAAGTTCTCCGATTTCAGCCAATCCGTGGAGGTGGGCATTGACTGTGAGGTCATCAGCTTTGCTGAGGCCTGCCACCACGATCTCATAATGGAGGTGACAGCGCTCGTCCACAGACACCCAGGCATGGCCCCCAGCACTGGTCAGGACTGGAGGAGCCACAAACTGGCCTGCCAGAGGGACAGGAATCTCTGGCGAAGGAGAGGTTTAAATATTAAAAACAAAAGACTAGAGTTAAAGAGAATAATGTCAAATTGGGATTGATGTTTTTCACCCAAACATGGACTGGAGTGGTCTTTCAGATACTTTATAAAGAAGATTCTGTGGACACTGTGACTCTACTCTAGAGGACTGGAGTGGTCTTTCAGATACTTTATAAAGAAGATTCTGTGGACACTGTGACTCTACTCTAGAGGACTGGAGTTGTCTATCAGATACTTTATAAAGAAGATTCTGTGGACACTGTGACTCTACTCTAGAGGACTGGAGTTGTCTATCAGATACTTTATAAAGAAGATTCTGTGGACACTGTGACTCTACTCTAGAGGACTGGAGTTCGCCACCACTAACCTTTGCATTTACTCAACCTAAGCGTATTTGAGTTATGCTACAGTGAAACCCAAACCAGTCCCTCACCCTTACCATCGCTCTCAGAGGGCCCTCTATTGTCACGTGTTACTGAGGAAACTCAGAGGGCCCTCCGTTGTCCCGTGTTACTGAGGAAACTCAGAGGGCCCTCCGTTGTCACGTGTTACTGAGGAAACTCAGAGGGCCCTCTATTGTCACGTGTTACTGAGGAAACTCAGAGGGCCCTCCGTTGTCACGTGTTACTGAGGAAACTCAGAGGGCCCTCTATTGTCACGTGTTACTGAGGAAACTCAGAGGGCCCTCAGTTGTCCCGTGTTACTGAGGAAACTCAGAGGGCCCTCTATTGTCACGTGTTACTGAGGAAACTCAGAGGGCCCTCTATTGTCACGTGTTACTGAGGAAACTCAGAGGGCCCTCTATTGTCACGTGTTACTGAGGAAACTCAGAGGGCCCTCTGTTGTCACGTGTTACTGAGGAAACTCAGAGGGCCCTCTATTGTCATGTGTTACTGAGGAAACTCAGAGGGCCCTCAGTTGTCCCGTGTTACTGAGGAAACTCAGAGGGCCCTCTATTGTCACGTGTTACTGAAACCATCCATTTTGGGACACATATGACTTGAATGATGCGATTCATGTAATACTTTTAAA
Organism: Oncorhynchus mykiss; assembly: GCF_013265735.2. Classification (NCBI taxonomy): domain Eukaryota; kingdom Metazoa; phylum Chordata; class Actinopteri; order Salmoniformes; family Salmonidae; genus Oncorhynchus; species Oncorhynchus mykiss. The sequence goes on along the minus strand of NC_048591.1, from coordinate 29,343,876 downwards.
TAATAAAACAGCATGACATTCAAATGATAAAAATGTTCCTTTAGTTTTACAAGATATAAACCCCAGTAACTGTTAAACATTGATTTTGAGGCTTGACACATGTAACGTATGAAATACCTCGGAGGGCTAATTAGTACCTACACCTTCCATCATTTTGACTCCGTCAACTTTGTGCATATGGTGGAGGCGCGTGTGAATCCACAACTGGAGGGGCGAGGGGAAGGGGGTGCTTTAGGATTCAGCCCTAGTGCTCTGGTCTGAGGTCAGTGTCTCACCGTGTCTGGGTGCCTCCAGGCCGCTGTAGAGCAGGCCTCTGATCTGTCCACGTAGCTCCCCCTCCTGGCTGTGTGCCGTAGCCACGTTGATGAACAGTTCGTTCTGCAGCAGCATGTGGATGTGACGCGCCTCCAGACGACTCCAGCTGCCAGCCGCCCGCCCGCTGGGCCTGTCGAACTCTGGAGTTAGGTCATACAGCACGGAGCGCTTACTGCGCCGCCGAGGCTTTAGCTCAATGGTCAAACCCATCACCTCACTGGATACCCCCACTAGCTGGACCTGTGGACGGAGCAGGATATGGGTTGGTTTGGTGGTTCAGTTCAGTGTGGTTTGGTTTGGTTCAGTTATGTAAATAGTGACAGTACAATTCCATTAGATTCAGTTATTTGAAGTTCAAATCAATTCAATTCAGTTCAGATCCATACCTGGTAGTCCAGGGTGCCGTTGTCATGGAGATGAAAGAATGCTGATCCCACACCGCCTGTCGTCCCTGGTGTCAATGCATCACCACTGGACATGACACTCTGGATGGCTGGAAAGAGAAAGAGAGGGAGTAGAGGAGGGAAAGAGAAAAATGAGAGAGGGAAAATGTTTTAGTAAATATTTTCTTAAATCCTTGCTATTACATAACAGATGAACAAGCAGTGCCACACTTGGACCTTTTCATGTTTCCAATAAGTAAATTGAAGGTGAAACGAGGAAGGATGATGAGAGAGTGAGTAGGGTCTCCCTGACTCTGACCTCAAAACATTGTTCCCTTTCCATTTCACACCCAGATGACTACAATCTGAATGTGATGATGAGGCAGCTCTTGCATGCGACATGAGGCAATGCTCTCTGTCGAGTTATAATTCACCATGTTAGTCTGGAGAGCCAGACAGGGGGAGCCGAGAGAGGGCCAGAACACATTGTCTCACGTCTCCGCTGTAGAAAGACGTGTGCACAGACACACACACACACACCATGTCATCCCTCCACCAAGTGGGGACAATCACGGGGAATGAATACAGCACAGCCTGTCCACACAGAACTTTAGGGTGAGGGTATGTGTTTGTCATCTCAAAAGAGAGAATTGTAGCTTAAATGGTGTACCCCCACCTGCTAACCCATAACCTTGGGATGAGGTAACCCTTGTTGAACACGGAGGGGTTTAGAAGACTGACAGGGAAAGTCAAATAGAGAAGGAAAATAAAAGAAAGGCAGAATGGGAGTGATACAGCGGGAAGGAGTTCAAGACAGAGAAAGAACAGAACAAGATGGAGAGACAGGCAGAGAGAGAGCTAGACAGATAAGAGATGTTGAGAAGCATGTAGAGAAAGAGAGAGAGAGAGAGAGAGAGAGAGAGAGAGAGAGAGAGATGTAAGGAGAGAGTGAAACAAGTGTGTTGGGTTGAATTCTTCACACATAACGTCAAGCTGTTAATCATGGAGCTGGAACACCCGTATGGAGAGTGAAGTCCAGCAGAATGTGACCTTGGCAGCGCCCAGGGTGTGTGTGTGTTTGTGTGTTCGTGTGTGTACACCAAGTGTGTGCGTATGAAAAAGACAACGTGTGTGTGAGTGTGATCTAAGTATATAAGTATGTTTGTGTTAGAGTCGCTTGAATGGAACATGTGCGTGCTGAAATGTCTCAGACCAGCGCTCCTCATCTTGGTGGACCACCAAGTCAAAACGCAGAGCTATAAACATGGTTTTACTCCAGCGATAAGACTTGAAAGAATGAAGAGATGGAAGGAAGGAGGGAGTATTTCTAGAAGGGAGAGAATCGCTAAAACAACCATGGAGGAAAAGAAGGAGAACAAAACACATTCCTCCTACAGTAGGTCTCTGACTGGCCTCGGTTCAGGTGTGACAGGATGACAGAATGATGGATAGAACTCATAAAAAGAGGAATTAAGGTTGTTGGTGTGATGTTGAGTGACTCGAGTAACTTCCAAACAAATCGATTCAACCCATCACCTGTCTGAGTGGCTGACTGTTCACTGATTGTCTGATTGTTCTACATAAAGGGCGGTGGAGCTTACTGTCACATGACTTCCTGCCAGTGATAAAGCCAGAGATGTGTCGGGGGTCCTGGACCTCAGTTTCCACGGTGATCACCAGCTGGCCCCTTGACAACCAGAAGAGCTCCCGACTGTTCAGGTCTGTCAGCACCTCAGCAAAGTCTGTGTCCTAAAGGTAGAGAGTTGGAGAAATGGTGATACAACGTCAGAACAACCAAACCCAAATCTCTTACTAGACTTATCACAAACAAACACAGAAAGGTGATAATAGATAACAGATAATAGATAAACTCACAAACACACATACAGACACTGAGAAACACTAATTATGTCACTACAACACACTCTCTTTCTCTTTCAACAACCCCCCCACCACACATACATACACACACACAGGCTCACATAAACTCAACACACACCGACAATATGGCTTGCATTGGGGTTAATATCTCACACATTGCATCCATTTTCATATCCTTTCAACCGCCAGAGTTTGAGATAGAGAGATAGAGTTTGAGATAGATAGACAGAGTTTGAGATAGATAGACAGAGTTTGAGATAGACAGAGTTTGAGATAGATAGACAGAGTTTGAGATAGATAGACAGAGTTTGAGATAGATAGACAGAGTTTGAGATGGATAGACAGAGATTGAGATAGACAGTTTGAGATAGATAGACAGAGTTTGAGATGGATAGACAGTTTGAGATAGATAGACAGAGTTTTAGATAGATAGACAGTTTGAGATAGACAGTGTCTGAGATAGATAGACAGAGTTTGAAATAGACAGAGTTTGAAATAGATAGACCGTTTGAGATAGATAGACAGTTTGAGATAGATAGACAGAGTTTGAGATAGATAGACAGAGTTTGAGATAGATAGACAGACAGAGTTTGAGATAGACAGAGTTTGAGATAGATAGACAGAGTTTGAGATAGATAGACAGACAGAGTTTGAGATAGACAGAGTTTGAGATAGATAGACAGAGTTTGAGATAGATAGACAGAGTTTGAGATAGATAGACAGAGTTTGAGATGGATAGACAGAGTTTGAGATAGATAGACAGAGATTGAGATAGATATACAGAGTTTGAGATAGATAGACAGAGTTTGAGATAGATAGACAGAGTTTGAGATAGATAGACAGAGTTTGAGATAGATAGACAGAGTTTGAGATGGATAGACAGAGTTTGAGATAGATAGACAGAGTTTGAGATAGACAGTTTGAGATATATAGACAGAGTTTGAGATAGACAGTTTGAGATAGATAGACAGAGTTTGAGATAGATAGACAGAGCTTGAGATAGATAGACAGTTTGAGATAGATAGAGTTTGAAATTGATAGACAGAGTTTGAGATAGATAGACAGTTTGAGATAGATAGACAGAGTTTGAGATAGATAGACAGTTTGAGATAGACAGTGTCTGAGATAGATAGACAGAGTTTGAAATAGACAGAGTTTGAAATAGATAGACAGTTTGAGATAGATAGACAGTTTGAGATAGATAGACAGAGTTTGAGAAGGGTAGACAGAGTTTGAGATGGATAGACAGAGTTTGAGATAGATAGACAGAGTTTGAGATAGATAGACAGACAGAGTTTGAGATAGATAGACAGAGTTTGAGATAGATAGACAGAGTTTGAGATAGATAGACAGAGTTTGAGATAGATAGACAGACAGAGTTTGAGATAGATAGACAGAGTTTGAGATAGACAGACAGACTTTGAGATGGATAGACAGAGTTTGAGATGGATAGACAGAGTTTCAGATAGATAGACAGAGATTGAGATGGATCGACAGAGTTTGAGATAGATAGACAGAGTTTGAGATAGATAGACAGAGTTTGAGATAGATAGACAGAGTTTCAGATAGATAGACAGAGATTGAGATGGATCGACAGAGTTTGAGATAGATAGACAGAGTTTGAGATAGATAGACAGAGTTTGAGATAGATAGACAGAGTTTGAAATAGACAGAGTTTGAAATAGATAGACAGTGTGAGATAGATAGACAGTTTGAGATAGATAGACAGAGTTTGAGATGGGTAGACAGAGTTTGAGATGGATAGACAGAGTTTGAGATAGATAGACAGAGTTTGAGATAGATAGACAGACAGAGTTTGAGATAGATAGACAGAGTTTGAGATAGACAGACAGACTTTGAGATGGATAGACAGAGTTTGAGATGGATAGACAGAGTTTCAGATAGATAGACAGAGATTGAGATGGATCGACAGAGTTTGAGATAGATAGACAGAGTTTGAGATAGATAGACAGAGTTTGAGATAGATAGACAGAGTTTCAGATAGATAGACAGAGATTGAGATGGATAGACAGAGCTTGAGATAGATAGCCAGAGATTGAGATGGATAGGCAGAGTTTGAAATAGACAGAGTTTGAAATAGACAGAGTTTAAAATAGACAGAGTTTGAGATGGACAGACAGAGCTTGAGATAGATAGACAGAGTTTGAGATGGATAGACAGAGTTTGAAATAGATAGACAGAGTTTGAGATAGATAGACAGAGCTTGAGATGGATATACAGAGTTTGAGATAGATAGACAGAGTTTGAGATAGACAGACAGAGCTTGAGATAGATAGACAGAGTTTGAGATAGATAGACAGAGTTTGAGATAGACAGACAGAGCTTGAGATAGATAGACAGAGTTTGAGATGGATAGACAGAGTTTGAGATAGATAGACAGAGTTTGAGATAGACAGACAGAGCTTGAGATAGATAGACAGAGTTTGAGATGGATATACAGAGTTTGAGACAGATAGACAGAGTTTGAGATAGATAGACAGAGTTTGAGATGGATATACAGAGTTTGAGATAGATAGACAGAGTTTGAGATAGACAGACAGAGCTTGAGATAGATAGACAGAGTTTGAGATAGATAGACAGAGTTTGAGATAGATAGACAGAGTTTGAGATGGATAGACAGAGTTTGAAATAGATAGACCGTTTGAGATAGATAGACAGAGTTTGAGATGGATAGACAGAGTTTGAGATAGATAGACAGAGTTTGAGATGGATATACAGAGTTTGAGATAGATAGACAGAGTTTGAGATAGACAGACAGAGCTTGAGATAGATAGACAGAGTTTGAGATGGATAGACAGAGTTTGAAATAGATAGACAGAGTTTGAGATAGATAGACAGAGTTTGAGATAGACAGTGTGAGATAGATAGACAGAGTTTGAGATAGATAGACAGAGTTTGAAATAGATAGACAGAGTTTGAGATAGATAGACAGAGTTTGAGATAGACAGAGTTTGAAATAGATAGACAGTTTGAGATAGATATACAGTTTGAGATAGATAGACAGAGTTTGAGATGGGTAGACAGAGTTTGAGATGGATAGACAGAGTTTGAGATAGATAGACAGAGTTTGAGATGGATAGACAGAGTTTGAGATAGATAGACAGAGTTTGAGATAGATAGACAGAGTTTGAGATAGATAGACAGAGTTTGAGATAGATAGACAGACAGAGTTTGAGATAGATAGACAGAGTTTGAGATAGACAGACAGACTTTGAGATGGATAGACAGAGTTTGAGATGGATAGACAGAGTTTCAGATAGACAGACAGACTTTGAGATGGATAGACAGAGATTGAGATGGATCGACAGAGTTTGAGATAGATAGACAGAGTTTGAGATAGATAGACAGAGTTTGAGATAGATAGACAGAGTTTCAGATAGATAGACAGAGATTGAGATGGATAGACAGAGTTTGAGATGGATAGACAGAGTTTCAGATAGATAGACAGAGATTGAGATGGATAGACAGAGCTTGAGATAGATAGCCAGAGATTGAGATGGATAGGCAGAGTTTGAAATAGACAGAGTTTGAAATAGACAGAGTTTAAAATAGACAGAGTTTGAGATGGACAGACAGAGCTTGAGATAGATAGACAGAGTTTGAGATGGATAGACAGAGTTTGAAATAGATAGACAGAGTTTGAGATAGATAGACAGAGTTTGAGATGGATATACAGAGTTTGAGATAGATAGACAGAGTTTGAGATAGATAGACAGAGCTTGAGATGGATATACAGAGTTTGAGACAGATAGACAGAGTTTGAGATAGATAGACAGAGTTTGAGATAGATAGACAGAGTTTGAGACAGATAGACAGAGTTTGAGATAGATAGACAGAGTTTGAGATAGATAGACAGAGTTTGAGACAGATAGACAGAGTTTGAGATAGATAGACAGAGTTTGAGATAGACAGACAGAGCTTGAGATAGATAGACAGAGTTTGAGATAGATAGACAGAGTTTGAGATAGATAGACAGAGTTTGAGATGGATAGACAGAGTTTGAAATAGATAGACCGTTTGAGATAGATAGACAGAGTTTGAGATGGATAGACAGAGTTTGAGATAGATAGACAGAGTTTGAGATGGATATACAGAGTTTGAGATAGATAGACAGAGTTTGAGATAGACAGACAGAGCTTGAGATAGATAGACAGAGTTTGAGATGGATAGACAGAGTTTGAAATAGATAGACAGAGTTTGAGATAGATAGACAGAGTTTGAGATAGACAGTGTGAGATAGATAGACAGAGTTTGAGATAGATAGACAGAGTTTGAAATAGATAGACAGAGTTTGAGATAGATAGACAGAGTTTGAGATAGACAGAGTTTGAAATAGATAGACAGTTTGAGATAGATATACAGTTTGAGATAGATAGACAGAGTTTGAGATGGGTAGACAGAGTTTGAGATGGATAGACAGAGTTTGAGATAGATAGACAGAGTTTGAGATGGATAGACAGAGTTTGAGATAGATAGACAGAGTTTGAGATAGATAGACAGAGTTTGAGATAGATAGACAGAGTTTGAGATAGATAGACAGACAGAGTTTGAGATAGATAGACAGAGTTTGAGATAGACAGACAGACTTTGAGATGGATAGACAGAGTTTGAGATGGATAGACAGAGTTTCAGATAGACAGACAGACTTTGAGATGGATAGACAGAGATTGAGATGGATCGACAGAGTTTGAGATAGATAGACAGAGTTTGAGATAGATAGACAGAGTTTGAGATAGATAGACAGAGTTTCAGATAGATAGACAGAGATTGAGATGGATAGACAGAGTTTGAGATGGATAGACAGAGTTTCAGATAGATAGACAGAGATTGAGATGGATAGACAGAGCTTGAGATAGATAGCCAGAGATTGAGATGGATAGGCAGAGTTTGAAATAGACAGAGTTTGAAATAGACAGAGTTTAAAATAGACAGAGTTTGAGATGGACAGACAGAGCTTGAGATAGATAGACAGAGTTTGAGATGGATAGACAGAGTTTGAAATAGATAGACAGAGTTTGAGATAGATAGACAGAGTTTGAGATGGATATACAGAGTTTGAGATAGATAGACAGAGTTTGAGATAGATAGACAGAGCTTGAGATGGATATACAGAGTTTGAGACAGATAGACAGAGTTTGAGATAGATAGACAGAGTTTGAGATAGATAGACAGAGTTTGAGACAGATAGACAGAGTTTGAGATAGATAGACAGAGTTTGAGATAGATAGACAGAGTTTGAGACAGATAGACAGAGTTTGAGATAGATAGACAGAGTTTCAGATAGATAGACAGAGATTGAGATGGATCGACAGAGTTTGAGATAGATAGACAGAGTTTGAGATAGATAGACAGAGTTTGAGATAGATAGACAGAGTTTGAGATGGATATACAGAGTTTGAGACAGATAGACAGAGCTTGAGATGGATAGACAGAGTTTGAGATAGATAGACAGAGTTTGAGATGGATATACAGAGTTTGAGATAGATAGACAGAGTTTGAGATAGACAGACAGAGCTTGAGATAGATAGACAGAGTTTGAGATAGATAGACAGAGTTTGAGATGGATATACAGAGTTTGAGATGGATAGACAAGAGTTTGAAATAGATAGACAGAGTTTGAGATAGATAGACAGAGTTTGAGATGGATATACAGAGTTTGAGACAGATAGACAGAGTTTGAGATAGATAGACAGAGTTTGAGATGGATATACAGAGTTTGAGATAGATAGACAGAGTTTGAGATAGAAAGACAGAGCTTGAGATAGATAGACAGAGTTTGAGATAGATAGACAGAGTTTGAGATGGATAGACAGAGTTTGAGATGGATAGACAAGAGTTTGAAATAGATAGACAGAGTTTGAGATAGATAGACAGAGTTTGAGATAGATAGACAGAGTTTGAGATGGATAGACAGAGTTTGAGATGGATAGACAGAGTTTGAGATAGATAGACAGAGTTTGAGATGGATATACAGAGTTTGAGATAGATAGACAGAGTTTGAGATAGACAGACAGAGCTTGAGATAGATAGACAGAGTTTGAGATGGATAGACAGAGTTTGAAATAGATAGACAGAGTTTGAGATAGATAGACAGAGTTTGAGATAGACAGTGTGAGATAGATAGACAGAGTTTGAGATAGATAGACAGAGTTTGAAATAGATAGACAGAGTTTGAGATAGATAGACAGAGTTTGAGATAGACAGTGTGAGATAGATAGACAGAGTTTGAGATAGATAGACAGAGTTTGAGATAGATAGACAGAGTTTGAGATAGATAGACAGAGTTTGAGATAGATAGACAGAGTTTGAGATGGATAGACAGAGTTTGAGATAGATAGACAGAGTTTGAGATAGATAGACAGAGTTTGAGATAGATAGACAGAGTTTAAAATAGACAGAGTTTGAGATGGATAGACAGAGTTTGAGAAAGATAGACAGAGTTTGAGATAGACAGACAGAGCTTGAGATAGATAGACAGAGTTTGAGATGGATAGACATAGTTTGAAATAGATAGACCGTTTGAGATAGATAGACAGAGTTTGAGATGGATAGACAGAGTTTGAGATAGATAGACAGAGTTTGAGATGGATATACAGAGTTTGAGATAGATAGACAGAGTTTGAGATAGACAGACAGAGCTTGAGATAGATAGACAGAGTTTGAGATGGATAGACAGAGTTTGAAATAGATAGACAGAGTTTGAGATAGATAGACAGAGTTTGAGATAGACAGTGTGAGATAGATAGACAGAGTTTGAGATAGATAGACAGAGTTTGAAATAGATAGACAGAGTTTGAGATAGATAGACAGAGTTTGAGATAGACAGAGTTTGAAATAGATAGACAGTTTGAGATAGATATACAGTTTGAGATAGATAGACAGAGTTTGAGATGGGTAGACAGAGTTTGAGATGGATAGACAGAGTTTGAGATAGATAGACAGAGTTTGAGATGGATAGACAGAGTTTGAGATAGATAGACAGAGTTTGAGATAGATAGACAGAGTTTGAGATAGATAGACAGAGTTTGAGATAGATAGACAGACAGAGTTTGAGATAGATAGACAGAGTTTGAGATAGACAGACAGACTTTGAGATGGATAGACAGAGTTTGAGATGGATAGACAGAGTTTCAGATAGACAGACAGACTTTGAGATGGATAGACAGAGATTGAGATGGATCGACAGAGTTTGAGATAGATAGACAGAGTTTGAGATAGATAGACAGAGTTTGAGATAGATAGACAGAGTTTCAGATAGATAGACAGAGATTGAGATGGATAGACAGAGTTTGAGATGGATAGACAGAGTTTCAGATAGATAGACAGAGATTGAGATGGATAGACAGAGCTTGAGATAGATAGCCAGAGATTGAGATGGATAGGCAGAGTTTGAAATAGACAGAGTTTGAAATAGACAGAGTTTAAAATAGACAGAGTTTGAGATGGACAGACAGAGCTTGAGATAGATAGACAGAGTTTGAGATGGATAGACAGAGTTTGAAATAGATAGACAGAGTTTGAGATAGATAGACAGAGTTTGAGATGGATATACAGAGTTTGAGATAGATAGACAGAGTTTGAGATAGATAGACAGAGTTTGAGATGGATATACAGAGTTTGAGATAGATAGACAGAGTTTGAGATAGACAGTGTGAGATAGATAGACAGAGTTTGAGATAGATAGACAGAGTTTGAAATAGATAGACAGAGTTTGAGATAGATAGACAGAGTTTGAGATAGACAGTGTGAGATAGATAGACAGAGTTTGAGATAGATAGACAGAGTTTGAGATAGATAGACAGAGTTTGAGATAGATAGACAGAGTTTGAGATAGATAGACAGAGTTTGAGATGGATAGACAGAGTTTGAGATAGATAGACAGAGTTTGAGATAGATAGACAGAGTTTGAGATAGATAGACAGAGTTTAAAATAGACAGAGTTTGAGATGGATAGACAGAGTTTGAGAAAGATAGACAGAGTTTGAGATAGATAGACAGAGTTTGAGATAGATAGACAGAGTTTGAGATAGATAGACAGAGTTTGAGATAGATAGACAGAGTTTGAAATAGATAGACAGAGTTTAAGATAGACAGAGTTTGAGATGGATAGACAGAGTTTGAGATAGATAGACAGAGTTTGAGATAGATAGACAGAGTTTGAGATAGATAGACAGAGTTTGAGATAGATAGACAGAGTTTGAGATAGATAGACAGAGTTTGAGATGGATAGACAGAGTTTGAGATAGATAGACAGAGTTTGAGATAGACAGTGTGAGATAGATAGACAGAGTTTGAGATAGATAGACAGAGTTTGAGATAGATAGACAGAGTTTGAGATAGATAGACAGAGTTTGAGATAGATAGACAGAGTTTGAGATGGATAGACAGAGTTTGAGATAGATAGACAGAGTTTGAGATAGATAGACAGAGTTTGAGATAGATAGACAGAGTTTAAAATAGACAGAGTTTGAGATGGATAGACAGAGTTTGAGAAAGATAGACAGAGTTTGAGATAGACAGACAGAGCTTGAGATAGATAGACAGAGTTTGAGATGGATAGACATAGTTTGAAATAGATAGACCGTTTGAGATAGATAGACAGAGTTTGAGATGGATATACAGAGTTTGAGATAGATAGACAGAGTTTGAGATAGACAGACAGAGCTTGAGATAGATAGACAGAGTTTGAGATGGATAGACAGAGTTTGAAATAGATAGACAGAGTTTGAGATAGATAGACAGAGTTTGAGATAGACAGTGTGAGATAGATAGACAGAGTTTGAGATAGATAGACAGAGTTTGAAATAGATAGACAGAGTTTGAGATAGATAGACAGAGTTTGAGATAGACAGAGTTTGAAATAGATAGACAGTTTGAGATAGATATACAGTTTGAGATAGATAGACAGAGTTTGAGATGGGTAGACAGAGTTTGAGATGGATAGACAGAGTTTGAGATAGATAGACAGAGTTTGAGATGGATAGACAGAGTTTGAGATAGATAGACAGAGTTTGAGATAGATAGACAGAGTTTGAGATAGATAGACAGAGTTTGAGATAGATAGACAGACAGAGTTTGAGATAGATAGACAGAGTTTGAGATAGACAGACAGACTTTGAGATGGATAGACAGAGTTTGAGATGGATAGACAGAGTTTCAGATAGACAGACAGACTTTGAGATGGATAGACAGAGATTGAGATGGATCGACAGAGTTTGAGATAGATAGACAGAGTTTGAGATAGATAGACAGAGTTTGAGATAGATAGACAGAGTTTCAGATAGATAGACAGAGATTGAGATGGATAGACAGAGTTTGAGATGGATAGACAGAGTTTCAGATAGATAGACAGAGATTGAGATGGATAGACAGAGCTTGAGATAGATAGCCAGAGATTGAGATGGATAGGCAGAGTTTGAAATAGACAGAGTTTGAAATAGACAGAGTTTAAAATAGACAGAGTTTGAGATGGACAGACAGAGCTTGAGATAGATAGACAGAGTTTGAGATGGATAGACAGAGTTTGAAATAGATAGACAGAGTTTGAGATAGATAGACAGAGTTTGAGATGGATATACAGAGTTTGAGATAGATAGACAGAGTTTGAGATAGATAGACAGAGCTTGAGATGGATATACAGAGTTTGAGACAGATAGACAGAGTTTGAGATAGATAGACAGAGTTTGAGATAGATAGACAGAGTTTGAGACAGATAGACAGAGTTTGAGATAGATAGACAGAGTTTGAGATAGATAGACAGTTTGAGACAGATAGACAGAGTTTGAGATAGATAGACAGAGTTTCAGATAGATAGACAGAGATTGAGATGGATCGACAGAGTTTGAGATAGATAGACAGAGTTTGAGATAGATAGACAGAGTTTGAGATAGATAGACAGAGTTTGAGATGGATATACAGAGTTTGAGACAGATAGACAGAGCTTGAGATGGATAGACAGAGTTTGAGATAGATAGACAGAGTTTGAGATGGATATACAGAGTTTGAGATAGATAGACAGAGTTTGAGATAGACAGACAGAGCTTGAGATAGATAGACAGAGTTTGAGATAGATAGACAGAGTTTGAGATGGATAGACAGAGTTTGAGATGGATAGACAAGAGTTTGAAATAGATAGACAGAGTTTGAGATAGATAGACAGAGTTTGAGATGGATATACAGAGTTTGAGACAGATAGACAGAGTTTGAGATAGATAGACAGAGTTTGAGATGGATATACAGAGTTTGAGATAGATAGACAGAGTTTGAGATAGACAGACAGAGCTTGAGATAGATAGACAGAGTTTGAGATAGATAGACTGAGTTTGAGATGGATAGACAGAGTTTGAGATGGATAGACAAGAGTTTGAAATAGATAGACAGAGTTTGAGATAGATAGACAGAGTTTGAGATAGATAGACAGAGTTTGAGATGGATAGACAGAGTTTGAGATGGATAGACAGAGTTTGAGATAGATAGACAGAGTTTGAGATGGATATACAGAGTTTGAGATAGATAGACAGAGTTTGAGATAGACAGACAGAGCTTGAGATAGATAGACAGAGTTTGAGATGGATAGACAGAGTTTGAAATAGATAGACAGAGTTTGAGATAGATAGACAGAGTTTGAGATAGACAGTGTGAGATAGATAGACAGAGTTTGAGATAGATAGACAGAGTTTGAAATAGATAGACAGAGTTTGAGATAGATAGACAGAGTTTGAGATAGACAGTGTGAGATAGATAGACAGAGTTTGAGATAGATAGACAGTTTGAGATAGATAGACAGAGTTTGAGATAGATAGACAGAGTTTGAGATAGATAGACAGAGTTTGAGATGGATAGACAGAGTTTGAGATAGATAGACAGAGTTTGAGATAGATAGACAGAGTTTGAGATAGATAGACAGAGTTTAAAATAGACAGAGTTTGAGATGGATAGACAGAGTTTGAGAAAGATAGACAGAGTTTGAGATAGATAGACAGAGTTTGAGATAGATAGACAGAGTTTGAGATAGATAGACAGAGTTTGAGATAGATAGACAGAGTTTGAAATAGATAGACAGAGTTTAAGATAGACAGAGTTTGAGATGGATAGACAGAGTTTGAGATAGATAGACAGAGTTTGAGATAGATAGACAGAGTTTGAGATAGATAGACAGAGTTTGAGATAGATAGACAGAGTTTGAGATAGATAGACAGAGTTTGAGATGGATAGACAGAGTTTGAGATAGATAGACAGAGTTTGAGATAGATAGACAGAGTTTAAAATAGACAGAGTTTGAGATGGATAGACAGAGTTTGAGATAGATAGACAGAGTTTGAGATAGATAGACAGAGTTTGAGATAGATAGACAGAGTTTGAGATAGATAGACAGAGTTTGAGATAGATAGACAGAGTTTAAAATAGACAGAGTTTGAGATGGATAGACAGAGTTTGAGATAGATAGACAGAGTTTGAGATAGATAGACAGAGTTTGAGATGGATAGACAGAGTTTGAGATAGATAGACAGAGTTTGAGATAGATAGACAGAGTTTGAGATAGATAGACAGAGTTTGAGATGGATAGACAGAGTTTGAGATAGATAGACAGAGTTTGAGATAGATAGACAGAGTTTGAGATGGATAGACAGAGTTTGAGATGGATAGACAGAGTTTGAGATGGATAGACAGAGTTTGAGATAGATAGACAGAGTTTGAAATAGACAGAGTTTGAGATAGATAGACAGAGTTTGAGATAGATAGACAGAGTTTGAGATGGATAGACAGAGTTTGAAATAGATAGACAGAGTTTGAGATAGATAGACAGAGTTTGAGATAGATAGACAGAGTTTGAGATAGATAGACAGAGTTTGAGATGGATAGACAGAGTTTGAAATAGATAGACAGAGTTTGAGATAGATAGACAGTGTGAGATAGATAGACAGAGTTTGAGATGGATAGACAGAGTTTGAAATAGATAGACAGAGTTTGAAATAGATAGACAGAGTTTGAGATGGATAGACAGAGTTTGAGATGGATAGACAGAGTTTGAAATAGATAGACAGAGTTTGAGATAGATAGACAGAGTTTGAGATAGATAGACAGAGTTTGAGATAGATAGACAGAGTTTGAGATAGATAGACAGAGTTTGAGATGGATAGACAGAGTTTGAAATAGATAGACAGAGTTTGAGATAGATAGACAGAGTTTGAAATAGATAGACAGAGTTTGAGATAGATAGACAGAGTTTGAGATAGATAGACAGAGTTTGAGATAGATAGACAGAGTTTGAAATAGACAGAGTTTGAGATGGATAGACAGAGTTTGAGATGGGTAGACAGAGTTTGAGATGGATATACAGAGTTTGAGACAGATAGACAGAGTTTGAGATAGATAGACAGAGTTTGAGATGGAGAGACAGAGTTTGAGATGGATAGACAGAGTTTGAGATAGATAGACAGAGTTTGAAATAGACAGAGTTTGAGATGGAGAGACAGAGTTTGAGATGGATAGACAGAGTTTGAGATAGATAGACAGAGTTTGAAATAGACAGAGTTTGAGATGGATAGACAGAGTTTGAGATAGATAGACAGAGTTTGAGATAGACAGAGTTTGAAATAGACAGAGTTTGAGATGGATAGACAGAGTTTGAGATGGATAGACAGAGTTTGAGATGGATAGACAGAGTTTGAGATGGATAGACCGTTTGAGATAGATAGACAGAGTTTGAGATGGATAGACAGAGTTTGAGATAGATAGACAGAGATTGAGATGGATAGACAGAGCTTGAGATAGATAGCCAGAGATTGAGATGGATAGGCAGAGTTTGAGATAGATAGCCAGAGATTGAGATGGATAGACAGAGCTTGAGATAGATAGCCAGAGATTGAGATGAGTTAGACAGAGTTTGAGATGGATAGACAGAGTTTGAGATAGATAGACAGAGTTTGAAATAGACAGAGTTTGAGATAGATAGACAGAGTTTGAGATAGATAGACAGAGTTTGAGATGGATAGACAGAGTTTGAGATAGATAGACAGAGTTTGAGATGGATAGACAGAGTTTGAGATAGATAGACAGAGTTTGAGATAGATAGACAGAGTTTGAGATAGATAGACAGAGTTTGAGATGGATAGACAGAGTTTGAAATAGATAGACAGAGTTTGAGATAGATAGACAGAGTTTGAAATAGACAGAGTTTGAGATAGATAGACAGAGTTTGAGATAGATAGACAGAGTTTGAGATGGATAGACAGAGTTTGAGATAGATAGACAGAGTTTGAGATGGATAGACAGAGTTTGAGATAGATAGACAGAGTTTGAAATAGACAGAGTTTGAGATAGATAGACAGAGTTTGAGATGGATATACAGAGTTTGAGATGGATAGGCAGAGTTTGAAATAGACAGAGTTTGAAATAGACAGAGTTTAAAATAGACAGAGTTTGAGATGGATAGACAATAGTTTGAGATAGATAGACAGAGTTTGAGATAGACAGGGTTTGAGATAGATAGACAGAGTTAGAGATAGACAGAGTTTGAGATAGATAGACAGAGTTTGAGATAGATAGACAGAGTTTGAGATGGATAGACAGTTTGAGATAGATAGACAGAGTTTGAGATAGACAGTTTGAGATAGATAGACAGAGTTTGAGTTAGATAGACAGAGTTTGAGATAGATAGACAGAGTTTGAGATAGATAGACAGAGTTTGAAATAGATAGACAGAGTTTAAGATAGACAGAGTTTGAGATGGATAGACAGAGTTTGAGATAGATAGACAGAGTTTGAGATAGATAGACAGAGTTTGAGATAGATAGACAGAGTTTGAGATAGATAGACAGAGTTTGAGATGGATAGACAGAGTTTGAGATAGATAGACAGAGTTTGAGATAGATAGACAGAGTTTAAAATAGACAGAGTTTGAGATGGATAGACAGAGTTTGAGATAGATAGACAGAGTTTGAGATAGATAGACAGAGTTTGAGATAGATAGACAGAGTTTGAGATAGATAGACAGAGTTTAAAATAGACAGAGTTTGAGATGGATAGACAGAGTTTGAGATAGATAGACAGAGTTTGAGATAGATAGACAGAGTTTGAGATGGATAGACAGAGTTTGAGATAGATAGACAGAGTTTGAGATGGATAGACAGAGTTTGAGATAGATAGACAGAGTTTGAGATAGATAGACAGAGTTTGAGATGGATAGACAGAGTTTGAGATGGATAGACAGAGTTTGAGATGGATAGACAGAGTTTGAGATAGATAGACAGAGTTTGAAATAGACAGAGTTTGAGATAGATAGACAGAGTTTGAGATAGATAGACAGAGTTTGAGATGGATAGACAGAGTTTGAAATAGATAGACAGAGTTTGAGATAGATAGACAGAGTTTGAGATAGATAGACAGAGTTTGAGATAGATAGACAGAGTTTGAGATGGATAGACAGTTTGAAATAGATAGACAGAGTTTGAGATAGATAGACAGTGTGAGATAGATAGACAGAGTTTGAGATGGATAGACAGAGTTTGAAATAGATAGACAGAGTTTGAAATAGATAGACAGAGTTTGAGATGGATAGACAGAGTTTGAGATGGATAGACAGAGTTTGAAATAGATAGACAGAGTTTGAGATAGATAGACAGAGTTTGAGATAGATAGACAGAGTTTGAGATAGATAGACAGAGTTTGAGATAGATAGACAGAGTTTGAGATGGATAGACAGAGTTTGAAATAGATAGACAGAGTTTGAGATAGATAGACAGAGTTTGAAATAGATAGACAGAGTTTGAGATAGATAGACAGAGTTTGAGATAGATAGACAGAGTTTGAGATAGATAGACAGAGTTTGAAATAGACAGAGTTTGAGATGGATAGACAGAGTTTGAGATGGGTAGACAGAGTTTGAGATGGATATACAGAGTTTGAGACAGATAGACAGAGTTTGAGATAGATAGACAGAGTTTGAGATGGATAGGCAGAGTTTGAGATAGATAGCCAGAGATTGAGATGGATAGGCAGAGTTTGAGATAGATAGCCAGAGATTGAGATGGATAGACAGAGCTTGAGATAGATAGCCAGAGATTGAGATGAGTTAGACAGAGTTTGAGATGGATAGACAGAGTTTGAGATAGATAGACAGAGTTTGAAATAGACAGAGTTTGAAATAGACAGAGTTTAAAATAGACAGAGTTTGAGATGGACAGACAGAGCTTGAGATAGATAGACAGAGTTTGAGATGGATAGACAGAGTTTGAAATAGATAGACAGAGTTTGAGATAGATAGACAGACTTTGAGATGGATAGACAGAGATTGAGATGGATCGACAGAGTTTGAGATAGATAGACAGAGTTTGAGATAGATAGACAGAGTTTGAGATAGATAGACAGAGTTTCAGATAGATAGACAGAGATTGAGATGGATAGACAGAGTTTGAGATGGATAGACAGAGTTTCAGATAGATAGACAGAGATTGAGATGGATAGACAGAGCTTGAGATAGATAGCCAGAGATTGAGATGGATAGGCAGAGTTTGAAATAGACAGAGTTTGAAATAGACAGAGTTTAAAATAGACAGAGTTTGAGATGGACAGACAGAGCTTGAGATAGATAGACAGAGTTTGAGATAGATAGACAGAGTTTGAGACAGATAGACAGAGTTTGAGATAGATAGACAGAGTTTGAGATAGATAGACAGAGTTTGAGACAGATAGACAGAGTTTGAGATAGATAGACAGAGTTTCAGATAGATAGACAGAGATTGAGATGGATAGACAGAGCTTGAGATAGATAGCCAGAGATTGAGATGGATAGGCAGAGTTTGAAATAGACAGAGTTTGAAATAGACAGAGTTTAAAATAGACAGAGTTTGAGATGGACAGACAGAGTTTGAGATAGATAGACAGAGTTTGAGATAGATAGACAGAGTTTGAGACAGATAGACAGAGTTTGAGATAGATAGACAGAGTTTGAGATAGATAGACAGAGTTTGAGACAGATAGACAGAGTTTGAGATAGATAGACAGAGTTTCAGATAGATAGACAGAGATTGAGATGGATCGACAGAGTTTGAGATAGATAGACAGAGTTTGAGATAGATAGACAGAGTTTGAGATAGATAGACAGAGTTTGAGATGGATATACAGAGTTTGAGACAGATAGACAGAGCTTGAGATGGATAGACAGAGTTTGAGATAGATAGACAGAGTTTGAGATGGATATACAGAGTTTGAGATAGATAGACAGAGTTTGAGATAGACAGACAGAGCTTGAGATAGATAGACAGAGTTTGAGATAGATAGACAGAGTTTGAGATGGATAGACAGAGTTTGAGATGGATAGACAAGAGTTTGAAATAGATAGACAGAGTTTGAGATAGATAGACAGAGTTTGAGATGGATATACAGAGTTTGAGACAGATAGACAGAGTTTGAGATAGATAGACAGAGTTTGAGATGGATATACAGAGTTTGAGATAGATAGACAGAGTTTGAGATAGACAGACAGAGCTTGAGATAGATAGACAGAGTTTGAGATAGATAGACAGAGTTTGAGATGGATAGACAGAGTTTGAGATGGATAGACAAGAGTTTGAAATAGATAGACAGAGTTTGAGATAGATAGACAGAGTTTGAGATAGATAGACAGAGTTTGAGATAGACAGGGTTTGAGATAGATAGACAGAGTTTGAGACAGATAGACAGAGTTTGAGATAGATAGACAGAGTTTGAGATAGATAGACAGAGTTTGAGACAGATAGACAGAGTTTGAGATAGATAGACAGAGTTTCAGATAGATAGACAGAGATTGAGATGGATAGACAGAGCTTGAGATAGATAGCCAGAGATTGAGATGGATAGGCAGAGTTTGAAATAGACAGAGTTTGAAATAGACAGAGTTTAAAATAGACAGAGTTTGAGATGGACAGACAGAGTTTGAGATAGATAGACAGAGTTTGAGATAGATAGACAGAGTTTGAGACAGATAGACAGAGTTTGAGATAGATAGACAGAGTTTGAGATAGATAGACAGAGTTTGAGACAGATAGACAGAGTTTGAGATAGATAGACAGAGTTTCAGATAGATAGACAGAGATTGAGATGGATCGACAGAGTTTGAGATAGATAGACAGAGTTTGAGATAGATAGACAGAGTTTGAGATAGATAGACAGAGTTTGAGATGGATATACAGAGTTTGAGACAGATAGACAGAGCTTGAGATGGATAGACAGAGTTTGAGATAGATAGACAGAGTTTGAGATGGATATACAGAGTTTGAGATAGATAGACAGAGTTTGAGATAGACAGACAGAGCTTGAGATAGATAGACAGAGTTTGAGATAGATAGACAGAGTTTGAGATGGATAGACAGAGTTTGAGATGGATAGACAAGAGTTTGAAATAGATAGACAGAGTTTGAGATAGATAGACAGAGTTTGAGATGGATATACAGAGTTTGAGACAGATAGACAGAGTTTGAGATAGATAGACAGAGTTTGAGATGGATATACAGAGTTTGAGATAGATAGACAGAGTTTGAGATAGACAGACAGAGCTTGAGATAGATAGACAGAGTTTGAGATAGATAGACAGAGTTTGAGATGGATAGACAGAGTTTGAGATGGATAGACAAGAGTTTGAAATAGATAGACAGAGTTTGAGATAGATAGACAGAGTTTGAGATAGATAGACAGAGTTTGAGATGGATAGACAGAGTTTGAGATGGATAGACAGAGTTTGAGATAGATAGACAGAGTTTGAGATGGATATACAGAGTTTGAGATAGATAGACAGAGTTTGAGATAGACAGACAGAGCTTGAGATAGATAGACAGAGTTTGAGATGGATAGACAGAGTTTGAAATAGATAGACAGAGTTTGAGATAGATAGACAGAGTTTGAGATAGACAGTGTGAGATAGATAGACAGAGTTTGAGATAGATAGACAGAGTTTGAAATAGATAGACAGAGTTTGAGATAGATAGACAGAGTTTGAGATAGACAGTGTGAGATAGATAGACAGAGTTTGAGATAGATAGACAGAGTTTGAGATAGATAGACAGAGTTTGAGATAGATAGACAGAGTTTGAGATAGATAGACAGAGTTTGAGATGGATAGACAGAGTTTGA
Source organism: Oncorhynchus mykiss (assembly GCF_013265735.2). Classification (NCBI taxonomy): domain Eukaryota; kingdom Metazoa; phylum Chordata; class Actinopteri; order Salmoniformes; family Salmonidae; genus Oncorhynchus; species Oncorhynchus mykiss. The sequence goes on along the minus strand of NC_048591.1, from coordinate 29,323,168 downwards.
GATAGATAGACAGAGTTTGAGATAGATAGACAGAGTTTGAGATAGATAGACAGAGTTTAAAATAGACAGAGTTTGAGATGGATAGACAGAGTTTGAGAAAGATAGACAGAGTTTGAGATAGATAGACAGAGTTTGAGATAGATAGACAGAGTTTGAGATAGATAGACAGAGTTTGAGATAGATAGACAGAGTTTGAAATAGATAGACAGAGTTTAAGATAGACAGAGTTTGAGATAGATAGACAGAGTTTGAGATAGATAGACAGAGTTTGAGATAGATAGACAGAGTTTGAGATAGATAGACAGAGTTTGAGATAGATAGACAGAGTTTGAGATAGATAGACAGAGTTTGAGATGGATAGACAGAGTTTGAGATAGATAGACAGAGTTTGAGATAGATAGACAGAGTTTAAAATAGACAGAGTTTGAGATGGATAGACAGAGTTTGAGATAGATAGACAGAGTTTGAGATAGATAGACAGAGTTTGAGATAGATAGACAGAGTTTAAAATAGACAGAGTTTGAGATGGATAGACAGAGTTTGAGATAGATAGACAGAGTTTGAGATAGATAGACAGAGTTTGAGATGGATAGACAGAGTTTGAGATAGATAGACAGAGTTTGAGATAGATAGACAGAGTTTGAGATAGATAGACAGAGTTTGAGATGGATAGACAGAGTTTGAGATAGATAGACAGAGTTTGAGATAGATAGACAGAGTTTGAGATGGATAGACAGAGTTTGAGATGGATAGACAGAGTTTGAGATGGATAGACAGAGTTTGAGATAGATAGACAGAGTTTGAAATAGACAGAGTTTGAGATAGATAGACAGAGTTTGAGATAGATAGACAGAGTTTGAGATGGATAGACAGAGTTTGAAATAGATAGACAGAGTTTGAGATAGATAGACAGAGTTTGAGATAGATAGACAGAGTTTGAGATAGATAGACAGAGTTTGAGATGGATAGACAGAGTTTGAAATAGATAGACAGAGTTTGAGATAGATAGACAGTGTGAGATAGATAGACAGAGTTTGAGATGGATAGACAGAGTTTGAAATAGATAGACAGAGTTTGAAATAGATAGACAGAGTTTGAGATGGATAGACAGAGTTTGAGATGGATAGACAGAGTTTGAAATAGATAGACAGAGTTTGAGATAGATAGAGAGTTTGAGATAGATAGACAGAGTTTGAGATAGATAGACAGAGTTTGAGATAGATAGACAGAGTTTGAGATGGATAGACAGAGTTTGAGATAGATAGACAGAGTTTGAGATAGATAGACAGAGTTTGAGATAGATAGACAGAGTTTAAAATAGACAGAGTTTGAGATGGATAGACAGAGTTTGAGAAAGATAGACAGAGTTTGAGATAGATAGACAGAGTTTGAGATAGATAGACAGAGTTTGAGATAGATAGACAGAGTTTGAGATAGATAGACAGAGTTTGAAATAGATAGACAGAGTTTAAGATAGACAGAGTTTGAGATAGATAGACAGAGTTTGAGATAGATAGACAGAGTTTGAGATAGATAGACAGAGTTTGAGATAGATAGACAGAGTTTGAGATAGATAGACAGAGTTTGAGATAGATAGACAGAGTTTGAGATGGATAGACAGAGTTTGAGATAGATAGACAGAGTTTGAGATAGATAGACAGAGTTTAAAATAGACAGAGTTTGAGATGGATAGACAGAGTTTGAGATAGATAGACAGAGTTTGAGATAGATAGACAGAGTTTGAGATAGATAGACAGAGTTTGAGATAGATAGACAGAGTTTAAAATAGACAGAGTTTGAGATGGATAGACAGAGTTTGAGATAGATAGACAGAGTTTGAGATAGATAGACAGAGTTTGAGATGGATAGACAGAGTTTGAGATAGATAGACAGAGTTTGAGATAGATAGACAGAGTTTGAGATAGATAGACAGAGTTTGAGATGGATAGACAGAGTTTGAGATAGATAGACAGAGTTTGAGATAGATAGACAGAGTTTGAGATGGATAGACAGAGTTTGAGATGGATAGACAGAGTTTGAGATGGATAGACAGAGTTTGAGATAGATAGACAGAGTTTGAAATAGACAGAGTTTGAGATAGATAGACAGAGTTTGAGATGGATAGACAGAGTTTGAAATAGATAGACAGAGTTTGAGATAGATAGACAGAGTTTGAGATAGATAGACAGAGTTTGAGATAGATAGACAGAGTTTGAGATGGATAGACAGAGTTTGAAATAGATAGACAGAGTTTGAGATAGATAGACAGTGTGAGATAGATAGACAGAGTTTGAGATGGATAGACAGAGTTTGAGATAGATAGACAGAGTTTGAGATAGATAGACAGAGTTTAAAATAGACAGAGTTTGAGATGGATAGACAGAGTTTGAGATAGATAGACAGAGTTTGAGATAGATAGACAGAGTTTGAGATAGATAGACAGAGTTTGAGATAGATAGACAGAGTTTAAAATAGACAGAGTTTGAGATGGATAGACAGAGTTTGAGATAGATAGACAGAGTTTGAGATAGATAGACAGAGTTTGAGATGGATAGACAGAGTTTGAGATAGATAGACAGAGTTTGAGATAGATAGACAGAGTTTGAGATAGACAGACAGAGCTTGAGATGGATAGACAGAGTTTGAGATAGATAGACAGAGTTTGAGATAGATAGACAGAGTTTGAGATGGATAGACAGAGTTTGAGATGGATAGACAGAGTTTGAGATGGATAGACAGAGTTTGAGATAGATAGACAGAGTTTGAAATAGACAGAGTTTGAGATAGATAGACAGAGTTTGAGATAGATAGACAGAGTTTGAGATGGATAGACAGAGTTTGAAATAGATAGACAGAGTTTGAGATAGATAGACAGAGTTTGAGATAGATAGACAGAGTTTGAGATAGATAGACAGAGTTTGAGATGGATAGACAGAGTTTGAAATAGATAGACAGAGTTTGAGATAGATAGACAGTGTGAGATAGATAGACAGAGTTTGAGATGGATAGACAGAGTTTGAAATAGATAGACAGAGTTTGAAATAGATAGACAGAGTTTGAGATGGATAGACAGAGTTTGAGATGGATAGACAGAGTTTGAAATAGATAGACAGAGTTTGAGATAGATAGACAGAGTTTGAGATAGATAGACAGAGTTTGAGATAGATAGACAGAGTTTGAGATAGATAGACAGAGTTTGAGATGGATAGACAGAGTTTGAAATAGATAGACAGAGTTTGAGATAGATAGACAGAGTTTGAAATAGATAGACAGAGTTTGAGATAGATAGACAGAGTTTGAGATAGATAGACAGAGTTTGAGATAGATAGACAGAGTTTGAAATAGACAGAGTTTGAGATGGATAGACAGAGTTTGAGATGGATAGACAGAGTTTGAGATAGATAGACAGAGTTTGAAATAGACAGAGTTTGAGATGGATAGACAGAGTTTGAGATAGATAGACAGAGTTTGAGATAGACAGAGTTTGAAATAGACAGAGTTTGAGATGGATAGACAGAGTTTGAGATGGATAGACAGAGTTTGAGATGGATAGACAGAGTTTGAGATGGATAGACCGTTTGAGATAGATAGACAGAGTTTGAGATGGATAGACAGAGTTTGAGATAGATAGACAGAGATTGAGATGGATAGACAGAGCTTGAGATAGATAGCCAGAGATTGAGATGGATAGGCAGAGTTTGAGATAGATAGCCAGAGATTGAGATGGATAGACAGAGCTTGAGATAGATAGCCAGAGATTGAGATGGATAGACAGAGTTTGAGATAGATAGACAGAGTTTGAAATAGACAGAGTTTGAGATAGATAGACAGAGTTTGAGATAGATAGACAGAGTTTGAGATGGATAGACAGAGTTTGAGATGGATAGACAGAGTTTGAGATAGATAGACAGAGTTTGAAATAGACAGAGTTTGAGATAGATAGACAGAGTTTGAGATAGATAGACAGAGTTTGAGATGGATAGACAGAGTTTGAGATAGATAGACAGAGTTTGAGATGGATAGACAGAGTTTGAGATAGATAGACAGAGTTTGAAATAGACAGAGTTTGAGATAGATAGACAGAGTTTGAGATGGATATACAGAGTTTGAGATGGATAGGCAGAGTTTGAAATAGACAGAGTTTGAAATAGACAGAGTTTAAAATAGACAGAGTTTGAGATGGATAGACAATAGTTTGAGATAGATAGACAGAGTTTGAGATAGACAGGGTTTGAGATAGATAGACAGAGTTAGAGATAGACAGAGTTTGAGATAGATAGACAGAGTTTGAGATAGATAGACAGAGTTTGAGATGGATAGACAGTTTGAGATAGATAGACAGAGTTTGAGATAGACAGTTTGAGATAGATAGACAGAGTTTGAGTTAGATAGACAGAGTTTGAGATAGATAGACAGAGTTTGAGATAGATAGACAGAGTTTGAAATAGATAGACAGAGTTTAAGATAGACAGAGTTTGAGATGGATAGACAGAGCTTGAGATAGATAGACAGAGTTTGAGATAGATAGACAGAGTTTGAGATAGATAGACAGAGTTTGAGATAGATAGACAGAGTTTGAGATAGATAGACAGAGTTTGAGATGGATAGACAGAGTTTGAGATAGATAGACAGAGTTTGAGATAGATAGACAGAGTTTGAGATAGATAGACAGAGTTTAAAATAGACAGAGTTTGAGATGGATAGACAGAGTTTGAGATAGATAGACAGAGTTTGAGATAGATAGACAGAGTTTGAGATAGATAGACAGAGTTTGAGATAGATAGACAGAGTTTAAAATAGACAGAGTTTGAGATGGATAGACAGAGTTTGAGATAGATAGACAGAGTTTGAGATAGATAGACAGAGTTTGAGATGGATAGACAGAGTTTGAGATAGATAGACAGAGTTTGAGATAGATAGACAGAGTTTGAGATAGATAGACAGAGTTTGAGATGGATAGACAGAGTTTGAGATAGATAGACAGAGTTTGAGATAGATAGACAGAGTTTGAGATGGATAGACAGAGTTTGAGATGGATAGACAGAGTTTGAGATGGATAGACAGAGTTTGAGATAGATAGACAGAGTTTGAAATAGACAGAGTTTGAGATAGATAGACAGAGTTTGAGATAGATAGACAGAGTTTGAGATGGATAGACAGAGTTTGAAATAGATAGACAGAGTTTGAGATAGATAGACAGAGTTTGAGATAGATAGACAGAGTTTGAGATAGATAGACAGAGTTTGAGATGGATAGACAGAGTTTGAAATAGATAGACAGAGTTTGAGATAGATAGACAGTGTGAGATAGATAGACAGAGTTTGAGATGGATAGACAGAGTTTGAAATAGATAGACAGAGTTTGAAATAGATAGACAGAGTTTGAGATGGATAGACAGAGTTTGAGATGGATAGACAGAGTTTGAAATAGATAGACAGAGTTTGAGATAGATAGACAGAGTTTGAGATAGATAGACAGAGTTTGAGATAGATAGACAGAGTTTGAGATAGATAGACAGAGTTTGAGATGGATAGACAGAGTTTGAAATAGATAGACAGAGTTTGAGATAGATAGACAGAGTTTGAAATAGATAGACAGAGTTTGAGATAGATAGACAGAGTTTGAGATAGATAGACAGAGTTTGAGATAGATAGACAGAGTTTGAAATAGACAGAGTTTGAGATGGATAGACAGAGTTTGAGATGGGTAGACAGAGTTTGAGATGGATATACAGAGTTTGAGACAGATAGACAGAGTTTGAGATAGATAGACAGAGTTTGAGATGGAGAGACAGAGTTTGAGATGGATAGACAGAGTTTGAGATAGATAGACAGAGTTTGAAATAGACAGAGTTTGAGATGGAGAGACAGAGTTTGAGATGGATAGACAGAGTTTGAGATAGATAGACAGAGTTTGAAATAGACAGAGTTTGAGATGGATAGACAGAGTTTGAGATAGATAGACAGAGTTTGAGATAGACAGAGTTTGAAATAGACAGAGTTTGAGATGGATAGACAGAGTTTGAGATGGATAGACAGAGTTTGAGATGGATAGACCGTTTGAGATAGATAGACAGAGTTTGAGATGGATAGACAGAGTTTGAGATAGATAGACAGAGATTGAGATGGATAGACAGAGCTTGAGATAGATAGCCAGAGATTGAGATGGATAGGCAGAGTTTGAGATAGATAGCCAGAGATTGAGATGGATAGACAGAGCTTGAGATAGATAGCCAGAGATTGAGATGAGTTAGACAGAGTTTGAGATGGATAGACAGAGTTTGAGATAGATAGACAGAGTTTGAAATAGACAGAGTTTGAGATAGATAGACAGAGTTTGAGATAGATAGACAGAGTTTGAGATGGATAGACAGAGTTTGAGATAGATAGACAGAGTTTGAGATGGATAGACAGAGTTTGAGATAGATAGACAGAGTTTGAAATAGACAGAGTTTGAGATAGATAGACAGAGTTTGAGATGGATATACAGAGTTTGAGATGGATAGGCAGAGTTTGAAATAGACAGAGTTTGAAATAGACAGAGTTTAAAATAGACAGAGTTTGAGATGGATAGACAATAGTTTGAGATAGATATACAGAGTTTGAAATATATAGACAGAGTTTGAGATAGATAGACAGTTTGAGATGGATAGACAGAGTTTGAGATAGATAGACAGAGTTTGAGATAGATAGACAGAGTTTGAGATAGATAGACAGAGTTTGAGATAGATAGACAGAATTTGAGATAGATAGACAGAGTTTGAGATGGATAGACAGAGTTTGAGATAGATAGACAGAGTTTGAAATAGATAGACAGAGTTTGAGATAGATAGACAGAGTTTCAGATAGATATACAGAGTTTGAGATGGATAGACAGACTTTGAGATAGATAGACAAAGTTTGAGATGGATAGACAGTTTGAGATAGATAGACAGAGTTTTAGATAGATAGACAGTTTGAGATAGACAGTGTCTGAGATAGATAGACAGAGTTTGAAATAGACATAGTTTGAGATTAACAGAGTTTGAAATAGACAGAGTTTGAGATAGATAGACAGTTTGAGATAGATAGACAGAGTTTGAGATAGATAGACAGAGTTTGAGATAGATAGACAGAGTTTGAAATAGATAGACAGAGTTTGAGATAGATAGACAGAGTTTCAGATAGATATACAGAGTTTGAGATGGATAGACAGACTTTGAGATAGATAGACAAAGTTTGAGATGGATAGACAGTTTGAGATAGATAGACAGAGTTTTAGATAGATAGACAGTTTGAGATAGACAGTGTCTGAGATAGATAGACAGAGTTTGAAATAGACATAGTTTGAGATTAACAGAGTTTGAAATAGACAGAGTTTGAGATAGATAGACAGTTTGAGATAGATAGACAGAGTTTGAGATAGATAGACAGTTTGAGATAGATAGACAGAGTTTGAAATAGACAGAGTTTGAAATAGATAGACCGTTTGAGATAGATAGACAGTTTGAGATAGATAGACAGAGTTTGAGATGGGTAGACAGAGTTTGAGATAGATAGACAGAACTTGAGATGGATAGACAGAGTTTGAAATAGAGTTTGAGATAGATAGACATAGTTTGAAATTGATAGACAGGGTTTGAGATAGATAGACAGAACTTGAGATGGATAGACAGAGTTTGAAATAGAGTTTGAGATAGATAGACAGAGTTAGAGATGGATAGACAGAGTTTGAGATAGACAGATAGACAGAGTTTGAGATAGATAGACAGAGTTTGAGATGGATAGACAGAGCTTGAGATAGATAGACAGAGTTTGAGATAGATAGACAGAGTTTGAGATGGATAGACAGAGTTTGAGATAGATAGACACATTTTGAAATAGACAGAGTTTGAGATAGATAGACAGTTTGAGATAGATAGACAGAGTTTGAGATAGATAGACAGAGTTTGAGATGGATAGACAGAGTTTGAGATAGATAGACAGAGTTTGAGATGGATAGACAGAGTTTGAGATAGATAGACACATTTTGAAATAGACAGAGTTTGAGATAGATAGACAGTTTGAGATAGATAGACAGAGTTTGAGATAGATAGACAGAGTTTGAGATAGATAGACAGAGTTTGAGATATATAGACAGAGTTTGAGATGGATAGACAGAGTTTGAAATAGACAGAGTTTGAGATAGATAGACAGAGTTTGAGATAAATAGACAGAGTTTGAGATAGATAGACAGAGTTTGAAATAGATAGACAGAGTTTGAGATGGATAGACAGAGTTTGAGATAGATAGACAGAGTTTGAGATGGGTAGACAGAGTTTGAGATAGATAGACAGAGATTGAGATAGATAGACAGAGTTTGAGATAGATAGACAGAGTTTGAGATAGATAGACAGAGTTTGAGATGGATAGACAGAGTTTGAGATAGCTAGACAGAGTTTGAGATGGATAGACAGAGTTTGAAATTGATAGACAGAGTTTGAGATGGATAGACAGTTTGAGATAGATAGACAGAGTTTGAAATTGATAGACAGAGTTTGAGATAGATAGACAGAGTTTGAGATGGATAGACAGAGTTTGAGATAGATAGACAGAGTTTGAGATAGATAGACAGAGTTTGAGATGGATAGACAGAGTTTGAGATGGATAGACAGAGTTTGAGATAGACAGAGTTTGAGATAGATAGACAGAGTTTGAGATAGACCGAGTTTGAGATAGATAGACAGAGTTTGAGATAGACAGGGTTTGAGATAGATAGACAGAGTTAGAGATAGACAGAGTTTGAGATAGATAGACAGAGTTTGAAATTGATAGACAGAGTTTGAGATAGATAGACAGAGTTTGAGATAGACAGAGTTTGAGATAGATAGACAGAGTTTGAGATAGACAGGGTTTGAGATAGATAGACAGAGTTAGAGATAGACAGAGTTTGAGATAGATAGACAGAGTTTGAGATAGATAGACAGAGTTTGAGATGGATAGACAGTTTGAGATAGATAGACAGAGTTTGAGATAGACAGTTTGAGATAGATAGACAGAGTTTGAGTTAGATAGACAGAGTTTGAAATTGATAGACAGGGTTTGAGATAGATAGACAGAGTTTGAGATAGATAGACAGAGTTTGAGATAGATAGACAGAGTTTGAAATTGATAGACAGGGTTTGAGATAGATAGACAGAACTTGAGATGGATAGACAGAGTTTGAAATAGAGTTTGAGATAGATAGACAGAGTTAGAGATGGATAGACAGAGTTTGAGATAGATAGACAGAGTTTGAAATAGACAGAGTTTGAAATAGACAGATAGACAGAGTTAGAGATAGATAGACAGAGTTTGAGATGGATAGACAGAGTTTGAAATTGATAGAGAGGGTTTGAGATAGATAGACAGAGTTTGAGATAGATAGACAGAGTTTGAAATTGATAGACAGGGTTTGAGATAGATAGACAGAACTTGAGATGGATAGACAGAGTTTGAAATAGAGTTTGAGATAGATAGACAGAGTTAGAGATGGATAGACAGAGTTTGAGATAGATAGACAGAGTTTGAAATAGACAGATAGACAGAGTTAGAGATAGATAGACAGAGTTTGAGATGGATAGACAGAGATGAAGGGAGAGAGGGATGGAGGGATGAAGGGAGAGAGGGAAGGAGGGATCAAGGGAGAGAGGGAAGGAGGGATGAAGGGAGAGAGGAAAGGAGGGATGAAGGGAGAGAGGGATGAAGGGAGAGAGGGAGAGAGGGATGAAGGATGAGAGGGATGAGGGATGAAGGGAGAGAGGGATGGAGGGATGAAGGGAGAGAGGGATGGAGGGATGAAGGGAGAGAGGGAAGGAGGGATGAAGGGAGAGAGGGATGGCAGGATGAAGGGAGAGAGGGATGAAGGGAGAGAGGGAAGGAGGGATGAAGGGAGAGAGGGATGGAGGGATGAAGGGAGAGAGGGAAGGAGGGATGAAGGGAGAGAGGGAGAGAGGGATGGAGGGATGAAGGGAGAGAGGGAAGGAGGGATGGAGGGATAAAGGGAGAGAGGGAAGGAGGGATGAAGGGAGAGAGGGAAGGAAAGAAAGGATAGAGGAAGGAGTAATTGAGAAATGTGTAGAGTAAAAAGCATGATTGGAAATGAAAGGAAAGTTAAAAGGACAGTAATATATTAAGAGCAGGAAAGGCAGTACATATTTTGTGTGTGTGTGTGTGTGTGTGTGTGTGTGTGTGTGTGTGTGTGTGTGTGTGTGTGTGTGTGTGTGTGTGTGTGTGTAAAACAGAAAGAAGGGCACATCAACTCTCAGATTCACATAATTCCCACCAGATTAAAAACAGACTCCTCTTTCATCCCTCCTCCTCCCTCCATCCCTTCCTCTTTTCCTCCCCCCTCCCTCCCCCTTTCTGATCCCACAGACAACTAACCACTGACATGTGTGAGGAGTGTGCATGTCTTTTCACCCTCTCTCACATTTTCCTTTCTGTCTCTCATCCCTCCATCTCTTCCTCACTACATGTCTCTTACGACCCCTCTCCACTCTCTCTCTTTCTTTTTCTCTGTCCATCCCATGTCTCTATGGAGGTTTAACAGTGATCTTCAGTACTGACAACAGCAGTAGGATGTGGGGAAGGAACCACATCCATCTCAGCGGGACAGTGTGTCACATTGTCATCTGTTTCCCCCCTTTCCTCCCGCCTCTTGGCTTGTCCCTACTGTGTGTTTCCCCCCCTTTCCTCCCCCCTCTTGGCTTGTTCCTAATGTGTGTTTCCCCCCCTTTCCTCCCCCCTCTTGGCTTGTTCCTAATGTGTGTTTCCCCCCCTTTCCTCCCCCTCTTGGCTTATCCCTACTGTGTGTTTCCCCCCTTTCCTCCCGCCTCTTGGCTTGTCCCTACTGTGTGTTTCCCCCCTTTCCTCCCGCCTCTTGGCTTGTCCCTACTGTGTGTTTCCCCCCCTTTCCTCCCGCCTCTTGGCTTGTCCCTACTGTGTGTTTCCCCCCCTTTCCTCCCGCCTCTTGGCTTGTCCCTAATGTGTGTTTCCCCCCTTTCCTCCCCCCTCTTGGCTTGTTCCTAATGTGTGTTTCCTTCCGCCTCTTGGCTTGTCCCTAATGTGTGTTTCCCCCCCTTTCCTCCCGCGTCTTGGCTTGTCCCTAATGTCTGTTTCCCCCCCTTTCCTCCCGCCTCTTGGCTTGTCCCTACTGTGCGTTTCCAACCGTTCTTCCAGCCTCTTGGCTTGTCCCTAATGTGTGTTTCCAACCGTTCCTCCCGCCTCTTGGCTTGTCCCTAATGTGTGTTTCCCCCCCCTTTCCTCCCGCCTCTTGGCTTGTCCCTACTGTGTGATTCCAACCGTTCCTCCCGCCTCTTGTCTTGTCCCTACTGTGTGTTTCCAACCGTTCCTCCCGCCTCTTGGCTTGTCCCTAATGTGTTTTTCCACCCTTTCCTCTTGCCTCTTGACTTGTCCCTAATGTGTGTTTCCCCCCTAATGGTTCAGGTTAGCATCTGGTTTGGTGAGGACAAGCTGATCCTAGATCTGTCTGTCTGTCTGTCTGTCTCTCTGTGTGTGTGTGTGTGTGTGTGTGTGTGTGTGTGTGTGTGTGTGTGTGTGCGCGTGTAGTTTATATAACATACATAGACGGTGACGTTGGCATGGATCTCTCTCAGGACGTGTTGGCGGTACTGCAGTCGTACCTGGATGGGCACCAGGGGGGAGTCTACAGGGCCGAGAGAGAGAGAACACAGAACAAACTTAGAACCACGTCACACTGCCTCACAGCACTCCCTAGTCCCCAGTCCCAAAACAACCTCTAGTCTCTTCTCTTAGCCCCTAAGTTACTCCCTAGTCCCCAGTCCCAAAACAACCTCTAGTCTCTTCTCTTAGCCCCTAAATTACTCCCTAGTCCCCAGTCCCAAAACAGCCTCTAATCTCATCTCTTAGCCCCTAAATTACGCCCTAGTCCCCAGTCCCAAAACAGCCTCTAGTCTCTTCTCTTAGCCCCTAAATTACTCCCTAGTCCCCAGTTCCAAAACAGCCTCTAGTCTTGTCTCTTAGCCCCTAAATGATTTCCTAGTCCTGAGTCCCAAAACAGCCTCTAGGTGCTTATCTTAGCCCCTAAATGACTCCCTACTCCCCAGTCCCAAAACAGCCTCTAGTCTCGTCTCGTAGCCCCTAAATTACTCCCTAGACCCCAGTCCCAAAACAACCTATAGTCTCTTCTCTTAGCCCCTAAATTACTCCTTGGTCACAAGTCCCAAAACAGCCTCTAGTCTCTTATTTTAGCCCCTAAATGACTCCCTACTCCCCAGTCCCAAAACAACCTCTAGTCTCATTGCCCCTAAATTACTCCCTAGACCCCAGTCCCAAAACAATCTCTAGTCTCTTCTCTAGGCCCTAAATTACTCCTTGGTCACAAGTCCCAAAACAACCTCTAGTCTCTTCTCTTAGCCCCTAAGTTACTCCCAGCAAAGGAACAGGATAGAGGCAATATAGCAGAAGCATTAAACTGAAAGGAGGATAAAAATATATATAATTAACAAGGCAAGTCAGTTAAGAACAAATTCTTATTTACAATGACAGCCTACTGGGGAACAGTGGGTTAACTGCCTTGTTCAGGAGCAGAACGACAGATTTTTACCTTGTCAGCTCAGGGATTCAATCCAGCAACCTTTTGGTTACTGGCCTAATGCTCTATCCACTAGGCTACCTGCCGCCCTAAAAAGTTAAAGTGATGAGTTGCTCCCCTACACCTCCCTCTCTTCCTCCCTATCTATGTTGTATCTCCTCTGTCCTCTGTCCCCCCCCCCCCTCTCTCTCTCTCTCTTTCTCTCTCTGTTGTATCAGTCCTCCCTCCCCTCTCCCTCCCTCTCTTACTTCTCTGTCTGTGTTGTATCAGTCCTCCCTCCCCCCTCGCTCAACTCTCTGTGTTGTATAAGTCCTCCCTCCTTCCATCTCCCTCTCTCACCTCTCTCTCTATGTTGTATCAGTCCTCCCTCCCTCTCTCTCCTTCTCTCTCCTTCTCTCTCCCTCTCTCACTATGTTATATCAGTCCTCCCTCCCTCTCTCCTTCGCTCTCTCCCTCTCTCACCTCTCTCTCTATGTTGTATCAGTCCCTGCAGTATGAGAACAAAGTGAAGGTTATTCTCTGTGTCACTCAGAGTCAGCATGGCGATGCCTCCCATCCCAGAATGCTCCTCTTCTGAGGTCAGAGTGGAGCTGAACGTCTCTGCGGGGTCACACATATATCACACTCGCATTATAAACACACATAATGTATATACACATGTATATACACACACCCCCACCTTCTTTTCACTGCAGTCGGTTACTGAACGTTTGTCTTTGTTGAAATGTACACAAATGTATTGTACTTTGTATCCCTCCTTTACTCAAGTGGGTTAGTTTATTTTGGCAGTTACTTGTACACATATTCACATAAATCCTACCTCATGGACATATTGAGACTACTTCTACCCACATTTAAACAGATACACAGACACACTTTCATGCACCCCCCCCCCACCCCACCACACACACAAACACACATTCACTCACCTGCGAACAGTGCTCTGTGTTTGATGATCTTTCCTTCGATCACCTCCCGTCTACCGGTGGCTGTTGTCATAGTAACCCGAAGTTGTTCTGCCTGTAGCTGTCGCACGTGGGATTGGGGAAGATTCTTCCACACTCCACAGATCTGAAACACATATACACACACAGGTGACCACAGTCACATGTTCTTAGCCAAGGCTGGGGTTTGAGTGTGTGTGGTGTTCTTATCCAAGGCTGGGGTTTGAGTGTGTGTGGGGTTCTTATCCAAGGCTGGGGTTTGAGTGTGTGTGTGGTGCTCTGCCATAGTTACAGTTTACAACTGACTCAAAACAGCCTGCATGTGCTTTTTTATTTCCCTCCAACACACACACACACACACACACACACACACACAGACAGTTCCATCTGTGGAAAAGATCAGCCCGTTGAGACTCTGGACTCTATCTCAGCCCCAGGCCACAAACAACGAACCCTCCGGAAAAAAACATTTGCCTTAGAGGGGGAAGAAATGTGTCGACGGACACACACCTCATAACTCACAGTCCAGGATAATCTCCTCTTATAATTATAAATGTGCTCCGTCTCCTTCACACGGGTGATGTCACACACTAACCCCCCACCCCCTCCTCCCCCAAGATGATCTGTGCCAGCAACCCCTCCCCCTCCCCCGGCCGTCTCAGGGCGGTTTCACTTGACACTTGATAGGGGCATTTGTCCAAAAAATAATAGGTACATTTTTCTAGGACTATATTTAGGGGTCCTGAATTAAGTTGTTACAAAATGTGATGATGTCACGTGTGTAATTTGGCTATAGGCGGGAAATGTTGCACAGTTGATGTAGGCCTCTGTCACACACACACAGACACGCACACACACTGCTCCCCTCTTAAGTAAACTGTATCCTCCTTTCTCGTTATCTTCTCTGTGTTTGCTCTGTGTAAAGTTAGGTGACTGTGGGAGTTCCTGTGTTTAGTCTGGAAAGTTAGGTGACTGTGGCAGTTCCTGTGTTTTCTCTATGTAAAGTTAGGTGACTGTGGCAGTTCCTGTGTTTACTCTGTGTAAAGTTAGGTGACTGTGGTAGTTCCTTGTCCCTCTCAGTCCAACAGTTACACCATTTCATTTGACCCAATAAAATCGACTGGCTATTGCACTGAGCTAAATGTTTGTAAGTTGGCCATGCATGTGTGTGTGAGTGTGTAAGTGAGAGCAATCATGAGTGTTTTTTTCTGTGTGAAAGTTGTTTGTGAGAACGGCCCCATGCATTATTTACAGTAATTAAGACCTGATTACCCAAGCAATGTTCTGAGAACGAAAAGACAACGCTTTGACAATGCTGTGAGTGTGTGCGTGTGTGTTTATTATTGCAGGGTGAATTATGTCAGGCCAGTGAGAGTTTGACCGGAGAGTCACAGAGAGAGAGTGTTTATCGTGGAGCTACTTAATCTTTCTCTCTACACACACATACACACACTTGCACGCTGAGACCCACACTCACACACATTCACAGACAAACACTTTCTCTTTCTCTCCGTCTTTCTCACATTCACTCACCCACACTCACTCACACACACACACACACACACACACACACACACACACACACACACACACACACACACACACACACACACACACACACACACACACACACACACACACACACACACACACACACACACACACACACACACACACACACACACACACACACACACTCACTCACTCACTCACTCACTCACTCACTCACTCACTCACTCACTCACACACACACACACACACACACACACACACACACACACACACACACACACACACACACACACACACACACACACACACACACACACACACACACACACACACACACACACACACACACACACACACACAAACATAGACATAGACACACAACAAAAACATAAATAGCGGAAATGTCTACCTAGGAACAGAGAGAGTTCCAGTCTCTTACCATGTCTGAGTCTCCCTTAGGGGTCTTGTACTCAAACGCAGTGTTTCCATCAGAATCAAGGAAGACAACCCTGCTTGGTCTCCCGATCCTAGGAGAGGAGAGAGGGAGAGTGAGGACAGGAGAGAGGGAGAGAGGGAAAGATATAATTTTAGAGACTAGTTATTACTAATGATTATTACACGCTTATCGTTTGTTTTTTTGTGTGTTACCTCTGGTAGGTGATGGAGAAGGTCAGGCTGGTTCTAGTGAGAGAGAAGCGTGCCCGGGCCACACCACTGGAGCTGGGTAACCAGGAGTCTGTCACTCCCGTCAACACTGCTACAAAGTCTGGACACACACACACACACACACACAGTAAAGTAAAGATGTAAATCAGAAAGACTGAATGGAGGAACAATTTTCTTGTTACGAGGGCAGTGAGAGTATATGTGTTCTTTTATGTTTGTTATTTTTTTATTCTAACTTTATTTAACTAGGCAAGTCAGTTAAGAACAAATTATTATTTTCAATGACTGCCTATGAACAGTATATCCATGTACTGTATATCAATGTACTGTATATCCATGTACTGCATGTATAATATGTGTGTGTATTTCCATTGCAGGTAGCCTAAAGCAATAGACCAGTAACCGAAAGGTTGCTGGTTTGAATCCCTGAGCCGACAAGGTGACCAAATCTGTCGATGTGCCGTTGAGCAAGGCACTTCTCTCTGCTAAATGGCTAAATGTCAATGATGGAAGTCCATTCATGAATGTACAATATTGGTGTTTGTATGCATTGGGTCGTGCGGGTGAGTGTGCATGCTCACCAGTACGGCTCTCCCCAGGGGAAATGTCCTCAGAGCTGAGGTATGAGCGGTCATTGTAGGTCTTGTGCAGGTCATCCTCTTTCTCCTTCTCCTGGAAGTACTCGAAGCCATCAAACATTGCCTCCACTTGCTTCCTGTCCGCATCGCCTGGACAAGCACAACACCCAGGGACACAATGTGTGAGGCGGGGGGATATTTAAACAACACCTACAGGTTGGCATTACTTTAACATGAAGTAAAGAGAATAACAGAAAATGCTGAATGAGTGAAACAGCTAGAAAGAGTGAGAGTTACAGAGTGAAAGAGTGAGAGTTACAGAGTGAAAGAGTGAGAGATTCAGAGTGATAGAGTGAGAGTTACAGAGTGAAAGAGAGGAGAGTGAAAGGGTGAAAGAGAGGAGAGTTACAGAGTGAAAGAGTGAGAGTTACAGAGTGAGAGAGTGAGAGTTACAGAGTGAAAGAGAGGAGAGTGAAAGGGTGAAAGAGAGGAGAGTTACAGAGTGAAAGTTACAGAGGGAAAGAGTGAGAGTGAAAGAGTGAAAGAGTGAGAGTTACAGAGTGAAAGAGAGGAGAGTGAAAGAGTGAAAGAGAGGAGAGTTACAGAGTGAAAGAGTGAGAGTTACAGAGTGAGAGTTACAGAGGGAAAGAGTGAAAGTGAAAGAGTGAAAAAGTGATAGTTACAGAGTGAAAGAGAGGAGAGTTACAGAGTGAAAGAGTGAGAGCTACAGAGTGAAAGACTGAGAGTTACAGAGTGAAAGAGTGAGAGTGAAAGAGTGAAAGAGTGAGAGTTACAGAGTGAAAGAGTGAGAGTTACAGAGTGAAAGAGTGAGAGCTACAGAGTGAAAGACTGAGAGTTACAGAGTGAAAGAGTGAGAGTTACAGAGTGAAAGAGTGAGAGCTACAGAGTGAAAGAGTGAGAGTTACAGTGAGACGTACAGAGTGAAAGAGTGAGAGTTACAGAGTGAAAGAGTGAGAGTTACAGAGTAAAAGAGTGAGAGTTACAGAGTGAAAGAGTGAGAGTTACAGAGTGAAAGAGAGGAGAGGAATAATTCTAAAATGCTGATCCAAAATTTAGACAAGTGTTCTTTCAGTCATTCCTAATTCTCTCCGTCTCTCATGTATCCCTCCATCTTCTTCTCTCCAGGTGTCTACTCCAATCCCTCGTTGGAGCACTGCTGGCTCGTCTGGGTGCCACGGTAACAAGGTTTGTTTCTTAGTCCGAGGAGCGGAGGAGGGTTGGCAGTGACACTCGCGTGCAATCCCAACAAAGACTTGCTCTTCCACACCACTATATGTCCTGATGTCAAGAGCACATTTCAGCGCCTCACACACTAACACACAATCTGACAGACAACTCACACACACTGAAGTACAGACACGCTGAAAAGCATACTGAGAAACACACACACACACTACGAGACAGAGACAGGCTATTAGTCACACACACATCATCATCAAAGTGTCCAGACGTATTTCTTCAAGACCATCCACTTTACTCCTTGACTATTTCCTTTACTTCTCTTTGTCCCTCTCATATCCTCTCTTTCTTTCTCTCTTTCTGGCTCTTTCATCTCTCTTTCATGGCCTTATTTCCCCAGTCCTCTCTCTCCCTCCATAGGGCATGCTCTAAGGATTTTGTGTAGTGTCAGTCTCACCTCCCTGCATTCCACTATACTGTATCCTCAGGTGCACCAGAGAATACACACACACACACACACACACACACACACACACACAAACGTGCAGCTAGACATACCATTTTTCACCACTTAGACAAACACACTCAAATATTTTTTACATTTAGACAAACACACTCATACTTTTCCTAAAGACACAACCACAACACACTCCCACGTTTTTCCCCAAATCACCACCATGACACACACATTCATGAAAATGTTGAGAGTAGGCAAGACAACCTAGCCCAGACCTGCTACTGATCACCAATCAGCCTCTCTAGAGAACAACATAATACAACTAACTGACCTAGAAGGGGTGTCCACATACTTTTATATATATAGTGTATGTAAAGATGGAGAAAGAGAAGGAGAGAGAGAGAGAGAGAGAGAGAGAGAGAGAGAGAGAGAGAGAGAGAGAGAGAGTTAGTAGGCTAGTAGGGGTTACCTTTGGGGCAGGTCTTGCAGCATTGTCCAGGTAGCAGCACTGGGGCATCACAGCTAGGCTCAGGACAGTCCCGCTTGACGTTCTTACAGCTCACCTTTCCCAACACCTTACCCTTACGACCCCTTTGCTGAAAAGAATAGATAGAAAACAACAACTCTTCATCCACACTGACCTCAACTCTGTATCAAACAGGCCTGATGATATTTGTTAAATGGGGTCATTTTGGGGGCACTAAGATAAGGAGATGATTTTGGCAATTGATTTGTTTATAATTAATGAGTTAATTATTTTATGTCCTATTTCTGTCCATTGATAGTACTAGGCCCAGTTGTGGAAAAGTACCCAACTATCATACTTGAGTTAAAGTAAAGGTACCTTAATAGAAAATGACTCAACTAAAAGTAAAATTCACCCAGTACAATTCTACTAAAGTAAAAGTCTAAAAGTATTTGGTTTAAAATATACTTAAGTATCAAAAGTAAATGTAACTGCTAAAAGTAAAAGTATAAATCATTTCAAATTCCTTAAAATAAGCAAACCAGACAGCACCATTTTCTTGTTTTTTAAATTCACATATAGCCAGGGATACACTCCAACATTTAGACATCATTTACAAATGAAGCATGTGTGTTTAGTAAGTCCACCAGATCAAAGGCCCCCAGTAGGGAAGACCAGGGATGTTCTGTTGGTAATTGCAAGATTTTGACCTTTTTCCTGTCCAGCTGAGCATTCAAAAAGTAATGAGTACTTTTTGGGTATCCATTTTTTTAACCTTTATTTAACTAGGCAAGTCAGTTAAGAACATATTCTTATTTTCAATGACGGCCTAGGAACAGTGGGTTAACTACCTGTTCAGGGGCCGAACGACAGATTTGTACCTTGTCAGCTCGGGGATTTGATCTTGCAACCTTCCGGTTGGTTACTAGTCCAACTCACTAACAACTAGGCTACCCTGCCGCCCCATGAAAATGTATGGAGTAAAAAGTACAATATTTTCTTAAGGAATGAAGTAAAAGTAAAACTTCTTAAGTAGTACTTTAAAGTATTTATTCTTAAGTACTTTACACCACTGCGTAGGCCTACATAATGGATCCACTATCCAAGATTGACATGTACTGTACTAGGCTTGTTGTTATGGAGGGTGTTACTTACTGTCTCACAGTAACATTTGACACAGTGCATGACCCCAAACGGCTCCCCGAGGTCAGGGTGCCAAGTGTCCTCCAGCGAATAAAATCTTCCTCCGAATGAACATCCTGCAATCAGACCAGAAGAACCCATTTAGACAACAATACACTGGCAGGTGCTACAGTCCACATCTAAATGTAAAACTGGTGAGTAATGTGGTAGCCAGGCCTATGCACCAGCCAATGGGATGTGTACTGGGCAGTTCGCTGCAACGTGAAAGACTGCATATTCCCACAATGTTGTCAGACAGAACGACAAAAATAGTATTCTGTGCAGCCAGACTGTGGATGTTTGACAGATAATTCATTTCGCTGGTTGAGTGGATTGAGTGGATACCTATTGTGTTCCAGAGCTCACAGGCGCATCCTGTTTCATTTAAACGGTGCAGGGGGCCCTTAAATTAATATAAAAATACCACTCACACAACAAACACCAAGCCATTTGGATAGAGAAATACAAGGAATGCGCTTTTGGTAGCCTACCAAGGGCTATGTAATGGAAACGATGTGACGTGTTTGGGTTCGAGTATTTCAAATGATTGGAAAAGTGGTATTAATAAAAGTATTGCATTATAAAAAATGCTTGGATAAAAATAGCCCCAGGGACAAGTGTTTGGCCACAACCCTCCCCTGCCGAGCTCCATATGGGTGTATTCCTCCTCCGTTTCAAGAGTCGCTGTAGACCGCAGTCACCTTAGCCCCTCAGAGGCCCACCACCGCAGCCTGGAGGTGAAGCTCCCGGGTTCCAAGTTCACTACTGTTGATTTGATATTGTGCGGTTGCCGTAGCTGCTAACAACCTGGTTCGCATTATTCTTTCATTAAGTGACTACACTTTAAACAATCCAGTCGGGTTAGAGTTAGACAGATCACCAAGCTTTCCCGCACAACTCACTGCAATATAAATGACTGCTTGGCACAGCCAGAGTAGGACACTAAAGAACTGCAGTAATGGAATGGAATGTCGATTGATTACAGTTTCCATGATTGGATAAACGTTATTAGTGGCAGTTGTTAATACACTGCACTAACGCCTTGACTTCTCACTCCCATGGTCTCAGTAGGCCTAACAAGCAGTTTAAAGCCCTGCACGTGAACCAGATGGCATTCTCAGTGGTTATGACTAATATGTTTTCTGCAAGTTTGTTCATGAAGTAACCATAACAGTGGGCATGTTGAGGAAGATGCAAGAAAGAAACGATTGGGACGATAATAAGGAGAAGATGCAAGAAAGAAACGATTGGGACGATAATAAGGATAAGAGGTTTGATGCTGTGCAGTCAGACACTTTGATATACAAAATGATACTTTAATGACGGTCTTAAAAAGCTATAGACATATCAGGCTATACATTCAAAAGTATATTTGGCAGATTAGCAAACGAGCACTAGGCAGCAGGCGTCATTATAGGCAATTCTTTGAATTCAGAAATTCAGCCTGAAAATAAATGACTTTGACTGAAGTAGAAGAGGCATCTTGGCTCACCTGACATGCCCTTGGATGTTAAAGGCTCCCTCTCCGACTGGATGGGCAGAATGGGAGACTTCAGCCGTGAGGCCAGTCCAGAGTGCAGCAACGCGCAACTCATCACGCACATCAAAGAACTCAGCGCTCCGCGAGTCTGTATACTGGAGAGGGGCAGCATCTCTTTTCCTTTTTTGTTCTTCAAGCTTTCACGTATAGGTAAGTTGTCACTCCAGTAATACACCTTCCCTAAATGAGCATGAATATGTTAGCATTCACGTCACCAGATAGCCTATTCGTTGATGGTATTGAAGTTATTCCTATTCAGAAATAAAGTCTCCCAAGTTATGCGAGAGAGAAAAGTGAGAGAGAGAAAGTGACGAAAGAGTTTGGAGGTTTTCTGAGGCAATGACTGTACCCAGCCCAGAAGCGTATGTCCCGTCCGTGCGGGTCCCTTCCCACTTTATACTTTCCCTGACACTTGGAGCAGGCACCGGCAGGGAGGGGTGAGAAATAAAGGAGTGGTTGGGGTTAGATTAACGTCCTATACCTATAGCCTATACCGCGATCCTAATGCCATGGAAAGTGTGTCAGAACACCTAGTGAAAGAAAGTGGAATCTTCAAGGCTTTAGCCTACAGTAGGCGAGGGAGGAATGTGTTTCTGTGTGTCTGTGTGCAGCATTTTCTCTATTTATACAACTGCGTCTGGAGTTTAGACATAAGTGACTTAACAGAAACAAATGAACATAGTTTGAATAGTTAATGCGACGTGTTTCAATGTATGTTGGTCCTCTATCACAGAATGGCCTTTTTTATTTAGCTATTTATTTATTTTGGGCCATATTAACTTCAGCTTCAAATACCTACCATTCCTACCTGAACAGTCATGCGTTTGTATGGCCTATTTGTAAACCAACGGTTCGATTGGACTCCTATGTCGTTATAAAGCTACAACTCAATATAATCCTGTTTTGGATAGTGTAGGATTCACAATGAATAAGACTGTCTGAAGTCATCGACAATATTGACTCATTATTTACTATTTTGTTTATAAAAACGTTATCTTGTTGTTATCAAAGATAAAATGATATACATTTTATTTAGGTTGGTTGTAAATTGAGCAATATGCTTCACACTCCATGTTCCATTGGCGCGAGAATGTGTTGGAGAATGCTTTCAAGAGGCTTCAGTCTTGGTCCATAGGGAGGCATCACTAGCGCTCTGCTGGTCAAATGTATATTACTGTAGTGAAGTGCGCAAGGAGATTTATTTGAGGAAGTTCACAGCAAGGGTCTCGCCAATCAGTCAGTCTGTGGAACAGTAATCATCCCTCAGTGAGTGCAAATAAAGGACAACCACCACCATTAGACAGAATAGGATGATAATACAGTAATGATAATAACAATAATGGCACATAATAGCTCATTTAAATCGTTGCTTATTCATTTGCTTATTGTAGCCTAAAGTGTCACCGACTGAACACTGTGTGCGTTTCTTTCCCAAAGTCCCAAACTACCCCGACGAATAATAAAACAACCAAAATAAAGTATCCGTAATTTAAGGGGGCTTGGGGGCCAGGCTGTGAATCAGGCGAGCTGTTTAGTGAAGAGCCATATATCTATCACTGATTGTAGCTTTGTCTGTCGCGCTCCGGAAACTGCGCAAGGCTCTCGCCTCCAACCCCTCCCCATCCATCCACATGCTAAACATGACGATATGCTCAATGGCGATAACCTAACCCATTCAACAAGAAACCAGCACGTCTCCCATTCTGCCCGAGTGACCCTAGCTCTAACAAGGGCTATAAACAAGGACTATGAAAAGGAAGGAACAACAAAACCATGTCTCGAAGCATATAGGCTTATATCCTAAATGAAGTTTTCTAAAGTCTTAGGTAGTGCTGTGACATTATGGTATTTTGGTTAACGGTTTTTGCCATTTTTGTTGATTTTTTTTGTTAGGCCTAATGCATCATAATGCATCTTTGAAAATGTGACATCATACCTAATGCATACAACACAGATTCTGTGACACCCCTGTCTCAAAAACAAATGGTTTTGACTGCTTGCAACTTTTGGAAATAAAGCTTTTCCTCCCAACCGTGCCATCATGTAAAAATCTAAAACTGCTATTGGGTATTCTATATCTACTTGCATATGAAGTTGAATCCCCTTCTCCTCAAATGAATATATTAAGACAATAATGTCGATATATATTTTTTTGTTCACGGTTATTGTCCATAATTGTCGGTTACATGATTATATGATAATTGTGCCAGCACTAGTCTTAGGCTACTTTAATAAAATTGCATCCTATTTTCTGCATCAGTTTGTATTTAAAGACTAGTTCCCCATAGTCAGTGTAGGTGGAGATAGAAGTGAATGTGGGAACCCCTAAATATCTGTCAATGTATTGGAATAGAAAATAATGTATATTGTCCCCTTGTGTATAGGCTATAGAGAGACATTGTAGCCGGAATTGAAGAGTAAATAAACATTTTTGAAAAAGTACACATCTGTTCTTCAAATGACATGCCAGTTTCTGTTGAAAGTACATAAAAAGTTCACACACATATTTACACATTATACATATATATATATATATATATATATATATATATATATATATATATATATATATATATATATATATATATATATATATATACATACATTATACACACACACACACACACACACACACACACACACACACACACACACACACACACACACACACATTTGTATTATTATATTTTTATTGTTTTATTATTCGGGACCCTGACATTGCATGTTCTGATATCTCTTAATTTCCTTCTTTTTATTTATTTTGGGATTTGTGTGTATCATTTTGTATTGTTAGATATTACTGCACTTTTGGAGCTAGAAACATAAGCATTTCGCTGCACCTGCGATAACATCTGCAAAAGTGTATTGTATGTGTGAGGACAAGGTGAATGTCACATTATGTGGCTGTGAGAGACTTCCACTGAGGTGAATTAATTCACACCCGGGTTCCCCTCTACTCCGTGCACGGCGCGCACCCGTGAATGGATTCGATGATGGTCTATTTGCACTTCATCACTGAGTGATAACCGCCGCTTTTATTTAATGTTGGACCGACCGATTCATTACATTGGGTATCAAATTGTCTATTGGGAGCTAACACAACATATTTATTTATATTATACGAGTCTCACAGAGTAATGAGGGGAGCTTTTGTGTATTGCCCTACACGCATGGCTTGCTATAGGTGCACTTTTCTGAACTCCAAAAAGGATAAATGTGGATGTAGACATTCTTTAATGTTGCTATATTATTAGGTCTACTGTAAACCTCCTATTATTTGATATCTAAAACAGAAGGATTCAGGGTTGAGGGTTGAAAAGTGTAGTTAGCCCATCTCGGTAGATTGTGTAGAGTTTGCCCTTGTCTGTAGATTTCAAAAATAGTATCTCTTGCACTCATTTAGAGAATGAAAGTAGCCTAGCCTGGAGTTTACAGTCGTTCCCCTAAACCATGACGTGTGCTTTCGTGTAAAGAAGAGGGGAAAGAGAGAGAAAATGTTAAGAGGGAGAAGGAAAGAGAGAGTGCACGCGTCTGAAATAATTTCTAGTATGTCAAAAAACATTGACTGCGCTCTAATAAAATCGATTAACCGTGACCAGAGTTTTATGAACGAGTGAAGTTACAATTCTGATCAGACAACACCTAATATAAACCAGACACCATGTCTCTTTTTTTATAGCTAAAGTGTTGTCCAATTTGTTTTCCCTAAAGATATGACACACTCGAGGCCTAAAATATGACCAGATCGAAGAATCATACGCCTATGTGAGAACATGTTGGTGCTTTGATTACGCAATCATGTCTCTTCTCTGTGTATTTGCTGTTGGTGTCGAATACAGACATCCGAAAGTGCATAAACGCAGCAGCGCATGTTGTTTCATTTGCGTACTACCCCAGAAACCTCGTCCCTCCCTCCTCTTTCTGTCTGACTGGCACACATTCGGGACCGCATCCTGTTTGCTGGCTGGATTATACTGGAGGTGTGAATATACAGCGAGGAGGGGGAGCAGGGGACTCATGATAGCCTAGCAGATGTGTACCAACCGGTTACAGGGCGCCCCCCGACACCACCTGTTCCCCATCACCGTTTTATGTACACCGATCACATGGCAGAGGTTGACAACGAGGTCACTACAATTTCTGTCCTACTTTAATGCACGCACATTTAACCCCCTGTGGCACCTGAGAGATTGAGCTTTTTCGTGATGTATCTCATTTCAACCTACATTTCTGACTCAAGTGTAAATCTCTTGAAACAAACAAGAACAAATGCGCTGAATGTAGTATGGAAATCCTGTCTCCCTCGCGCTCTCATTGGACCACTGCTCGCGTTATCAAGTCCAGACATAGAGACGGATTTTTTTCCCTCAAGAATAGATCAGAGAAATATATAGTTGCTCACTGATTAGTCAGTTTGCTTTTATGGAGCGTCGTCAGAAAAAAATGATGACTCATTTTATTTTACCCTTGACAAAACCTTTAATATGACTCTTGGAGGTGGTGGATATTATTTAGCCTAATGATGGAAAAAAATAACATGCTAGTGATTAAATAACCATGCCAGTGTTTATAAATTAAACGTTGTATAAATTATAACATATAAAGTAAGTCAGAACTAATCGGTCAGAACTAATCATCTACATTGATTCATTATGAGGTCAATTAAAACCAGGATGTGTCTCGAGAAAGAACCTTTTACTGCCTCCAATTTGGTTCTTAATAATGGCAACTGACAGAACAACAAAAAGATAAGGGATGATGTCTTTATAGCTACTGTTATGCTGATGTAGATAATGATGGTAATAAGACCAACCAGGCCTACAGGACCTGGTGTTGTCAGGCTAATTCTTGTGTTACTCCTAGCAATGGAAAGTAGAGAACACCCACTCAAAATGTAAATGCCGGTCTGGTTAGAATTCATCTTTATTCATGTAATGAACGCTCGGAATCAATTTGCAGACACAGACGAAACGGCGAAATGAAAGCGGACAGGGGATGTGCGAATTGAATTGTTGCTCTTGTTGTATTCTTCTCACAATCCATTTCCGAGGGTTCCTTAGATAGAGATTGTGTGAGTCTAATTATCGCCCTCCATGCAATTAACGACCAGAAGCCATCTCCAAACACAGTAGGCCTGGAAACGTGGTAAGGTGAGGAGGGGGCAACAACAAAGCTTGTCTTTGACTCCTCGGATCCACCTGGGATTTCTCTCACTGCATGCTTGTAGAATTGCCTGACTCCAAATCACCACTGTAGCAGCCTTCTGTAGCAGCCTTCTGTAGCAGTCACCACTGTAGCAGCCTTCTGTAGCAGCCTTCTGTAGCAGCCACCACTGTAGCAGCCTTCTGTAGCAGCCACCACTGTAGCAGCCTTCTGTAGCAGCCTTCTGTAGCAGCCACCACTATAGCAGCCTTCTGTAGCAGCCACCACTGTAGCAGCCTTCTGTAGCAGCCTTCTGTAGCAGCCACCACTGTAGCAGCCTTCTGTAGCAGCCTTCTGTAGCAGCCTTCTGTAGCAGCCACCACTGTAGCAGCCTTCTGTAGCAGCCTTCTGTAGCAGCCACCACTGTAGCAGCATTCTGTAGCAGCCTTCTGTAGCAGCCACCACTGTAGCAGCCTTCTGTAGCAGCCTTCTGTAGCAGCCTTCTGTAGCAGCCACCACTGTAGCAGCCTTCTGTAGCAGCCAACACTGTAGCAGCCTTCTGTAGCAGCCTTCTGTAGCAGCCACCACTGTAGCAGCCTTCTGTAGCAGCCTTCTGTAGCAGCCACCACTATAGCAGCCTTCTGTAGCAGCCACCACTGTAGCAGCCTTCTGTAGCAGCCTTCTGTAGCAGCCACCACTGTAGCAGCCTTCTGTAGCAGCCTTCTGTAGCAGCCTTCTGTAGCAGCCACCACTGTAGCAGCCTTCTGTAGCAGCCACCACTGTAGCAGCCTTCTGTAGCAGCCTTCTATAGCAGCCACCACTGTAGCAGCCTTCTGTAGCAGCCTTCAATAGCAGTCACCACTGTAGCAGCCTTCTGTAGCAGCCTTCTGTAGCAGTCGCCACTGTAGCAGCATTCTGTAGCAGCCTTCTGTAGCAGTCGCCACTGTAGCAGCCTTTTGTAGCAGTCTTCTGTAGCAGCCTTCTGTAGCAGCCTTCTGTAGTAGTCGCCCCTGTAGCTGCCTTCTGTAGCAGCCTTCTGTAGTAGCAGCCTTCTGTAGCAGCCTTCTGTAGCAGCCTTCTGTAGCAGTCACCACTGTAGCAGCCACCACTGTAGCAGCCTTCTGTAGCAGCCTTCTGTAGTAGTCGCCACTGTTGCAGTCGCCACTGTAGCAGCCTTCTGTAGCAGCCTTCTGTAGCAGCCTTCTGTAGCAGTCACCACTGTAGCAGCCTTCTGTAGCAGGCTTCTGTAGCAGCCACCACTGTAGCAGCCTTCTGTAGCAGCCTTCTGTAGCAGCCTTCTGTAGCAGTCGCCACAGTAGCAGCCACCACTGTAGCAGTCGCCACTGTAGCAGCCTTCTGTAGCAGCCTTCTGTAGCAGCCTTCTGTAGCAGCCTTCTGTAGCAGCCTTCTGTAGCAGCCACCACTGTAGCAGCCTTCTGTAGCAGCCTTCTGTAGCAGTTGCCACTGTAGCAGCCTTCTGTAGCAGCCACCACTGTAGCAGCCACCACTGTAGCAGCCTTCTGTAGCAGCCTTCTGTAGCAGCCTTCTGTAGCAGTTGCCACTGTAGCAGTCACCACTGTAGCAGCCTTCTGTAGCAGCCACAACTGTAGCAGCCACCACTGTAGCAGCCTTCTGTAGCAGCCTTCTGTAGCAGCCACCACTGCAGAAGCCTTCTGTAGCAGCCTTCTGTAGCAGTCACCACTGTAGCAGCCTTCTGTAGCAGCCTTCTGTAGCAGGCTTCTGTAGCACGCTTCTGTAGCAGCCTTCTGTAGCAGCCACCACTGTAGCAGCCACCACTGTAGCAGTCGCCACTGTAGCAGCCTTCTGTAGCAGCCACCACTGTAGCAGCCTTCTGTAGCAGCCTTCTGTAGCAGCCTTCTGTAGCAGCCACCACTGTAGCAGCCTTCTGTAGCAGCCTTCTATAGCAGCCACCACTGTAGCAGCCTTCTGTAGCAGCCTTCAATAGCAGTCACCACTGTAGCAGCCTTCTGTAGCAGCCTTCTGTAGCAGTCGCCACTGTAGCAGCATTCTGTAGCAGCCTTCTGTAGCAGTTGCCACTGTAGCAGCCTTTTGTAGCAGTCTTCTGTAGCAGCCTTCTGTAGCAGCCTTCTGTAGTAGTCGCCCCTGTAGCTGCCTTCTGTAGCAGCCTTCTGTAGCAGTCTTCTGTAGCAGCCTTCTGTAGCAGCCTTCTGTAGCAGCCTTCTGTAGCAGCCTTCTGTAGCAGTCACCACTGTAGCAGCCACCACTGTAGCAGCCTTCTGTAGCAGCTTTCTGTAGTAGTCGCCACTGTTGCAGTCGCCACTGTAGCAGCCTTCTGTAGCAGCCTTCTGTAGCAGCCTTCTGTAGCAGGCTTCTGTAGCAGTCACCACTGTAGCAGCCTTCTGTAGCAGGCTTCTGTAGCAGCCACCACTGTAGCAGCCTTCTGTAGCAGCCTTCTGTAGCAGCCTTCTGTAGCAGTCGCCACAGTAGCAGCCACCACTGTAGCAGTCGCCACTGTAGCAGCCTTCTGTAGCAGCCTTCTGTAGCAGCCTTCTGTAGCAGCCTTCTGTAGCAGCCTTCTGTAGCAGCCACCACTGTAGAAGCCTTTTGTAGCAGCCTTCTGTAGCAGTCGCCACTGTAGCAGCCTTCTGTAGCAGCCTTCTGTAGCAGCCTTCTGTAGCAGTCACCACTGTAGCAGCCTTCTGTAGCAGGCTTCTGTAGCAGCCTTCTATAGCAGTCGCCACTGTAGCAGCCTTCTGTAGCAGCCTTCTGTAGCAGTCACCACTGTAGCAGCCTTCTGTAGCAGCCTTCTGTAGCAGTCACCACTGTAGCAGCCTTCTGTAGCAGCCTTCTGTAGCAGTCTTCTGTAGCAGCCTTCTGTAGCAGCCTTCTGTAGTAGTCGCCACTGTAGCAGCCTTGTGTAGCAGCCTTCTGTAGCAGTCTTCTGTAGCAGCCTTCTGTAGCAGCCTTCTGTAGCAGCCACCACTATAGCAGCCTTCTGTAGCAGCCTTCTGTAGCAGCCTTCTGTAGGAGTCACCACTGTAGCAGTCGCCACTGTAGCAGCCTTCTGTAGCAGCCTTCTGTAGCAGCCTTCTGTAGCAGTCACCACTGTAGCAGCCTTCTGTAGCAGCCTTCTGTAGCAGCCTTCTGTAGCAGTCACCACTGTAGCAGCCTTCTGTAGCAGCCTTCTGTAGCAGCCTTCTGTAGCAGCCTTCTGTAGCAGTCACCACTGTAGCAGCCTTCTGTAGCAGGCTTCTGTAGCAGTCTTCTGTAGCAGCCACCACTGTAGCAGCCTTCTGTAGCAGCCTGTAGCAGCCTTCTGTAGCAGCCTTCTGTAGCAGTCGCGACGGTAGCAGCCACCTCTGTAGCAGTCGCCACTTTAGCAGCCTTCTTTAGCAGCCTCCACTGTAGCATTCTTCTGTAGCAGCCTTCTGTAGCAGTCGCCACTGTACCAGCCTTCTGTAGCAGCCTTCTTTAGCAGTCACCAATGTAGCAGCCTTCTGTAGCAGCCTTCTGTAGCAGTCACCACTGTAGCAGCCTTCTGTAGCAGCCTTCTGTAGCAGTCGCCACTGTAGCAGCCTTCTGTAGCAGCCTTCTGTAGCAGTCTTCTGTAGCAGCCTTCTGTAGCAGCCTTCTGTAGTAGTCGCCACTGTAGCAGCCTTGTGTAGCAGCCTTCTGTAGCAGTCTTCTGTAGCAGCCTTCTGTAGCAGCCTTCTGTAGCAGCCACCACTATAGCAGCCTTCTGTAGCAGCCTTCTGTAGCAGCCTTCTGTAGGAGTCACCACTGTAGCAGTCGCCACTGTAGCAGCCTTCTGTAGCAGCCTTCTGTAGCAGCCTTCTGTAGCAGTCACCACTGTAGCAGCCTTCTGTAGCAGCCTTCTGTAGCAGCCTTCTGTAGCAGTCACCACTCTAGCAGCCACCACTGTAGCAGTCGCCACTGTAGCAGCCTTCTGTAGCAGCCTTCTGTAGCAGTCACCACTGTAGCAGCCTTCTGTAGCAGCCTTCTGTAGCAGTCGCCACTGTAGCAGCCTTCTGTAGCAGCCTTCTGTAGCAGTCTTCTGTAGCAGCCTTCTCTAGCAGCCTTCTGTAGCAGCCACCACTATAGCAGCCTTCTGTAGCAGCCTTCTCTAGCAGCCTTCTGTAGGAGTCACCACTGTAGCAGTCGCCACTGTAGCAGCCTTCTGTAGCAGCCTTCTGTAGCAGCCTTCTGTAGCAGTCACCACTGTAGCAGCCTTCTGTTGCAGCCTTCTGTAGCAGCCTTCTGTAGCAGTCACCACTGTAGCAGCCTTCTGTAGCAGCCTTCTGTAGCAGCCTTCTGTAGCAGCCTTCTGTAGCAGTCACCACTGTAGCAGCCTTCTGTAGCAGGCTTCTGTAGCAGTCTTCTGTAGCAGCCACCACTGTAGCAGCCTGCTGTAGCAGCCTGTAGCAGCCTTCTGTAGCAGCCTTCTGTAGCAGCCTTCTGTAGCAGTCGCGACTGTAGCAGCCACCTCTGTAGCAGTCGCCACTGTAGCAGCCTTCTGTAGCAGCCTCCACTGTAGCATTCTTCTGTAGCAGCCTTCTGTAGCAGCCTTCTGTAGCAGCCTTCTGTAGCAGTCACCACTGTAGCAGCCTTCTGTAGCAGGCTTCTGTAGCAGTCTTCTGTAGCAGCCACCACTGTAGCAGCCTTCTGTAGCAGCCTGTAGCAGCCTTCTGTAGCAGCCTTCTGTAGCAGCCTTCTGTAGCAGTCGCGACTGTAGCAGCCACCTCTGTAGCAGTCGCCACTGTAGCAGCCTTCTGTAGCAGCCTCCACTGTAGCATTCTTCTGTAGCAGCCTTCTGTAGCAGTCGCCACTGTACCAGCCTTCTGTAGCAGCCTTCTTTAGCAGTCACCAATGTAGCAGCCTTCTGTAGCAGCCTTCTGTAGCAGTCTTCTGTAGCAGTCTTCTGTAGCAGCCTTCTGTAGCAGCCTTCTGTAGCAGCCTTCTGTAGCAGTCGCCACTGTAGCAGCCTTCTGTAGCAGCCTTCTGTAGCAGTCTCCACTGTAGCAGCCTTCTGTAGCAGCCTTCTGTAGCAGTCGCCACTCTAGCAGCCTTCTGTAGCAGCCTTCTGTAGCAGCCACCACTGTAGCAGTCGCCACTGTAGCAGCCTTCTGTAGCAGCCTTCTGTAGCAGCCTTCTGTAGCAGCCGCCACTGTAGCAGCCTTCTGTAGTAGTCGCCACTGTAGCAGCCTTCTGTAGCAGCCACCACTGTAGCAGGCTTCATTATTTAATTAATGTTACCAGACCGGTGTGCCTGTTATACCACTATAACTCGGCCTACACTTTGGCGCCAAAAGGGTAGAATAAAAGTCTATGTGGTTGTTCTTTTCTACAGCTGTTCCCGTGTTGCTTACAGATCTGTTCCCCCCTCGATAAGCAAACACCAGGCTTGAATCACCCCCACCCCCCCAATCCAGCAGAAACACCATTACTGAGCGCCTTTGAATTCTGCATCATCCGCATCTAATTTTGTTTATAAGAGTGAAATTACTTTCGCACTTTATTTTAAGCGGCTTTAGAAAGTTGATAGTTCTCAAGAGTCGAGGACCCAGTGATAACTGGGTATACACATTTTGTTGGTTGCACATTTTTATTCCTGCGGTAAAAACTTTTTTTTTTTTTTACAATGTGGTTTACAGCTGATTTACAATCTGGGTGGTCTGACCAAATGATACCAGTGTCTGTTCCACAACATGCAAACAGCAGAAAAAAAGAAAAGAGAGATCATGGAGAGACAGGATGGGACAGAAGGAAATCCCTCTTTAATACTACTTCCTGGTTCAGATGACCAGACAAATAATGTTGCAGTAGGATTTAATATCACAATCAATTGGACAAACAATCTAACATTTCTGACTTATTCCTGCTCCAACCATCTCTCCACCTGCTACATTTCTATAAAGGCCTACTCCTTCCCTTTATCTTTGTCATTCCCTCTTTCCCTGCCTGTCTTTTGAAGTCGTAGGGTCCTGTGGTCATCAGAGGTCTTCTGGGCCCAGCCCATTCATGCACGCCACACACACACACACACACACACACACACACACACACACACACACACACACACACACACACACACACACACACACACACACACACACACACACACACACACACACACACACACACACACACACACAAACGTCCTGCGGGATAAACGTACGTTACCACCTGTCTTTGTGACCCTGAGTCAACACTGGTAGTGTTACCGCCACTGACTCCCACGCCTCACAATCTCACACACACACATCACCACCATCCGTATCAACCCTACTGTCCTACAATCAACCCCCACACCAGAGTATGGGACCCCCAGTGAGACATCCTCCTAACACTCCCACAGACAGCGCTGGCCCAGCCCCAAACCTCCAGGGGTTGTGTAGCTGAGAGGAAGTCCAGCATCCTGGGGAGAAGTCACAGAGAGTTCTTCAGAGATGGGAAATTAGACATGGAAATGGTCATCCAAAGATCAAACTCATCCCAAAGAGTTGGTGTGTTATTCACTTTTCTCCCATCATACAGCAGAAGAATGGTCCTTCCATCTCACAAGTTTATACCAAATTTGTCACATTGTCATGACCAACCTTGTGACAACCTATTTTCAATGTGACGATGTGCTAGCGTGATGTGGTAGCAGTTTGCTCCTATCACCAGCAGGGTAGAGGCCCTTCATTGTACAAGGTACTATACTCTGTCCTCCATATGTCACTCTGCCCCCGCCTCCTTTCCCTCTTTCCCAGAATGGAGAGCTGCTCCTGGGCTGAGGCTGAAGCTGAGGCCTGGGCCTGGTTCGGCCAGAGTGGAGCAGGATGACCCAAAACTGGACACCAGCCCTGAGTCAGAATCTGACACCGCCAGCTCCTCAAACTTCTGGATGACCATCCGTACAGACCGGAAGGGCATGTCTCTGCGCCAGCGACCCCCACCAGCTCCAGTGGGCCCTCTATAGTCAGATGCTCGGCTGAGAAAGACGTGGGGTGGAGGGGGTAGGCCACAGTGGAGCCTCAGCCTGCCCTGGCCCAGCCCCAGAGCGGGACGTACCCCAGCATGGCTGAAGCGAGTGGGTAGGGTGGCCAGGTGCTCCTGGGTCAGAGGGTTGTGGAAGCTCAACGTCCCTCCACCCATGTTGAGGAACAGCCCTAGGGTCTTGATCTGGGGTGGCACGGCACGTAAGGGCTCCCGACGGCTATCATACACAGTGGAGAAGGACAAGCCCCGCCTTTCCAGCCACCAGCCGCAAGCATCGTCCAATGAGCTCACTCCTGTATGGAAAATAGGAAAGATGGTTGCTTTCTGAGTCACAAAAAAGACATAATGGGAAATGATGTCTTCAAATATTGTGCCAATAAACTTTTCAATGTCACCATGAAATAGGATAGTCTGTATGCCTGACTGTTTATGCACTCAACAACAATTTGTTGCCTCATTTGGCCTGAATTAAAACCTGATATTGGAGTAGAAACAGACTGGCACCCGCACACCCACAGTGTTTCCGCCATATGTATTTATCAGCGGCGGTGCGTGGCCGCCACAATTTTTAAAATTTTTCATATCGTTATACCCTTCAAAAGTTTGGGGTTCTTAGAAATGTCCTTGTTTTTGAAAGAAAAACACCTTTTTTGACAATTTTTTCTCTCTTTTATTTCAAAAACAAGGACATTTCTAAGAACCCCAAACTTTTGAACGGTAGTGTATGTGTATGTTTTATTATTCTGTTTTTATTATAATGTATACAGGGCTCTCTAGTAAAATTGATTTTTCATCTCAATGTGACTCTCTGTTTAAATAAAGGTTAAATAAAAAACATGTAAAAAATATTGTAGTGTTTTTGTGGACTGTATTGTAATAAAACTCAGTTTTTGGTTTATTATCTTTGACATAGCAGTGGGGGCTTTGTCCTTGAGGAAATCTAAAGGACAAAATACTCAAAGAGCACATTTTCCATAACCTGTAGGTAGGACTAAGGTCTGAACAGACAGTTCAGGGCTTCTGTAAGGAACACAATACATGGTCTATAATTGGCATGTAGGTTTCTCACTTATGGGTGGAACATATTAGGATATGGGGGAGGGTAATGGACAGGGTATATGCAAATGAAATATTGTAGTATATACACTATAGTAATTACCGTAATGTTTTTGCAGACAGTAGTGTTTTTGTGGATGTGACTAGTATTTACTGTAGTGTTTGTGGTCTGTAGCATACTGTAGTATTTACTATAGTATTTTACAGTATACTACACCATTCTATAGTAAGTACTACACATAATAGAGATATACTACAGTGTGTCGTATAGTATTCTACAGTATAGTACAGTTTACTACTGAATTCTATAGAAAGTATCGTAGTATTCTATAGTAAACTGTAGTATTTTTTCATGTGAGATAGGCATGAGTGAGCAATAATATGTGAAATATCAATGCGGTTCCCATCCCATATTACCTCGCTAAGTATCCCTATTCCCTAAGTACAGCTCTGTCGACAGTGCCAGTCATCATGGTCAACAACCACTAATAGGTATTTGGCCTGACTCCCTACAGTTAATGATGAAGCTGCACATTTCTGTCATATTTAATGCAAATCAACAGATTGTTTATGGTTTGTTGCTGGGCTAAAATTTTTAGAGTTTTCTGTTGTTTACAGAGAGCAGATGTCAATATGCCTTGTAAGCCAAAATGTAATTGTTCAATAAAAAATGCAATTGTTTAGTGGTTCAGCCAAGCGCTGGGATATCCCTGCTGACATCCTGTTCACCACTAGGTGGCACCACAGAGCAGAGTTGAAGGATGTGAATGAACTTTATGTAGGACAGACAGCCTGTGTCCTGTGTGCGGGAGCATTTGCACAAGACTGTCTGTATGTATTTGTAGGCTACAACATGATTGTGTAAGAAATGTAGCCCATGGGAATTCATATTTATCTCCATCAGTAGGAATTTATCAGCATGCCAGAAGCTAAGACTATTATTATCAAAGCAGGGATTTGTACTTGTTCTGCCACTACCAGTAAATCATGGCCAGGTGGATTAGGGTGCACTTCCTCACCTATCCTGTAGAGGGTGCTGTTGCATACGTCCACCTCCCAGTAGAACTGACCCCTGATGATGACCACGTCCCCACACACCTGAGGGAGGGGATGGGGGGCAGACTCCTGGGATTCAGTGCTTGTTACTGACCCTGTGACCCTGTTTCCATGATGGCGAGAGGGTAGTGGCGGAGGGCTTGGTCCGTGGAACGTCACAGTGAGAGAAGAGGTGGAGAGATGGAGGGATGGAGCAGCAGCAGAGGGGTCCAGGGTGAACGTCAGACCTGGGAAGGGAGAGATGAAGACGAAAGAGCAGGTGAAACCTGATTTCCTCTAACCAGGGGCATTGTAATTAATAACATTTGTATTTTTACTCTTCTTCTACACAGTATATCAAGACATCCTTGGATAAAGAGTCTTGCATTGGACTCACTGACCTGAGACAGACTGTTCCATCTCCTCCTCTCGTAGATCTATAGTTCCCTCCAGTGATGAGCCTGCATCCATGGATACGCAGAGAGAAAAGAGACCGTTAAAACAGACACAACACAGTTGGCGCCATTTAAAGCCTTACTCAGTAAAGCATGTAGGGAAGTAAGCCTGCCAGATTCTCCTTAACCCACTTCATTCTCCCTTTCCCATGAGGCCTGACGGTATTCAGAGGAACTAGAGGCCCAACACCGTGATGAGTAACAGCAACAACAATAACAACTGCCTGGCATGTCTCCCAGTTTTAACCTTGAGCTCACAAAATGTGTCTAACCTAGACTAACTGCCAAGGTGCCATTTCACTCACCACATGCAGCAGTGATCTGGTCCGTGACATCCTCTTTGTCTCTGCCGAATGGATTCCTCTGCATGTGGGATTAGTGGAGGTGGGGTGGGAAGGAATGGGAAGATGTGTTAGGGAGGCTTATGTCACTGGGTCACTTGGAAGGGGTGACCTGTATCCATCCAAAGATTGAATAGGGCAATGGGAGAAGATTGTGCATCCATAAGGCTAGTGTGCCTCTCACTTGTCTAAAACAAAGATGAAATAAGCCTACCTATCCAACATGAAAAGAAAAGAACAAGCTTAGTTACCTGTGAGAAGGCCTTCATCCCTTCTTCCGCCTGGTCCCCAGCACTACTGGCTGTCCACCCAGGGGTCAGGGTGGGGTCGGGGGGCAGGCAACAGGTGGCAGAAGCCCACTCCCAGCATGGCAGCTCCACAGGGTGGCGACAGCAAGGGCACAGCACGGCACACACAGGCGTACTGGTAGAGCGGTGGTGGGCAGAATAGGTGCCACCACGGGAAGCATGGGACACACCGTCCCCTTCCTCATCCAGTACACATTGCCCTGCCCCCTCTCCACATCGCCCTGCCCCCTCTCCACCTCCTACACAGCGCCCACACAGGGTATGGGAGCATGGTAGGAGAAGGGCAACGTCAAAACCACGCCTACAGGACGGGCATAGAGAAGATTTAGCCAAATCATGATGACCCTCCTCTTCTCCCTTCTCTTCCTCTTCTTGTTCCGCCTCTTTTCCCTCCTCTTCTTCCTCACCCTGCTGATTGTCAATCTTTTGTTGTGTTCCGTCAAGACGGGGTGGTGTCCTACGCATTATTGGCAGATGAAAAGTTGAGTTGAATGCATTTATAGCTCAATATCATATCACATTTGTCAAATTTATTTTGCCTTCACCAAAGCAAAGGTCAGCATAGTAAACCTGTCTCTACAGTCGACATGTACTGTCGACAATTCAGTAGTAAGGGGGCCATCCCTGAATTAAGTCTTTAACCATTACAGTATTCCGAGAGCCTTTCCTTGGTCAACACAAAGGACACATGCTCTCCTATCTTCCTTAGAAATACACAATGAGGAGAGATCCCCCACTGTACAAAGATATCCTTTTCTAGGAGATTTCAAAAGAGATTTTTCCTCAACAGGTCACAAAGATATCCAACTCTGGTAAATCAAAGATCCTCTTCTTTGACAGATCAAAGATGTCCCCCACACAGATGGATGATGGATGACACAGTAGGCTGCATTCACACGGAGTGAGATGTTAGAGCTAGACCTATTTCTGTCCTTTTCTTCTGCCTCACTTTTGCTGTTCTATCTATCTCCCTATGCTGATGTTGAGCATGCTGTGCTACGTAGGTTGGCAAGACAGACAGAGGAAAATAAAATAAATGAAACAGAGAAAGAGAAAGGCAAATAGGAGAAAGAGAGAGAGAGAGCAACAGCCAGAGAAGAGAGCAGCCTTTTATTAGACACTCATTGCTTGCCGTTGCCATGGTGATGGCCTTCCATAAAGACGTCAGTAAAGCCGGCCCACTGAATGAAGACACACACACGCACACACGCACACACGCACACACGCACACACACACACTAGTGATTAATGTAATGGTCACACGCAGACACTCATAGACACTAATTTGTCATGCAAACCTTTTCCTTTCTGTATCCCTCTCTCCGTGTCTCCTCCTGTACTACGTAGATTATCTGAAAGGGTTTTCGCTACATGATGTGAATTTAAAGATCTGCCCCAGCTCTATCACCGTGGTTACACTTTCTGTCTGTCTCCATATGGGCTGGTGGGGCCATTGTTCCCCGGGCCACTCTACAACACCAGGGCCAGGTTGTGGTCAGCTAAAAATGGGCTTCTGGGGTGAAAGGGTGCAGGACGGAGGAGGGGTAGGAAGTAGGAGGAGGAAAGAGGGGAAGCAGGAGGATAAAGAGGGAGCTCAGTTGGTATAGCATGGCGCTTGCAACACCAGCATAGTGGATTTGATTTCCGGGACCACCTGTAAGTAAAAATATATGCCCCTATTTGGATAAAAGTGTTTGCAAAATGGTATATATTATTATATATACTGTATATTATAGGAGGACTACTGCGGCTGGGCAGAGAGGTAGGGGACTTATCTCTCCACTGAACTATTTCTAGTGTCTTTCACTCTAAACACCAAGCACGGCTTTTAATCCAATCTTGATATCAGCATAATTCACAGTGTGTGTGTGGTAGGAGTTGGAGTGGATAATGTAAACGGCATGAGAGTGCTCAGTGCTGACCAAACCTGCACGCAGTATGCATGTCCAAAGGTAATTTCTTAGCAAGCAAAATCCAGTGTGGTAGATTAGGCAATAGCTTCTATACATCCAGACATTATCAATATCCCAGGGATTAGATTATCTATTAACCCATGAAAGGAAATTGAGTTTGCCTAGGCCTACTCACAGGCACAATGACAATGTAGAAAATAAGAGATGATCAAACGATACTCATATTATAGTATCTTCTTTGAGCTAAAAGACAACCGGTTTGTCTTGTTCTATTCAGATGTGTTTTCCTGTATCCCATTTCATACCACTTTTGGGAGAGTTCTCAGGGGGACAATTGTTTCTCTTATGTTCCCACTGTAGACAGTGTCGCAAACGCCTATGATTCCCCTCCTGGATTAAATGGAACATGGGGACGAGCACCATGGAAGAAAATGCTGCTATTGAGGGGCGTCATGCGCACAAGAGTGAGTTATGGCTTTAAGCAGTGGGTATCCAACTGCGCTTTGCAATAGGCCTATATAAGATACTAATACACATGCAATGTGAATTATTTATGTTTTTGTTATCAGTGTGGTTTATTAGACCCCTCAAGTGATGATATATTAGTAAAATAAGTATATGCATGGTGAAAATATGTATGCTTTACTGAAAATGTGACACACTAACATAACATGTGACATACAAAGGGGAATTGTGTGCATTATTCATTGATATGCATTTCTTTAAGATGTTATTGGAATACACTACATTAGCAAAAGTATGTGGACACTTGCTGGTCGAACGTCTCATTCCAAAATCATGGGCATTAATATGGAGTTGGTCCCCCCCCTCTGCTGCTATAACAGCCTCCATTCTTCTGGGAAGGATTTCCACTAGATGTTGGAACATTGCTGCGGGGACTGGCTTCCATTCAGCCAAAAGAGCATTAGTGAGGTCGGCACTAATGTTGGCCGATTAGGCCTGGCTTGCAGTCGGTGTTCCAATTCATCCCAAAGGTGTTCGATGGGGTTATCAGGGCTCTGTGCAGGCCAGTCAAGTTCTTCCACACCGATCTCGGTGAACCATTTCTGTATGGACCTTGCTTTGTGCACGTGGGTATTGTCATGCTGAAACAGGAAAGGGCCTTCCCCCAACTGTTGCCACAGAATCGTCTTGAATGTCATTGTATGCTGTAGCGTTAAGATTTCCATTCACTGGAACTAAGGGGTCTAGCCCGAACCATGAACAACAGCCCCAGACCATTATTCTTCCTCCACCAATCTTTACAGTTGGCACTATGCATTCGGGCAGATAGCGTTCTCCTGGCATCCGCCAAACCCAGATTCGTCCTTCGGACTGCCAGATGGTGAAGCGTGATTCATCACTCCAGAGAATGCGTTTCCACTGCTCCAGAGTCCAATGGCGGAAAGCTTTACACCTCTCCAGCTGACGCTTGGCATTGCGAATGGTGATCTTAGGCTTGTGTGCGGCTGTTCGGCCATGGAAACCCATTTAATAAAGCTCCTGATGAACAGTTCTTGTGTTGATGTTGCTTCCAGGGGCAGTTTGGAACTCGGTAGCCAGTGTTGCAACCGAAGACAGACGATTTTA
The DNA here is from genome assembly GCF_013265735.2 of Oncorhynchus mykiss. Lineage (NCBI taxonomy): Eukaryota > Metazoa > Chordata > Actinopteri > Salmoniformes > Salmonidae > Oncorhynchus > Oncorhynchus mykiss. The sequence continues at coordinate 29,283,247 of NC_048591.1, read as the reverse complement.
CGCGCTACTCGTTCAGTTCTGTGGGCTTGGATGGCCTATCACTTAACAGCTGAACAGGTTGCTCCTGGACATTTCCACTTAACAATAACAGCACTTACAGTTGACCAGGGCAGCTCTAGCGAGGCAGAAATTTGACAAACTGATTTGTGGGAAAGGTGGCATCCTATGACTGTGCCATGTAGAAAGCCACTGAGCTATTCAGTAAGGCCTATCTACTGACAATGTTTGTCTATGGAGATTGCATGGCTGCGTGCTTGATTTTATACACCTGTCAGAAACGAGTGTGGCTGAAATAGCCGAATCTACTAATTTGAAGGGGCGTCCACATACTTTTGTATCTATATTGTGTGTCTTTTAAAATGTACCCCAATACATCTTTTAGGCATCTGAATGATGATCTTTCGTTTGTGCAAAACAATAAACATTTTTAAGGAGAAATATACACATCAGTTTAATAGTAAATATTCTATTGGGCCTATCCTTTTTAGATCATACATAGAAATATCATGTTTAGACTTGCCCAATAGAATTTTGAACTTTGATTTTATATATGGAAGATAAGATATCTGTTATGGTCTTTTGTTGGACCAGAGGGAAATCAGAGAATGGAACTTGGCATTCTTTTTGTTATTGAGCAGAACTTGTTGAAGCAGCTCAGTTCACCTGTTGGGTAATCTATGGACAGTAATAAAACAATGGCTTTTCTCAAGAAGATAACACTTGGCTTGGCTCCTGTGTTAAAAGAGTTTCAAAAAAGTCCCAAAGAAACACCCTGTGTAAGAGACATTAGGCGGAAACATATTGTGTGAATGTGGTCAAATCTACCTCTTTTAGAGCCACTGAACTGGTGGAGAAACAGAGGCCATCTTGGTTTTAGTCTGGGACACATTCACCATTGTAATCCTAAACCTAAATAATCTCTGCTCTTCACTCCTTTAGGACTTTTACTCCTGTTGTTGCTCGTGGTTTCTTCTAAGGTACCCAACGTCCAGACGAGATCAATCGACTTTGTGTGAGACACACACGACTGGAGAAACATGAACAACATGAAGGACCTGGAAGTTGCCATGGTGAGAAACAGACTTACACATTCTGTGTATCTTATCTGTATTATACAGTGCCTTGCGAAAGTATTCGGCCCCCTTGAACTTTGCGACCTTTTGCAACATTTCAGGCTTCAAACATAAAGATATAAAACTGTATTTTTTTGTGAAGAATCAACAACAAGTGGGACACAAACATGAAGTGGAACAACATTTATTGGATATTTCAAACTTTTTTAACAAATCAAAAACTGAAAAATTGGGCGTGCAAAAATATTCAGCCCTTTTACTTTCAGTGCAGCAAACTCTCTCCAGAAGTTCAGTGAGGATCTCTGAATGATCCAATGTTGACCTAAATGACTAATGATGATAAATACAATCCACCTGTGTGTATGTAACAGTATAAGTTTAGACCGTCCCCTCGCCCATACCCGGGCGCGAACTAGGGACCTTCTGCACACATCAACAACTGACACCCACGAAGCATCGTTACCCATCGCTCCACAAAAGCCGCGGCCCTTGCAGAGCAAGGGGAACTACTACTTCAAGGTCTCAGAGCAAGTGACGTCACTGATTGAAACGCTATTTAGCGCCCACGCTAACTAAGCTAGCCGTTTCACATCCGTTACATGTAATCAAGTCTCCGTATCAATGCACCTGCACTGTGATAGTCTCAGAGGTCCGTCAAGAGCGCAGAGAGCATCATGAAGAACAAGGAACACACCAGGCAGGTCCGAGATACTGTTGTCAAGAAGTTTAAAGCCGGATTTGGATACAAAAAGATTTCCCAAGCTTTAAACATCCCAAGGAGCACTGTGCAAGCGATAATATTGAAATGGAAGGAGTATCAGACCACTGCAAATCTACCAAGACCTGGCCGTCCCTCTAAACTTTCAGCTCATACAAGGAGAAGACTGATCAGAGATGCAGCCAAGAGGCCCATGATCACTCTGATGAACTGCAGAGATCTACAGCTGAGGTGGGAGACTCTGTCCATAGGACAACAATCAGTCGTATATTGCACAAATCTGGCCTTTATGGAAGAGTGGCAAGAAGAAAGCCATTTCTTAAAGATATCCATAAAAAGTGTTGTTTAAAGTTTGCCACAAGCCACCTGGGAGACACACCAAACATGTGGAAGAAGGTGCTCTGGTCAGATGAAACCAAAATTGAACTTTTTGGCAACAATGCAAAACGTTATGTTTGGCGTAAAAGCAACACAGCTGAACACACCATCCCCACTGTCAAACATGGTGGTGGCAGCATCATGGTTTGGGCCTGCTTTTCTTCAGCAGGGACAGGGAAGATGGTTAAAATTGATGGGAAGATGGATGGAGCCAAATACAGGACCATTCTGGAAGAAAACCTGATGGAGTCTGCAAAAGACCTGAGACTGGGACGGAGATTTGTCTTCCAACAAGACAATGATCCAAAACATAAAGCAAAATCTACAATGGAATGGTTCAAAAATAAACATATCCAGGTGTTAGAATGGCCAAATCAAAGTCCAGACCTGAATCCAATCGTGAATCTGTGGAAAGAACTGAAAACTGCTGTTCACAAATGCTCTCCATCCAACCTCACTGAGCTCAAGCTGTTTTGCAAGGAGGAATGGGAAAAAATGTCAGTCTCTCGATGTGCAAAACTGATAGAGACATACCCCAAGCAACTTACAGCTGTAATCGCAGCAAAAGGTGGCGCTACAAAGTATTAACTTAAGGGGGCTGAATAATTTTGCACGCCCAATTTTTCAGTTTTTGATTTGTTAAAAAAGTTTGAAATATCCAATAAATGTCGTTCCACTTCATGATTGTGTCCCACTTGTTGTTGATTCTTCACAAAAAAATACAGTTTTATATCTTTATGTTTGAAGCCTGAAATGTGGCAAAAGGTCGCAAAGTTCAAGGGGGCCGAATACTTTTGCAAGGCACTGTATACTGAACACAAATATAAATGCAACATGCAACAATTTCAAAGATTTTTCAGAGATGTGGTTCATATGGAAAAAATCAGTCAATTGAATTAAATTCATTAGGCCCTAATCTATAGATTTCACTTGACTGGGAATACAGATATGCATCTGTTGGTCACAGATACTGTGACTTAAAAATATAGGCCTCACAATTGGCCTCAGGATCTCGTCACAGTATTTTTGTGCATTCAAATTGCCATCAATAAAATGCAACTGTGTTCGTTGTCGTAGCTTATGCCTGCCCATACCATAACCCCACTGCCACCATGGGGCTACTCTGTTCACAATGTTGACATCAGCAAACCGCTCGCCCACAGGCCATACACATGGTTTGCGGTTGTGAGGCCGGTTGGACGTACTGCCAAACGATGTTGTAGGCGGCTTATGGTAGAGAAATTAACATTAAATTATCTGGTAATAGCTCTGGTGGACATTCTTGCAGTCAGCATGCCAATTGCACGCTCCCTCAAAACATGAGACATTTGTGGCATTGTGTTTTGTGACAAAACTGCACATTTTTAGAGTGGCCTTTTATTGTCCCTTATATTGTCCCCATGTGTAATGATCATGCTCTTTAATCAGCTTATTGATATGCCACACCTGTCAGGTGGATGGATTATCTTGACAAAGGAGAAATGCTCACTCAAATTTGTGCACAAAATTTGAGAGAAATAAGCTTTTTGTGCATATGGAACTTTTCTGGGATCTTTTATTTCAGTTTATGAAACATGTTGCATTTATATTTTGGTTCAGTGTATCTTTACCATTTCTTTGATCCATCCAGATTACCTGTAGTGGTTCAGACCAACTCCACTCCTCCCTTCAGCTACCCTGTGTCAGAATTCTAAAGGCCTCCTGGGATCAGAAATCCCAAAATCTAATTGATAAATTCAAAGTTTTAAATTGATTGCGCGTTTGTCTCAGTCTTTGTGTGTGTGTGTGTGTGTGTGTGTGTGTGTGTGTGTGCATCCCTAGCTACAACAGAAGCATGCTGAGGTGAGAGGGGCTCTGGGGGTATTGTTGGACAGTGTGGGGAGAATGAGGACACACACCAAACTCAGCTGTCAGTTATCTTTGCTGGAGAGACTAGAGCATGGAATCACAAACTACCTGCACATAGTCACCAACCTGGACATCACGGTGAGATGGAGCACGCACGCACACACACACACACATTAATTCTTGCCAGCCCTCTCTCTCTTGTCCTCTCTCCTATTCTCCCCTCACAAATACTTGACTGTGTGTCTGTTGGTCCACAGGATGACTTGACAGACTCAGATCCAGACCCAGGCTGTCCCAGCCAGCAGAGCCAGAGTCTGAACCAAGTGCCGCAGCTGTATGGCAGGGTGCTCCGGGGGAAGCTAGAGTGGCTCTCAATGGACCTCAGAGACAGCTGCTTGGGACAGAGATGATAACCTGGGATTTCTTCTCTCTCCCTTATCAATGCTGAACTGGATGAAGAATCTAGGGTGACCAGAAGACTGCACTAGCACTTCCTGGTGGAAGCTGTCTGTACAACATGGCAGTGTTTTGCTGCCACCTGGATTTATTGATGGAGTTACAGAGCCCTCTTCTGGTGATATACAGCATGGCATGGTGTGGCACTCGTTGAGGAAATAGGTGGGATCTGAGTAGGCTACAAATGGCTGCTATCAGAAGCAGGCACTGCCAGAGTCCAATACCCAGACCAAAGAGACTGGACCTATGCTCTTATTAGATATGACAATTCTAAAGACTGTTGGCCCCACTTTAAAGTGCTACTGTGCCAACACTTGCTACATTATTTTCTCAAATGGGAATATCCACAGAGTAAAGGTAGCCATACTATGCATGGATTTCCACAGCCATGTCAGGAGGGAAAGAAACATCCATGGTGGAAATATAGTTGGTTAAAATCGATTACTGCACTGGTTGGAAGAGGAATATTCATCAAAGCCATGCTTTTGAAGAATGACTGGTTTGGAAAAAGTTGTGCCTAAAAACAATCAAAATATCACGAGGGAGAAAGTGTATTCTATATGTAGCCTCTCTCTTTGGTAATATGATGTATATGATTGATATTAAAGTGCCCATGTCAACAAACACTGATATTTTATATTGGAACAATATTTGCTCATATTTCTGTATTTGCTTAAAATTTTAAATGTGCACAATATGGTCTATATTATGAAGTTTTCTAACAAAATGAAATCATTGATAAAGTGCATTCCATTAAAGGCCCAGTGCAGTAATCATTCAGTTTTTATTGTGTTTTGTGTCATTTTGTACAACAGATGACGAAACTAACACTGTAAAAGTGTGAAAAAACATGATCAGTATTATTTCCTGATAGTTGCTGGTTGAAAATACAATCCACACAGTACCTTCTAATCAGTAGGTTTGAGAAGGGTGCAATTGTGGCCAGCAATTCGGGGCGCTGCTGCATGTGGGCATTCTTGCATCTGCAGGAACCCCTCTTCATACTTCTATTGGTACATTTTTAAGCTAAGACTCCGCTACACAGTCAGGAGGTGGGGGCACTCCAGTACAGTAGCTGGCGGTAATCAGTGGTGTAGTGGAGGGTATATACCCACTTTTTTGGTGGGAATTGCATATATTAACTTCTTAATCCTCACGATGCGTATCAAAGTAGTGTAGTGGAGGTATACACTGTATCAACTAAGGCTGATGCAACTGATAAGAAGGTTTAGTTTAAACTATTATTTCTTCACATTTTCACTGCAGCACTGTGCACACGGCGGTAGGCCTATGCGCAAATGTTCCAATTTGTGGGAAAACACCATTCTAAAATGTGCACCACACGTGAGTGGTTTCATGGACAGAGATGGAAATATCTGTTTGAAATTTAGAAAGAGGGGAGATCTAAAGATGCAACAACTCATGGGTTGCAGATTTGATTTAAACTTTACTTTAACAGGTAAGACATATTGAGACCTAGGTCTCTTTTCAAATGTGCCCAGTATGATAGAGCATAAATATACACAATATTATATTATATATATAAATACAATATATATATATATATTATATATATATAAAATCAGCAAAAAAAGAAACCCCTTTTTCAGGACACTGTCTTTCAAAGATAATTCGTAAAAATCTAAATAGCTTCACAGATCTTCATTGTAAAGGGTTTAAACACTGTTTCAGACGCTTGTTCAATGAACCATTAACAAATAATGAACATGCACCTGTGGAACGGTCATTAAGAGACTAACAGCTTATAGACGGTAGGTAATTAAGGTCACAGTTATGAAAACATAGGACACAAAAGAGGCCTTTCTACTGACTCTGAAAAACACCAAAACAAAGATGCCCAGGGTCCCTGTTCATCTGCGTGAACGTGCATTAGGCATGCTGCAAGGAGGCACGAGGACTGCAGATGTGGCCAGGGAAATAAATTGCAATGTCCGTACAGTGAGACGTCTCAAACAGCACTACAGGGAGACAGGATGGACAGCTGATCGTTCTCGCAGTGGCAGACCACGTGTAACAAGTACAGGATGGCAACAACAACTGCCTGAGTTACTCCAGGAACACACAATCCCTCCATCAGTGCTCAGACTGTCCGCAATAGGTTGAGAGAGGCTGGACTGAGGGCTTGTAGGCCTGTTGTAAGGCAGGTCCTCACCAGACATCACTGGCAACAACGACGCCTATGGGCACAAACTAATCGTCGCTGGACCAGTCAGGACAGGCAAAAAGTGTCCACTGACGGGTCACGGTTTTGTCTCACCAGGGGTGATCGTCTGATGCGCATTTATCGTCGAAGGAATGATCGTTACGCCTGTACTCTGGAGCGGGATCGTTTTGGAGATGGAGGGTCCGTCATGGTCTGGGGCGGTGTGTCACAGCATCATCGGCCTGAGCTTGTTGTCATTGCAGGCAATCTCAACGCTGTGCATTACAGGGAAGACATCCTCCTTCCTCATGTGGTGCCCTTCCTGCAGGCGCATCCTGACATGACCCCCAGCATGACAATGCCACCAGCCATACTGCTCATTCTGTGTGTGAATTCCTGCAAGTCAGGAATGTCAATGTTCTGCCATGGCCAGCAAAGAGCCCGGATCTCAATCCCATTGAGCACGTCTGGGACCTGTTGGATCAGAGGATGAGGACTAGGGCCATTCCTGTCATGTACTGTCATGTTGTGTCTTGTCTCTGTCCTTTCCCTTCACCCTGTCTCCCTCTGCTGGTCGTTGTTAGGTTACCTTTTCTCCCCCGCTTTCCCCCAGCTGTTCCTTGTCTCCTCTGACTACCCATTCACCCCGTTTCCCACCTGTTCCCTTTTTCCCTCTGATTAGGTCCCTATATCTCTCTCTGTTTCTGTTCCTGTCCTTGTCGGATTCTTGTTTGTTGTGTTTCATGCCTGAGCCAGACTATCGTCATGTTTGCTGTAACCTTGTCCTGTCCTGTCGGAATCTGCCGGTCTATCTGAGCCTACCTATGTTTGGTTATTAAAGAAGCTCTGTTTAAGTTAGTTCGCTTTTGGGTCCTCATTCACTCACCGTAACAATTCCCCCCAGAAATGTCTGGGAACTTGCAGGTGCCTTGGTGGAAGAGTGGGGTAACATCTCAGAACTTGCAAATCTGGTGCAGTCCATGAGGAGGAGATGCACTGCAGTACTTAATGCAGCTGGTGGCCACAGCAGATACTGACTGTTACTTCTGATTTTGACCTCCCTTTGTTCAGGGACACATTATTCAATTTCGTTAGTCACATGTCTGTGGAACTTGTTCAGTTTATGTCTCTGTTGTTGAATCTTGTTATGTTCATACAAATATTTACACATGAAAATAAAAGCAGTTGACAGTGAGAGGACATTTCCTTTTTTGCTGAGTTTATATATATATATATATATATATATATATATATATATATATACAGTGCCTTGCGAAAGTATTCGGCCCCCTTGAACTTTGCGACCTTTTGCCACATTTCAGGCTTCAAACATAAAGATATAAAACTGTATTTTTTTGTGAAGAATCAACAACAAGTGGGACACAATCATGAAGTGGAACGACATTTATTGGATATTTCAAACTTTTTTAACAAATCAAAAACTGAAAAATTGGGCGTGCAAAATTATTCAGCCCCTTTACTTTCAGTGCAGCAAACTCTCTCCAGAAGTTCAGTGAGGATCTCTGAATGATCCAATGTTGACCTAAATGACTAATGATGATAAATACAATCCACCTGTGTGTAATCAAGTCTCCATATAAATGCACCTGCCCTGTGATAGTCTCAGAGGTCCGTTAAAAGCGCAGAGAGCATCATGAAGAACAAGGAACACACCAGGCAGGTCCGAGATACTGTTGTGAAGAAGTTTAAAGCCGGATTTGGATACAAAAATATTTCCCAAGCTTTAAACATCCCAAGGAGCACTGTGCAAGCGATAATATTGAAATGGAAGGAGTATCAGACCACTGCAAATCTACCAAGACCTGGCCGTCCCTCTAAACTTTCAGCTCATACAAGGAGAAGACTGATCAGAGATGCAGCCAAGAGGCCCATGATCACTCTGGATGAACTGCAGAGATCTACAGCTGAGGTGGGAGACTCTGTCCATAGAACAACAATCAGTCGTATATTGCACAAATCTGGCCTTTATGGAAGAGTGGCAAGAAGAAAGCCATTTCTTAAAGATATCCATAAAAAGTGTTGTTTAAAGTTTGCCACAAGCCACCTGGGAGACACACCAAACATGTGGAAGAAGGTGCTCTGGTCAGATGAAACCAAAATTGAACTTTTTGGCAACAATGCAAAACGTTATGATTGGCGTAAAAGCAACACAGCTGAACACACCATCCCCACTGTCAAACATGGTGGTGGCAGCATCATGGTTTGGGCCTGCTTTTCTTCAGCAGGGACAGGGAAGATGGTTAAGATTGATGGGAAGATGGAGCCAAATACAGGACCATTCTGGAAGAAAACCTGATGGAGTCTGCAAAAGACCTGAGACTGGGACAGAGATTTGTCTTCCAACAAGACAATGATCCAAAACATAAAGCAAAATCTACAATGGAATGGTTCAAAAATAAACATATCCAAGTGTTAGAATGGCCAAGTCAAAGTCCAGACCTGAATCCAATCGAGAATCTGTGGAAAGAACTGAAAACTGCTGTTCACAAATGCTCTCCATCCAACCTCACTGAGCTCGAGCTGTTTTGCAAGGAGGAATGGGAAAAAATGTCAGTCTCTCGATGTGAAAAACTGATAGAGACATACCCCAAGCGACTTACAGCTGTAATCGCAGCAAAAGGTGGCGCTACAAAGTATTAACTTAAGGGGGCTGAATAATTTTGCACGCCCAATTTTTCAGTTTTTGATTTGTTAAAAAAGTTTGAAATATCCAATAAATGTCGTTCCACTTCATGATTGTGTCCCACTTGTTGTTGATTCTTCACAAAAAAATACAGTTTTATATCTTTATGTTTGAAGCCTGAAATGTGGCAAAAGGTCGCAAAGTTCAAGGGGGCCGAATACTTTCGCAAGGCACTGTATACTGAACACAAATATAAATGCAACATGCAACAATTTCAAAGATTTTTCAGAGATGTGGTTCATATGGAAAAAATCAGTCAATTGAATTAAATTCATTAGGCCCTAATCTATAGATTTCACTTGACTGGGAATACAGATATGCATCTGTTGGTCACAGATACTGTGACTTAAAAATATAGGCCTCACAATTGGCCTCAGGATCTCGTCACAGTATTTTTGTGCATTCAAATTGCCATCAATAAAATGCAACTGTGTTCGTTGTCGTAGCTTATGCCTGCCCATACCATAACCCCACTGCCACCATGGGGCTACTCTGTTCACAATGTTGACATCAGCAAACCGCTCGCCCACAGGCCATACACATGGTTTGCGGTTGTGAGACCGGTTGGACGTACTGCCAAACGATGTTGGAGGCGGGTTATGGTAGAGAAATTAACATTACATTATCTGGTAATAGCTCTGGTGGACATTCTTGCAGTCAGCATGCCAATTGCACGCTCCCTCAAAACATGAGACATTTGTGGCATTGTGTTTTGTGACAAAACTGCACATTTTTAGAGTGGCCTTTTATTGTCCCTTATATTGTCCCCATGTGTAATGATCATGCTCTTTAATCAGCTTCTTGATATGCCACACCTGTCAGGTGGATGGATTATCTTGACAAAGGAGAAATGCTCACTCAAATTTGTGCACAAAATTTGAGAGAAATAAGCTTTTTGTGCATATGGAACTTTTCTGGGATCTTTTATTTCAGTTTATGAAACATGTTGCATTTATATTTTGGTTCAGTGTATCTTTACCATTTCTTTGATCCATCCAGATTACCTGTAGTGGTTCAGACCAACTCCACTCCTCCCTTCAGCTACCCTGTGTCAGAATTCTAAAGGCCTCCTGGGATCAGAAATCCCAAAATCTAATTGATAAATTCAAAGTTTTAAATTGATTGCGCGTTTGTCTCAGTCTTTGTGTGTGTGTGTGTGTGTGTGTGTGTGTGTGTGTGTGTGTGTGTGTGTGTGTGTGTGTGTGTGTGTGTGTGTGTGTGTGTGTGTGTGTGTGTGTGTGTGTGTGCATCCCTAGCTACAACAGAAGCATGCTGAGGTGAGAGGGGCTCTGGGGGTATTGTTGGACAGTGTGGGGAGAATGAGGACACACACCAAACTCAGCTGTCAGTTATCTTTGCTGGAGAGACTAGAGCATGGAATCACAAACTACCTGCACATAGTCACCAACCTGGACATCACGGTGAGATGGAGCACGCACGCACACACACACACACATTAATTCTTGCCAGCCCTCTCTCTCTTGTCCTCTCTCCTATTCTCCCCTCACAAATACTTGACTGTGTGTCTGTTGGTCCACAGGATGACTTGACAGACTCAGATCCAGACCCAGGCTGTCCCAGCCAGCAGAGCCAGAGTCTGAACCAAGTGCCGCAGCTGTATGGCAGGGTGCTCCGGGGGAAGCTAGAGTGGCTCTCAATGGACCTCAGAGACAGCTGCTTGGGACAGAGATGATAACCTGGGATTTCTTCTCTCTCCCTTATCAATGCTGAACTGGATGAAGAATCTAGGGTGACCAGAAGACTGCACTAGCACTTCCTGGTGGAAGCTGTCTGTACAACATGGCAGTGTTTTGCTGCCACCTGGATTTATTGATGGAGTTACAGAGCCCTCTTCTGGTGATATACAGCATGGCATGGTGTGGCACTCGTTGAGGAAATAGGTGGGATCTGAGTAGGCTACAAATGGCTGCTATCAGAAGCAGGCACTGCCAGAGTCCAATACCCAGACCAAAGAGACTGGACCTATGCTCTTATTAGATATGACAATTCTAAAGACTGTTGGCCCCACTTTAAAGTGCTACTGTGCCAACACTTGCTACATTATTTTCTCAAATGGGAATATCCACAGAGTAAAGGTAGCCATACTATGCATGGATTTCCACAGCCATGTCAGGAGGGAAAGAAACATCCATGGTGGAAATATAGTTGGTTAAAATCGATTACTGCACTGGTTGGAAGAGGAATATTCATCAAAGCCATGCTTTTGAAGAATGACTGGTTTGGAAAAAGTTGAGCCAAAAAACAATGAAAATGTCAAGAGGGAGAAAGTGTATTCTATATGTAGCCTCTCTCTTTGGGAATATGATGTATATGATTGATATTAAAGTGCCCATGTCAACAAACACTGATATTTTATATTGGAACAATATTTGCTCATATTTCTGTATTTGCTTAAAATTTTAAATGTGCACAATATGGTCTATATTATGAAGTTTTTTAACAAAATGAAATCATTGATAAAGTGCATTCCATTAAAGGCCCAGTGCAGTAATCATTCAGTTTTTATTGTGTTTTGTGTCATTTTGTACAACAGATGACGAAACTAACACTGTAAAAGTGTGAAAAAACATGATCAGTATTATTTCCTGATAGTTGCTGGTTGAAAATACAATCCACACAGTACCTTCTAATCAGTAGGTTTGAGAAGGGTGCAATTGTGGCCAGCAATTCGGGGCGTTGCTGCATGTGGGCATTCTTGCATCTGCAGGAACCCCTCTTCATACTTCTATTGGTACATTTTTAAGCTAAGACTCCGCTACACAGTCAGGAGGTGGGGGCACTCCAGTACAGTAGCTGGCGGTAATCAGTGGTGTAGTGGAGGGTATATACCCACTTTTTTGGTGGGAATTGCATATATTAACTTCTTAATCCTCACGATGCGTATCAAAGTAGTGTAGTGGAGGTATGCACTGTATCAACTAAGGCTGATGCAACTGATAAGAAGGTTTAGTTTAAACTATTATTTCTTCACATTTTCACTGCAGCACTGTGCACACGGCGGTAGGCCTATGCGCAAATGTTCCAATTTGTGGGAAAACACCATTCTAAAATGTGCACCACACGTGAGTGGTTTCATGGACAGAGATGGAAATATCTGTTTGAAATTTAGAAAGAGGGGAGATCTAAAGATGCAACAACTCATGGGTTGCAGATTTGATTTAAACTTTACTTTAACAGGTAAGACATATTGAGACCTAGGTCTCTTTTCAAATGTGCCCAGTATGATAGAGCATAAATATACACAATATTATATTATATATATAAATACAATATATATATATATATATATATATATATATATATATATATATATATATATAAAATCAGCAAAAAAAGAAACCCCTTTTTCAGGACACTGTCTTTCAAAGATAATTCATAAAAATCTAAATAGCTTCACAGATCTTCATTGTAAAGGGTTTAAACACTGTTTCAAATGCTTGTTCAATGAACCATGAACAAATAAAGAACATGCACCTGTGGAACGGTCATTAAGAGACTAACAGCTTATAGACGGTAGGTAATTAAGGTCACAGTTATGAAAACATAGGACACAAAAGAGGCCTTTCTACTGACTCTGAAAAACACCAAAACAAAGATGCCCAGGGTCCCTGTTCATCTGCGTGAACGTGCATTAGGCATGCTGCAAGGAGGCACGAGGACTGCAGATGTGGCCAGGGAAATAAATTGCAATGTCCGTACAGTGAGACGTCTAAAACAGCACTACAGGGAGACAGGATGGACAGCTGATCGTTCTCGCAGTGGCAGACCACGTGTAACAAGTACAGGATGACAACAACAACTGCCTGAGTTACTCCAGGAACACACAATCCCTCCATCAGTGCTCAGACTGTCCGCAATAGGTTGAGAGAGGCTGGACTGAGGGCTTGTAGGCCTGTTGTAAGGCAGGTCCTCACCAGGCATCACTGGCAACAACGACGCCTATGAGCACAAACTCATCGTCGCTGGACCAGTCAGGACAGGCAAAAAGTGTTCACTGACGGGTCACGGTTTTGTCTCACCAGGGGTGATGGTCTGATGCGCGTTTATCGTCGAAGGAATGATCGTTACGCCTGTACTCTGGAGCGGGATCGTTTTGGAGGTGGAGGGTCCGTCATGGTCTGGGGCGGTGTGTCACAGCATCATCGGCCTGAGCTTGTTGTCATTGCAGGCAATCTCAACGCTGTGCATTACAGGGAAGACATCCTCCTTCCTCATGTGGTGCCCTTCCTGCAGGCTCATCCTGACATGACCCTCCAGCATGACAATGCCACCAGCCATACTGCTCATTCTGTGTGTGAATTCCTGCAAGTCAGGAATGTCAATGTTCTGCCATGGCCAGCAAATAGCCCAGATCTCAATCCCATTGAGCACGTCTGGGACCTGTTGGATCAGAGGATGAGGACTAGGGCCATTCCCCCCAGAAATGTCTGGGAACTTGCAGGTGCCTTGGTGGAAGAGTGGGGTAACATCTCAGAACTTGAAAATCTGGTGCAGTCCATGAGGAGGAGATGCACTGCAGTACTTAATGCAGCTGGTGGCCACAGCAGATACTGACTGTTACTTCTGATTTTGACCCCCCTTTGTTCAGGGACACATTATTCAATTTCGTTAGTCACATGTCTGTGGAACTTGTTCAGTTCATGTCTCAGTTGTTGAATCTTGTTATGTTCATACAAATATTTACACATGAAAATAAAAGCAGTTGACAATGAGAGGACATTTCCTTTTTTGCTGAGTTTATATATATATATATACAGTGCCTTGCGAAAGTATTCGGCCCCCTTGAACTTTGCGACCTTTTGCCACATTTCAGGCTTCAAACATAAAGATATAAAACTGTATTTTTTTTGTGAAGAATCAACAACAAGTGGGACACAATCATGAAGTGGAACGACATTTATTGGATATTTCAAACTTTTTTAACAAATCAAAAACTGAAAAATTGGGCGTGCAAAATGATTCAGCCCCTTTACTTTCAGTGCAGCAAACTCTCTCCAGAAGTTCAGTGAGGATCTCTGAATGATCCAATGTTGACCTAAATGACTAATGATGATAAATACAATCCACCTGTGTGTAATCAAGTCTCCGTATAAATGCACCTGCACTGTGATAGTCTCAGAGGTCCGTCAAAAGCGCAGAGAGGATCATGAAGAACAAGGAACACACCAGGCAGGTTCGAGATACTGTTGTCAAGAAGTTTAAAGCCGGATTTGGATACAAAAAGATTTCCCAAGCTTTAAACATCCCAAGGAGCACTGTGCAAGCGATAATATTGAAATGGAAGGAGTATCAGACCACTGCAAATCTACCAAGACCTGGCCGTCCCTCTAAACTTTCAGCTCATACAAGGAGAAGACTGATCAGAGATGCAGCCAAGAGGCCCATGATCACTCTGGATGAACTGCAGAGATCTACAGCTGAGGTGGGAGACTCTGTCCATAGGACAACAATCAGTCGTATATTGCACAAATCTGGCCTTTATGGAAGAGTGGCAAGAAGAAAGCCATTTCTTAAAGATATCCATAAAAAGTGTTGTTTAAAGTTTGCCACAAGCCACCTGGGAGACACACCAAACATGTGGAAGAAGGTGCTCTGGTCAGATGAAACCAAAATTGAACTTTTTGGTAACAATGCAAAACGTTATGTTTGGCGTAAAAGCAACACAGCTGAACACACCATCCCCACTGTCAAACATGGTGGTGGCAGCATCATGGTTTGGGAGTGCTTTTCTTCAGCAGGGACAGGGAAGATGGTTAAAATTGATGGGAAGATGGATGGAGCCAAATACAGGACCATTCTGGAAGAAAACCTGATGGAGTCTGCAAAAGACCTGAGACTGGGACGGAGATTTGTCTTCCAACAAGACAATGATCCAAAACATAAAGCAAAATCTACAATGGAATGGTTCAAAAATAAACATATCCAGGTGTTAGAATGGCCAAGTCAAAGTCCAGACCTGAATCCAATCGTGAATCTGTGGAAAGAACTGAAAACTGCTGTTCACAAATGCTCTCCATCCAACCTCACTGAGCTCAAGCTGTTTTGCAAGGAGGAATGGGAAAAAATTTCAGTCTCTCGATGTGCAAAACTGATAGAGACATACCCCAAGCAACTTACAGCTGTAATCGCAGCAAAAGGTGGCGCTACAAAGTATTAACTTAAGGGGGCTGAATAATTTTGCACGCCCAATTTTTCAGTTTTTGATTTGTTAAAAAAGTTTGAAATATCCAATAAATGTCGTTCCACTTCATGATTGTGTCCCACTTGTTGTTGATTCTTCACAAAAAAATACAGTTTTATATCTTTATGTTTGAAGCCTGAAATGTGGCAAAAGGTCGCAAAGTTCAAGGGGGCCGAATACTTTCGCAAGGCACTGTATATATATATATATACAGTACCGTTCAAAAGTTTGGGGTCACGTAGAAATGTCCTTGTTTTTGAAAGAAAAGCAAACATTTTTTGCGCATTAAAATAACATCAAATTGATCAGAAATACAGTGTTGACATTGTTCATTTTGTAAACAACTATTGTAGCTGGAAACAGCTGATTTTTAATGGAATATCTACATAGGTGTACAGAGGCCCATTATCAGCAACCATCACTCCTGTATTCCAATGGCATGTTGAGTTAGCTAATCCAAGTTTATCATTTTAAAAGGCAAATTGATAATTAGAAAACCCTTTTACAATTATGTGGGCACAGCTGAAAACTGTTGTTCTGATTATTATTATTATATATATTTTTTGATGTCACCTTTATTTAACCAGGAGAGCCAGTTGAGAACAAGTTATCATTTACAATTGCGACCTGACCAAGATAAAGCAAAGCAGTGGGACACAAAACAACACAGAGTTACACATATACAAACGTACAGTCAATAACACAAAATAAAATGAAAATAGAAACATCTATATACAGTGTGTGTGAATGTAGAAGAGTAAGGAGGTAGGCAATAAATAGGATAATAAGAAAATAATTACAATTCAGGATTAATACTGGAGTGGTAGATGTGCAGATGATGATGTGCAAGTAGAGATACTGGGGTGCAAAAGAGCAAGAGGGTAAGTGAGGTAGTCGGTGTGCTATTTACAGATAGGCTGTGTACAGGTACAGTAAGCTGCTCTGACAGTTGATGCTTAAAGTTAGAGAGGGAGATATTTTTTGAAAAGCTCTGTTTACATATGAATCTTAATGTTAATATATTATAACATGAATGAAAATGACATATATATGGATGTCGCCAAAAAAAAAAGATTGGTAAATGTTGAATTAATATGGAAATGACTAAAAGTAACTCCACTTCATGTAACTGTTATTTAGAGATTTTTGCAATTTGTTCCAGTCATTGACAGCAAAGGACTGGAAGGAAAGGTGGCCAAAGGAAGTGTTGGCTTTGGGGATGACCAGTGCAATATACCTGCTGGAGCGCGTGCTATGGGTGGGTGTTGCTATGGTGACCAGTGAGCTGAGATAAGGCGGGGCTTTACCTTGCAAAGAATTATAGATGACCTGGTGCCAGTGGGTTTGGCGACGGATATGTAGTGAGGGACAGTATACAGGTCGCAGTGGTGGGAAGTATATGGGGCTTTGGTGATAAAACGGATGGTCATTTTTTTTATTTGTAATTTTTACCCCCTTTCTCTCCCCAATTTCGTGGTATCCAATTGTTAGTAGCTACTATCTACCATCGCTACAACTCCCGTACGGGCTCGGGAGAGACGAAGGTTGAAAGTCATGCGTCCTCCGATACACAACCCAACCAAGCCACACTGCAACTTAACACAGCGCGCATCCAACCCGGAAGCCAGCCGCACCAATGTGTCGAAGGAAACACCATGCACCTGGCAACCTTGGCTAGCGTGCACTGCACCCGGCCTGCCACAGGAGTCGCTGGTGCTCGATGAGACAAGGATATCCCTACCGGCCAAACCCTCCCTAACCCGGACGACGCTATGCCAATTGTGCGTCGCCCCACGGACCTCCCGGTCGCGGCCAGTTACGACAGAGCCTGGTTTCCAAGTCACCCGGGAGGCTACATCCAGTTTTCTGAGTGTTGGGGGTTGGGGACTATTTTGTAAATGACATCGCCAAAGTCAAGGATCGGTAGGATAGTTATACAAGGGTATGTTTGGCGGCATGAGTGAAGACGGCTTTGTTGCGAAGTAGGAAGCCAATTCTAGATTTCATTTTGGATTGGAGATGCTTAATGTGAGTCTGGAAGGAGAGTTTACAGTCTAACCAGACACCTAGAAGCAATAAGAAGCAATACAACTGGCCTTCTTTAGACTAGTTGAGTATTTGGAGCATCAGCATTTGTGTGTTCGAGTACAGGCTCAAAATTGCCTGAAACAAAGATCTTTCTTCTGAAACTCGTCAGTCTATTCTTTTCTGAGAAATGAAGGCTATTCCATGTGAGAAATTGCCAAGAATCTAACAAGAATAGAAAGAGGAGTGGGAGGCCCTGGTGCACAACTGAGCAAGAGGACAAGTACATTAGAGTGTCTAGTTGGAGAAACAGACGCCTCACAAGTCCTAAACTGGCAGCTTCATTAAATAGTACCCGCAAAACACCAGTCTCAATGTCAACAGTGAAGAAGTGACTCCGGGATGCTGGCCTTCTAGGCAGAGTTGCAAAGAAAAAGTAATCTCAGACTGGCCAATAAAAATAAACGATTAAGATGGGCTAAAGAATACAGACGCTGGACAGAGGAACTCTGCCTAAAAGGCTAGCATCCCGGAGTCGCCTCTTCTCTGTTGACAAAGAGACTGGTGTAATGTTGTGTTAAAATGGTGCCGGAAGAAATGGCAGCAGTTTTATGGTCGCCCAACCAATTGTGCTATTATGTGTTTTTTTTCACGTTATTTGTAACTTATTTTGTACATAATGTTTCTGCAACCGTATCTTTCGGCAGAAAAGAGCTTCTGGATATCAGGACAGCGATCATTCACCTCGGATTAGACAAAGATTTTTCTACAACAAGCAAGAATCACATGATATTCTCCAAACACCCGGCAGGGTCGACATCCCCGTTATTTGCAAGAGGAAGCGACGGGTACAGAGGACAAAGACCCAGATGCCTCGTCAGGGACCTGCAGAAGACGAGTGCACGAAATCTAAGGAAGTCTCTAGATTTTGCTCGCCTGAAGTAATGAATATTGTGATAAATTGCAGGCCACACTACTTGCCTAGAGAGTTTTCAGCTATACTTTTCGTAGCTGTTTATTTACCACCACAGACAGATGCTGGCACTAAGACCGCACTCAGTCAGCTGTATAAGGAAATAAGCAAACAGGAAACCACTCACCCAGAGGCGGCTCTCCTAGTGGCCAGAGATTTTAATGCAGGGAAACTTAAATCAGTTCTACCAAATTTCTATCAACATGTTAAATGTGCAGCCAGCGGGAAAAAAAATAGCACCTGTACTCCACACACACAGAGACACGTACAAAGCTCTCCCTCGCCTTCCATTTGGTAGATCTGACCACAACTCTATCCTCCTGATTCCTGCTTACAAGCAAAAATTCAAGCAGGAAGCACCAGTGACTCAGTCTATAAAAAAAGTGGTCAGATGAAGCGGATGATAAACTACAGGACTTTTTTACTATCACAGACTGGAACATGTTCTGGGATTCTTTCGATGGTATTGAGGAGTACACCACATCAGTCACTGGCTTTATCAATAAGTGCATCGAGGACGTCGTCCCCACAGTGACTATACGTACATACCCCAACCAGAAGCCAGGAGCTAAAGGGTAGAGCTGCCGGTTTCAAGGTGCGGGACTCCTGCTATTACTAATGCTGCAGAAATGTGCTTGAAAGCACTCTCCAGATCCATCGGATGTTGTGATCACAATATAGTAGCCATATCGAGGAAAACCAAAGTTCCAAAGGCTGGACCTAAAATAGTGTATAAGAGGTCACACAATAAGTTTTGCAGTGATTCATATGTTGTTGATGTAAAGAATATTTGTTGGTCCATGGTGTGTAACAAGGAGCAAACAGACGCTTGACACATTTACGAAATTGCTTATTCCAGTAACTAAGAAAATGACTGCAAACACTGTTAAATCCTTGTGGATTGATGAGGAATTGAAAAAGTGTATGGTTGAGAGGGATGAGGGAAAAGGAATGGTAAATAAGCACAACCGATTGGCAAATGTACTGCAAATTGAGAACTCGTGACTAAACTGAAAAAGAAACTACACTATGAAACACAGATAAATGACATAAAAAGAATGACAGTAAAAAGCTTTAATGATTTTTTTAATTGGCAAGATTAGCGAATTTAGGCATGACATGCCAGCAACAAAATGCTGACACCACACATCCATGTTTAACTGACCAAATTATGAAAGACAAGAAATGCAATTTTGAATTCCGTAAAGTGAGTGTGGAAGAGGTGAAAAAATTATTGTTGTTTATCAACAATGACAAATCACCGGAGTCTGACAACTAGGATGGAAAATAACTGAGGATAATAGTGGATGATACTGCTACTCCTATTTGCCATATCTTCAATTTAAGCCTACTAGAAAATGTGTGCCCTCAGGCCTGGAGGGAAGAAAAAGTCATTCCGCTACCTAAGAATAGTAAAGGCCCCTTTACTGGCTCAAATAGCTGACAAAGCAGCCTATTACCAATCCTTAGTAAACTTTTGTGAAAAAAATTGTGTTTGACCAGACACAATGCTATTTTACAGTAAACAAATTGACAACTGACTTTCAGCACGCTTATAGGGAAGGAACTTCAATAAGCACAACACTTGCACAACTGACTGATGATTGGCTGAGAGAAATTTATGATAAAACGATTGTGGGTGCTATTTTGACAGACTTCAGTGACACTTTTGACATAATCGATCATAGTCTGCCCCTGGAAAAACGTGTTATGGCTTCACACCTCCTGCTATATTGGGGATAAAGAGTTACTTGTCTAACAGAACACAGAGGGTGTTCTTTAATGGAAGCCTCTCCAACATAATCCAGGTAGAATCAGGAATTCCCCAGGGCAGCTGTCTAGGACCCTTACTTTTTTCAATCTTTACTAACAACATGCCACTGGCTTTGAGTAAAGTGTGTCTATGTATACAGATGACGCAACACTATACACGTCAGCTACTACAGAGAATGAAATGACTGCAACACTTAACAAAGATCTGCAATTAGTTTCAGAATGGGAGGCAAAGGAATAAGGTAGTCATAAATATTTGAAAACTAAAAGCATTGTATTTGGGACAAATTATTCACTAAACCCTGAACCTCAACTAAATCTTGTAATGAATAATGTGGACATTGAGCAAGTTGAGGTGACTAAACTGCTTGGAGTAACCCTGAATTGTAAACTGTCATGGTCAAAACATATTGATACAACCGGAGCGGAGATGCGGAGAAGTCTGTCCATGATAAAGCACTGCTCTATCTTCTTAACAGCAACAAGGCAGGTCCTACAGGCTTTAGTTTTGTTGCACCTGGACTACTGTTCAGTCATGTGGTCAGGTGCCACAAAGAGGGACTTAGGAAAATTGCAATTGGCTCAGAACATGGCAGCACGGCTGGCCCTTGGACGTACACTGAGAGCAAACATTAATCATATGTGTGTCAATCTCTCCTGGCTCAAAGGAGAGATTGACTTCATCCCTAAATGTATTTTTGAGAGGTATTGACATGTTGAAAGAACAGAGCTGTCTGTTTAAATGACTAGAACACAGCTCAGGCACCCATGCATACCCCACAAGACATGCCACCAGAGGTCTCTTCACAGTCCCCAAGTCCAGAACAGACTATGGGAGGCGCACATTACTACAGCCATTAGTACTGTACATGGAACTCTATTGCACATCAGGTAACTGATGCAAGCAGTAGAATCAGATTAGAAAATGTATAAAAATGCACTTTATGGAACAGCGGGGACTGTGAAGCAACTCAAACATAGGCGCAGACACATGCATACACACACATTGTCACAGAGCCTGGAGTGGTGGGTGCGGAGTAAAGCGCAGAGAGCAGAGGATAATGGAGGAAACCGGACTTTATTGCGGCATCCGACACTAACGCCCAAAACAACAGGCGAATATCAAAAAAATGTCCAACCCGACACAGGGCACAAACAGACAGGAACACTACACGCAACAATCTCGACTAACAGAAAACAAGCCCGCACAAAAACAGGTGGGCCTAACAGGCTTAAATAGGCCTGAGACAGGTGTAACCAATAAGACAGAAAAGGAAAAGGGGATCGGTGGCAGCTAGTAGACCGGCGACGACGACAGCCGAGCGCCGCCCGAACAGGCAGGGGAGCCACTTTTGGTGGAAGTCGTGACACACATGTTAACATACGCACTATACACACACGTACACATGGATTTTGTGTTGCATACATGTGGTAGTGGAGTAGGGGCCTGAGAGCACACACTTAGTGTGTTGTGAAATCTGTTATGAATGTATTGTAATGATTTTAAAATGGTATAACTGCCTTAATTTTGCCGGATCCTAGGAAGAGTATGAGTTTTTTTTTGCAGACCCTAGGAAGAGTATGAGTATGAGAGTTTTCATAGCCAATCATTCAGAGTTAGAGATAGCAGGTGCGGTAGACAGAGAGAGTCCTAAACAGCAGGTCCGAGACAAGGTAGCATGTCCAGTGAACAGGTCAGGGTTCCATAGCCGCAGGCAGAACAGTTGAAACTGGAGCAGCAGCATGACCAAGTGGACTGGGGACAGCAAGGAGTCATCAGGCCAGGTAGTCCTGAGGCATGGTCCTAGGGCTCAGGTCCTCCGAGAGAAGAGAGTGAGAAAGAGAGAGAGAAGGAGAAAGAGAGATAAAGAGAGAGAATTAGAGGGAGCATACTTAAATTCACACAGTACACCGGATAAGACAGGAGAAACACTCCAGATATAATAAACTGACCCTAGCCCCCCGACACATAAACTATTGCAGCATAAATACTAGAGGCTGAGACAGGAGGGTTCGGAAGACACTGTGGACCTGCCCGACAATACCCCCGGACAGGGCCAAACAGGCAGGATATAACCTCATCCACTTTGCCAAAGCACAGAGGGATATCTTCAACCCCCAACCTACTACCCTGAGACAAGGCCGGGTATAGACCACGAAGATCTCCCCCACGACACAAGCCCGAGGGGGGCGCCAACCCGAAGATCACGTCAGTGACTCAACCCACTCAAGTGATGCACCTCTCGAGGGATGGCATGGAAGAGCACCAGTAAGCCAGTGACTCAGCCCCTGTAATAAATCCCAGTGGCGAGAGGGGAACCGGCCAGCCAGAGACAGCAAGGGCAGTTCGTCATTCCAGTGCCTTTCCGTTCACCTTCACACCCATGGGCCAGACTACACTCAATCATAGGACCTACTGAAGAGTTTCTGATTCTTGCAATGTTACGAAGATGAAAAAAAGCTGTCCTTTAAATATTCTTGATATGTTCGTCAAAAGAGAGATATGTTTTTTTAAGGAAAAGTACCAGTCAAAAGTTTGGACACACCTACTCATTCCAGGGTTTTTCTTTATTTTCACAATTTTGTATATTGTAGAATAATAGTGAAGACATTAAAGCTTTGCAATATCAAAAATGGAAGTAACCAAAAAAGTGTTAAAAAATGTACAAATATTTTATATTTGAGATTCTTCAAAGTAGCCATCCTTTGCCTTGATGACAGCTTTGCACACTGTTGGTATTCTCTAAACCAGCTTCATGAGGTAGTCACCTGGAATACATTTCAATTAACAAGTGTGCCTTGTTAAAAGTTAATTTGTGGAATTTCTTTCCTTCTTAATGTGAGCCATCCAGTTGTGTTGTTTTTTATTTTACCAGGCAAGTCAGTTAAGAACAAATTCTTATTTTCAATGACAGCCTAGGAACAGTGGGTTAACTGCCTTGTTCAGGGGCAGAATGACAGATTTGTACCTTTTACCAAGTCTCTTGGGGTATGTCTCTATAAGATTGGAACATCTAGCCACTGGGAGTTTTACCCATTCTTCAAGACATCTCCAGCTCCTTCAAGTTGGATGGGCTCCGCTGGTGTACGTACAGCAATCTTTAAGTTATACCACATATTCTCAATTGGATTGAGGTCTGGGCTTTGATTAGGTCATTCCAAGACATTGAAATGTTTCCCCTTCAACCACTCGAGTGTTGCTTTAGCAGTACGTTTAGGGTCATTGTCCTGCTGGAAGGTGAATCTCCGTCCCAGTCTCAGATCTCTGGAAGACTGAAACAGGTTTCCCTCAAGAATTTCCCTGTATTTAGCGGCATGAAAAACATCCCCACAGCATGATGCTGCCATCACCATACTTCACTGTGGGAATGGTGTTCTCGGGGTGATGAGAGGTGTTGGGTTTGTGCCAGACATAGTGTTTTCCTTGATGGCCAAAAAGCACAATTTTAATCAGAGTACCTTCTTCCACATGTTTGGGGAGTCTCCCACATGCCTTTTGGCAAACACCAAACATGTTTGCTTATTATTTTTTTTAAGCAATGGCTTTTTTTTCTGGCCACTCTTCCGTAAAGCCCAGCTCTGTGGAGTGTACGGCTTAAAGTGGTCCAATAGACAGATGCTCCAATCTCTGCCGTGGAGCTTTGCAGCTCCTTCAGGGTTATCTTTGGTCTCTTTGTTGCCTCTATGATTAATGCCCTCCTTGCCAGGTTTATTGTGGTGCCATATTCTTTCCATTTTTTAATAATGGATTTAATGGTGCTCTGTGGGATGTTCAAAGTTTATAACGTTTTTTATAACCCAACCCTGATCTGTACTTCTCCACAACTTTGTCCCTGACCTGTTTGGAAAGCTCCTTAGTCTTCATGGCGCCGCTTGCTTGGTGGTGCCCCTTGCTTAGTGGTTTTGCAGACTCTGGAGCCTTTCAGAACAGGTGTATACATACTGAGATCATGTGACAGATGACACTTAGATTGCACACAGGTGGACTTTATTTAATTTAACTAATTATGTCACTTCTGAAGGTAATTGGTTGCACCAGATCCTATGTACGGGCTTCATAACAAAGGGGGTGAATATATATGCACACACACCACTTTTCAGTTTTTTATTTTTGAGCATTTAAAAAAAATTCACTTCACCAATTTGGACTATTTTGTGTATGTCCATTACATGAAAATCCAATAAAAATCCATTTAAATTACAGGTTGTAATGCAACAAAATAGGAAAAAAGCCAAGGAGGTGAATACTTTTGCAAGGCACTGTAATCCAGTTTAGGAAGTAAGCTACTAATGTTCAGATGCCAGTCTTTTACAATGTTTAGCCCTTTCCTGCAGTCAAATGACCTAGTGGCCTCATGAGTGGAATGTTATTAATATTTTTCATAATTCCATAATAAATCAGCGTTCTTTTTTTTAAACCCGCGGAAAATGCAGTGTTTCTATGTCAAATGATGATGTACAGAACATGTAATATTGGGATGCAAATTCTAAATGGAATACATTTCAACTCTATAACCCATAACCATGTGAGTGAGGTATGTACATTTCTTTCAAAGTAGATTTGTATAAGACTACCAAGAAACACTGTGTGACCCTGACTTAGCCCACTGAGTATCCAACTCAAATAAGCTACGTTCAAAAGGCAGTTGAAGGCCCTGTCTGATGGTTGATATTAATATAGTGGCTATACGATTGCATAGAACTGCACCATTTGTTCTATCCCTATTAGTAAAATAGGAAAGGGTAGAAATTGGAATTGCTTTTCAAGGTTAGCGCCATAGGCCTCAGTCAATATGAGGAATGCACAGAATAATAAAAATTTAACTAGGCAAGTCAGTTAGGAACAAATTCTTACTTATAATGATGTCCTACCAGGGAACAGTGGGTTAACTGCCTTGTTCAGGGGCAGAAAAACAGTTTTTTTTTTACCTTGTCAGCTCAGGGATTAGATCCAGCAACCTTTCAGATACTGGCCCAACGCTCTAACCACGAGGCTACCTGCCACCACTGTAACCAATGATGGAATGTTATAAACTGACTTACATGGGCCCTCTACATGATTTGAAAACTGAGGGGGTATTCAAGTTTATGGAATTCAAATTGAAATAAAACAGACCACGGTGGGCTTCTCTTTTGGGCTAACAATAGCAGATATAATAGTGGAGTTCAAACTAATGGATACATGATTACAACTGACAACACCTCTGGCAGTATTGATAACAGTTTGACGATAACGCTTAGAAAGGATGGGAGGTATTACCTGATTGGGGCTTGGTCTGTCTCTGTGGGAGTCCAGGCTCCTAGATGGTTTGAGTGGAGTCCATCTCTGTAGAGCATTTTTTGTTCCCAAAAGGTGATGAAATTATCAGTAAAAGTCATAGTCATTAAGCCATATATGAAGTGTTAAGAGCCTGCTGAACCTTTCACAGCCGCGACCCAGCGACGGCACAGGGCCAGAGATAATTGCTTGCAGATGTAAGAGAAGAAATCCGTACTGCCCTGCCCACTTCACTGTTGCGCCAAGCAGAGGAAACTGCAGTTCTGAAATACATCAAAAAGCGTGAAGACTTCTGACTGAAGTCCATAAACACCGCAGAATACAAGTATGCTGGCAAGAGGATCCTATCTGGTGCGGAGATATACAAGGCCTATGGCGTCATCACAACAGTGTCTCGCCACCTTGGCCTGGATGAGGGCAAGGTTCTTGGCAGTCTGGCGAAGTACACTTCCAAGCAAGGGCTTTGGGATGGAGATGCAATATGGCAGTCGTTTCAACATATCTCATCAGCCACCTGGTGGAAGGGACTTTGTGGATCTGAGGCTCTTTCCCCTATTACCTCCATCATCCTCCAAATCGCACCAACGTCAGCCGCCTCAGAGCGCAACTGGTCCTTGTTTGGGAACACACACAACAAAGAACACAACAAGCTGACCAATACTAGGGTTGAAAACTTATTGGCCATACAGGCAAATTTGAGGCTTTTTGAGCCTGATATTGAGCCTGATATTGAGCCTTCCTCAACAAGGTTGGAAGTGACAGTGAAGATGAGGCCTCAGAGTCTAATGTTCAAGAGGTGGACATTGAGGAGGTCCAGGGAGAAGACATGGAAGCCTGAGAGGAAGACAACCAAAGCTTTAGTTTCTAGACTAGCATTTTACAGATGTATGTTGAAAACATTTTTGGAAGATGCGGTGGATCATTGGGAATCATTCAATGTTCCCTTTCTTTTGTTGTTCGGTAAAATCATCCCATGTGAAGAGTCAACTCATTTAATTAAAGTTAAATTCGTAACTACATTTTTTTTTCTATTGGAAGGATTTAATAATTTGCAATTTGTCTAATTATGATACAGCAAAAGGTTTATGTTTCTGTCTCCATATGATATGGCAAATATTTCCAAAGCAAAAAACATTACTTTAAATGGTATTAATATTAATTTGCATATATTGCCATTAATTCCCATATATTCTTGTTAATTCCCATATATTCCCGTTAATTCCAATGGAAAGTTTCTGCCTCTAAATATTCTTCAAAATGTGCAACCCTAGCAATAACACAAGAATAACCATCATAAAAATGTTTAAAGACAAAGTTTCATACTTCTAAATGTCTTGAAGGATGAAACTACATGAGTTTTCATAGCCTACTGTTATATTACACAAAGACAAACCCAGTTGGTCAGATGATGATCATTTTTCTCTGGAGGATGCAAAGCACACATTGAGCAGTCTTGCTTCGCATTGAAGACTGGAAAAAAAAGAAGACCATATTTTTATGCATTGTTGACACATTTAAAGACTCTTTCTGGAACCCATAGTTCTAAAGGTTGTGCTTCAAAGATAAAATATGTCCCTCACAGTTGCATACTACATTGTTCTCTCACTGTGCTTTACCCCCTTCCCACACCCTGTAGCAAAGGGTTTCCCAAAGCTTGTCTTTCTGCTGTACACAACTCATTGGAGCCAAAAGTTTACCTCGAAAACACAGAGTCAACCTTGTTGTAAGCTACTGTAAGTCTGAATTTCCCTCCTTTTTTCTGTATTTCCTGTTAGCTTAATGCAGAATAAAAATAACATCTCCTCCTAATGGCTAAGACATAAAAACAGCAAGGTTCCATGAGATCACCATGTGGGATTTAGAAATATATGTAACATGAATTACAATAACTACAGTAGGTACATCAAACCTACAGCAAAGTACATTAAACGTCCCAAAATGTATTTTCCAGTATCAGTATTTCCTTTTTCATGCTTTATTCCTGAAGTAATGGATTCAACTGTTCAACACTTACAGCCAAAAGTTTAATACCCCGGGTATTCCCAGAACACATTCTGGAAAGTCTATAGATTCAGTGGTCACTTTATTAGGTACAACCCCCCTTGCATCTGGAACAGCATGAATTCAAAAAAGTTGATGAAACTGGGAAAGGAGATGGAGTGTATTTAAGTATTTAAGTCTAGTTTGAGTTTATTACAGTCAGTACAAGCTGAGTGTTGGAATGATTAAAAAAACAGTTTTGGAACTTTTCTGAGTTACCATCACAGACTGTGCTGTCATTTTGCATATTCTAAATTTCAAACAAACAGTAACAGAATACCTGAATACTTCTTAGCATTCTTTAGTTTCTAGCAAGCCAAGCCCACTGGACTTGGTGTATGTCGGAGCAGTTTATTTTTGTGAATGAGGTGGTGAACTTAATAAAGTGGCAACTAAGTGTAGATATCACAAACAACTCCTTTTGAGCAGTGTCTGTCTGTTATACGTTTCATCAATGGGTATAATGGTAAATCTGATCCCCAAGGTCCTCATAGGCTCACTTGGATATATATACAGTGCCTTGCGAAAGTATTCGGCCCCCTTGAACTTTGCGACCTTTTGCCACATTTCAGGCTTCAAACATAAAGATATAAAACTGTATTTTTTTGTGAAGAATCAACAACAAGTGGGACACAATCATGAAGTGGAACGACATTTATTGGATATTTCAAACTTTTTTAACAAATCAAAAACTGAAAAATTGGGCGTGCAAAATTATTCAGCCCCCTTAAGTTAATACATTGTAGTGCCACCTTTTGCTGCGATTACAGCTGTAAGTCGCTTGGGGTATGTCTCTATCAGTTTTGCACATCGAGAGACTGACATTTTTTCCCATTCCTCCTTGCAAAACAGCTCGAGCTCAGTGAGGTTGGATGGAGAGCATTTGTGAACAGCAGTTTTCAGTTCTTTCCACAGATTCTCGATTGGATTCAGGTCTGGAATTTGACTTGGCCATTCTAACACCTGGATATGTTTATTTTTGAACCATTCCATTGTAGATTTTGCTTTATGTTTTGGATCATTGTCTTGTTGGAAGACAAATCTCCGTCCCAGTCTCAGGTCTTTTGCAGACTCCATCAGGTTTTCTTCCAGAATGGTCCTGTATTTGGCTCCATCCATCTTCCCATCAATTTTAACCATCTTCCCTGTCCCTGCTGAAGAAAAGCAGGCCCAAACCATGATGCTGCCACCACCATGTGTGACAGTGGGGATGGTGTGTTCAGCTGTGTTGCTTTTACGCCAAACATAACGTTTTGCATTGTTGCCAAAAGTTCAATTTTGGTTTCATCTGACCAGAGATCCTCACTGAACTTCTGGAGAGAGTTTGCTGTACTGAAAGTAAAGGGGCTGAATAATTTTGCAAGCCCAATTTTTCAGTTTTTGATTTGTTAAAAAAGTTTGAAATATCCAATAAATGTCGTTCCACTTCATGATTGTGTCCCACTTGTTGTTGATTCTTCACAAAAAAGTACAGTTTTATATCTTTATGTTTGAAGCCTGAAATGTGGCAAAAGGTCGCAAAGTTCAAGGGGGCCGAATACTTTCGCAAGGCACTGTATATTCAAACCAAGCTGCTTACCTATTGCAGATTCAGTCTTCCCAGCCTGGTGCAGGTCTACAATTTTGTTTCTGGTGTCCTTTGACAGCTCTTTGGTCTTGGCCATAGTGGAGTTTGGAGTGTGACTGTTTGAGGTTGTGGACAGGTGTATTTTATATTGATAACAAGCTCAAACAGGTGCCATTAATACAGGTAACGAGTGGAGGACAGAGGAGCCTCTTAAAGAAGAAGTTACAGGTCTATGAGAGCCAGGAGTCTTGCTTGTTTGTAGGTGACCAAATACTTATTTTCCACCATAATTTGCAAATAAATTCATTAAAAATCCTACAATGTGATTTTCTGGATTTTTTTTGTGTACCTATGATGAAAATTACAGGCCTCTCTCATCTTTTTAAGTGGGAGAACTTGCACAATTGGTGGCTGACTAAATACTTTGTTTTGCCCCACTGTACATATGAAACTAGGACATTAAAACACTGCCAGAATTCTTTCATCCACATCCATTCACATAAAATATGTATTTTAAAGTATAAATCCCTTTCTAAGACAACTGTCTTTCTGGACGTTTCAAAAGGTTTGCAAATAGATCTTTCTGCAAGTAATGTGAATTGAAAGGGATTTGGTAATACCTATGTAGGTGATGTAGTTTCTACACTGGTATAATGGGTATAATGTGTGGTAGTTGCACACCTCCCTGCTGAATTATGGTGATTTTGGCCAGTTTATATTTTTTTCATGATCTTTTGTGAAACAAATTCTCAGGTAGGCTTTGTGCTAGCAGTTTAAGAGAGAAAGAGATCAAAGTGCATAGGGACAGCCTTGTTGAAGTGAATTTCTATAAAATCAAAACTGGAATTTGTCCTCAAAACAAAGGTTGTAAAAGTATGCAAGACATTTATAAAATAAATCATACTTAGGTTTATGTTTCTGTGACAAACAGTGAATTAGTTATTGATTTATACCGCTTTAAATTGTATTTTATAGATGTTATATATTTCTATCAAGTCAAAACTGGAATTTCTACTAAAAAACGTTGTAAAAGTATGCTAGACATTTATAGAATAAATCATACCTAGTTTGATGATTCTGTGACAAACTATTAATTAGTTATTGATTTTTATATGGTTTTTGACGAATGTCTGATGAATGTCTGTTGAATGTCCGAATGTGTGAATATAAAACCAATTTTACCTCGGTCTGGTACCTTAACAGGGAGCCATCAAGCCGCCTGTATTGCTGGCCTTGCCTGCTTTTTGGAAAGTCTGAGCCTTGGTCGGAAGGTGGGTACAGTGACCTAAAGAACATCAATCGTTTAGCTAAAATATTGCTTTATTATTCATAGATTTTAGATGTGTAGATTTTTTTGTAAACATTTTTGCAAAATGCTAAATATCCATTGTTTAGTTGGAATGGAATGTTCATGTCCTGTGATGTCCTGTGATATGTGGTTTTCTCACCTAGCTGTCGTAAGATCGCTCTGCATCTGCAAAATGACTCAAATGTAGAATGCAAATGTTTTACATAAAGATGTATTGAATATTTTTGTGAACCCACTAATTTCTATCTTGTCTCATTGCTGCAACTCCCCAACGGGCTCGGGAGCTGAAGATCAAGTCATGCGTCCTCCTAAACATGAACCACCTAATCATGCTTCTTAACACCCGCCCACTTAACCCGGAAGCCAGCTGCTCCAATGTGTGGGAGGAAACAATTGATAACTGAAGTCAGCCTGCAGGTGCCCGACCCACCACAAGGAGTCACTGGAGTGCAATGAGCCAAGTAAAGCCCCCCCCCGGCCAAGTCCTCCCCTAACCCGGGCGATGCTGGGCCAATTGTGCGCCACCCTATGGGACTCACGGTCACGGACGGTTGTGATACAGCCTGGATACGAACCAGGGACTGCAGTGACGCCTTTTGCAAAAAAACATGATTATTTGTCTCTCTGAAATGAAACCATCAAGTGATATATTTTAAACAAATACAGTATATGCCTGTCATTGAACAACCCCATGCCATGATTAGATCATGTAAAAACACACCAATCTCTTTAATAATTTCTTCAAACAATAAAAGCTAATTTACCAACATTTCTGAAAATGTATAAATAGAGTTTTGGAATGAACTCTTAAAATAGATTGTTTACAAACAATAGAGAAAAACAAGCATATATTTTTGGTTTTGATGGGGTTACAGCTAAATTAAAACGTATAAAACATGTATAAGTTAGACTATATTCCTGAAGAATCAATGTCTATATATCATTAATTTAAAAGTCTAAAAATGAATGTAGCAATCGCAGATTGCCCCTTCAAAAGACAATATTAAAAAAAGGTGTCTAGGGTAAATTTCTGCAACTTCAGATGTTCATAATTTTCATAGATAAGAAGGATGTGTCTAGCTTTGAAATGTCGGTTTATTTAATGCATGTCAAACATCAGGCTACAAGATAGGCGTGCACCGATGTGCATATCCATGAGTGTACGGCATTGGAAAATAGAATTCATTTCACGAGGCAGAACTTCCTGAATAGTTCTGACAAAAAGGATCTCTTGTTGTCCCTGTGTTGTTGTTTATGAGGTAACTTTCCCGACTATCCTCCGGCAGTGTCCTGTAACAGGTAGAGACTGACGTAAGAAAACCGTAAATGTATTTATAACCTCAGCGCTCCGTGGCGCGTGCATCAGATGCTCGGGTGATGGCTGAGCTGGAGTCGCTGCATTTCTCCGTGGGTATCCTCGGGATCTCCGGCGGTAAGTCCAGATGAAAATTTTGAATTCTGACTGATCATTTCTATTTCCAATACTTTTTTTTTATAGCTTTAAGCCGTCTAAAGAAGTATTCCTGTATTGCGATATATTATTGAGTTTATTGAGCTATGAGAAGTTTATCATAAAACAATACCTAGCATGGATAACCAACTATTGACGACTTCATAATAGTTCATTGATCGACAATCGAATCACATTCGATAAGAAAAGGAGTGGGAACTTTTATTTGTTGTTATTTTTGGTTTTATTTATCCTAATATGTCTCATATTGTGATCACACATTTTTTTGTGAAGGTTTATATAGTCGCTGTCTGATGAACTCCGTTGTTGCAATTCTATTTTTTGTACATTTATTTGAAGTAACTCAACTCAATGTACTCTGAACATTTCATGACTCTAGGACCAAGAACATTTATTCAAAATAGTGGCATGTTTGTTATTGGGAAAATATGGAGGAAAAAAAATCCTACAAAGTTTCTGTTTTGGAAATACGAGGTTTTCATCAGACAGCGACGATAGTATATGTATTATAGTATACATTAATGTAGATTATCAATTAATTCGCTTATTTTTTTATTTGGTTTTCTCAAAATGGCTTAATAAGAGACATGAGCAGAGATGGCACCACAGGTCCCAGAGTGGGGATTTTTTTCCTTCTGATGGTAAGCAGGTAAAACTACTGGTTGTTTCAGGGACTGGTTGTTTCAGGAGTTGTCCTATTGCCTGGGGCAAGTAAACTGGGTATTTGGAAAGTTGAGCTTGCTCTAAAGTTGCCCCAGGTGATTTTTTTATTACTGAAAACAACACAACTGTAAAGAATTCCAGTAAACATAAAACTGATCTTTCTGGTTAATCCGCATTGATAAGTAAGTGATGGACAATTTATGGCATGGCAGCCGGGCAGGTTGAGCCTGCTCTGGGGGATGCCACATTAGCCAGGTGATAAAAACTGATCAGCAAACAATTTCAGTAGACTAACATAGGACTTGGAGCTATACTCTCCTTTCCCGCTAAACTGGAGTACAAACCACGCCCAGGTTTCTGTGAAATAAATAGGAGCAGAGGCGTACGTACATACATACATACATTTCCTGAATTTTAAAGGCCCAATGCAGCTGTAAAAAAACAACTTATCTCAATATCAAATCATCTCTGGGCAACAATTAAATACCTTACTGTAATAGTTTTCCATTAAAGTGATCAAAACGAAACAAAACTAGTTTTTCTTTGCAAAAAAATTATTCTCATGCAAAAAATGTTGAGTGGGGAGTGGAAGGGCAACAAAGTGGTGCATTAACCACAGTGTGATCAATTCACCAGAGAAGAAGAGCCTAATGGGGGGGAAATGTAGCCTAACCTGAAAACTAGCTGTTATTAGCAGAGAGGTTTGGAACTGGTCTATTCATTTATACTAAACCCGCTGATTAAGACATCCTGTGTTGATTGTATTTTCAACCAGCAACTATCAGCAAATACCTGCGGTGATTGTTAGCTGTTGTACAGTATGATACAACATTTGATATGATACTGAATTTTCACTGCCATTACTTCTCTGGAAGGTTTTTAGAAAACATACACTGAACCAAAATATAAATGCAACATGCAACAATTTCAAAGATTTTACTGAGTTACAGTTCATATCAGGAAATCAGTCAATTTAAATAAGATAATTAGGCCCTAATTTATGGATTTCACATGACTGGGAATACAGATACACTACATGACCAACAGTATGTGGACACTGCTCGTTGAACATCTCATTCCAAAATCATGGGTATTAATATGGAGTTGGTCCCGCCTTTGCTGATATAACACTCTTCAGGGAAGGCTTTCCACTAGATGTTGGAATATTGCTACTGGGACTTGCTTCCATTCAGCCACAAGAGCATTAGTGAGGTTGGGCACTGATGTTGAGTGATATGGCCTGTCTCGCAATCTGTGTTTCAATTCATCCCAAAGGTGTTCGATGGGGTTTAGGTCAGGGCTCTGTGCAGGCCAGTCAAGTTCTTCCACACCGATCTTGACAAACCATTTCTGTATAGACCTCGCTTTGTGCACAGGGGATTGTCATGCTGAAACAGGAAAGGGCCTTCATCAAACTGTTGCCACAAAGTTGAAAGCACAGAATCGTGTAGAATGTCATTGTATGCTGTAGCGTTAAGATTTCCCTTCACTGGAACTAAGGAGCCTAGTCCGAACCATGAACAACAGC
This sequence comes from Oncorhynchus mykiss, assembly GCF_013265735.2. Classification (NCBI taxonomy): domain Eukaryota; kingdom Metazoa; phylum Chordata; class Actinopteri; order Salmoniformes; family Salmonidae; genus Oncorhynchus; species Oncorhynchus mykiss. The sequence continues at coordinate 29,249,077 of NC_048591.1, read as the reverse complement.
CCCAGAACATTATTCCTCATCCACCAAACTTTACAGTTGGCACTATGCATTCGGACAGGTGGTGTTTTCCTGGCATTTGCCAAACCCAGATTCGTCCTTCGGACTGCTAGATGGTGTAGCGTTATTCATCACTCTGTAGAACGCGTTTCCACTGTTCCGGAGTCCAATGGCGACAAGCTTTATACCCATACAGCCGACGCTTGGCATTGCGCATGGTGATCTTAGGCTTGTGTGTGGCTGCTTGGCCATGGAAACCCATTTCATGAAGCTCCTGACGAACAATTATTGTGCTGACATTGTTTTCAGAGGCAGTTTGGAACTCGGCAGTGAGTGTTGCAACCAAGGACAGACCATTTTTATGCACTACACGCTTCAGCACTTGGCTGTCCCGTTCTGTGAGCTTGTGTGGCCTACCACTTTGTGGCTGAGCTGTTGTTGCTCCTAGATGTTTCCACTTCACAATAACAGCGCTTACAGTTGACCAGGGCAGTTCTAGCAGGGCAGACATTTTATAAACTGACTTGTTGAAAAGGCATCCTATGAAAGTCACTGAGCTCTTCAGTAAGGCCATTCTACTGCCAATGTTTGTCTATGGAGATTGCATGGCTGTGTGCTCGATTTTAGACACCTGTCAATAACAGGTGTGGTTGAAATAGCCGAATCCACTAATTTGAAGGGGTGTTCACATGTATATTTTGGTCACAGATTCCTTAACTAAAAGGTAGGGGTGTGGATCAGAAAACCAGTCATTATTTATTTGGTGTGACCAACATTTGCCTCATGCAGCGCGACACATCTCCTTTGCATACTGTAGAGTTGATGAGGCTGTCGATTGTGGCCTGTACAATGTTGTCCCACTCCTCTTCAATGTCTGTGCCAAGTTGCTGGAATTTCTCGGGAACTGGAGCACGCTCTTGTAGATGTTGATGCAGAGCATCCCAAACATGCTCAATGGGCGAAATGTCTGGTGAGTATGCAGGCTATGGAAGATCTGGTTAATTTTCAGCTTCCAGGAATTGTGTACAGATCCTTACGACAGGCTGTGGAGTATAATGCTGAAACATACATTTTTGTTACATTTATTTATTTAACCTTTATTTAACTAGGCAAGGCAAGTCAGTTAAGAACAAATTATTTTATTTTATTTATTTGATTTATTTCACCTTTATTTAACCAGGTAGGCTAGTTGAGAACAAGTTCTCATTTACAACTGCGACCTGGCCAAGATAAAGCAAAGCAGTGTGACACAGACAACAACACATGGAGTAAACAATGAAAAAGACAATAACACAATAAACAAGTCAATGACACAGTAGAAAAAAGAAAGTCTATATACAGTGTGTGCAAAAGGCATGAGGAGGTAGGCAATACATAGGCCATAGGAGCAATAATTACAATTTAGCAGATTAACACGAGTGATAAATGAGCAGATGATGATGTGCAAGTAGAGATACTGGTGTACAAAAGAGCAGAAAAGTAAATAAAATAAAAACAGTATGGGGATGAGGTAGGTAGATTGGGTGGGCTATTTACAGATGGACTATGTACAGCTGCAGCAATCGGTTAGCTGCTCAGATAGCAGATGTTTAAAGTTGGTGAGGGAAATAAAAGTCTCCAACTTCAGCGATTTTTCAATTCGTTCCAGTCACTGGCTTTGGGGATGATCAGTGAGATATACCTGCTGGAATGTGTGCTACAGGTGGGTGTTGTTATCGTGACCAGTGAACTGAGATAAGGCGGAGCTTTACCTAGCATAGACTTATAGATGACTTGGAGCCAGTGGGTCTGGCGACGAATATGTAGCGAGGGCCAGCCGACTAAAGCATACAGGTCGCAGTGGTGGGTGGTATAAGGTGATTTGGTAACAAAACGGATGGCACTGTGATTCACTGCATCCAGTTTGCTGAGTCGAGTATTGTAAGCTATTTTGTAGATGACATCGCCGAAGTCGATGATCGGTAGGATAGTCAGTTTTACTAGGGTAAGTTTGGCGGCGTGAGTGAAGGAGGGCTTTGTTGCGAAATAGAAAGCCGATTCTTGATTTGATTTTGGATTGGAGATGTTTAATATGAGTCTGGAAGGAGAGTTTACAGTCTAGCCAGACACCTAGGTACTTATAGTTGTCCACATATTCTAGGTCAGAACCGTCCAGGATAGTGATGCTAGTCGGGCGGGCTGGTGCGGGCAGCGAACGGTTGAAAAGCATGCATTTGGTTTTACTAGCGTTTAAGAGCAGTTGGAGGCCACGGAAGGAGTGTTGTATCGCATTGAAGCTCGTTTGGAGGTTAGTTAGCACAATGTCCAAGGAAGGGCCAGAAGTGTACAGAATGGTGTCGTCTGCGTAGAGGTGGATCAGGGAATCGCCCGCAGCAAGAGCGACATCATTGATATATACAGAGAAAAGAGTCAGCCCGAGAATTGAACCCTGTGGTACCCCCATAGAGACTGCCAGTAGTCCGGACAACAGGCCCTCCGATTTGACACACTGAACTCCGTCTGCAAAGTAGTTGGTGAACCAGCCGAGGCAGTCATTAGAAAAAACAAGGCTATTGAGTCTGCCGATAAGAATACGGTGATTGACAGAGTCGAAAGCCTTGGCCAGGTCGATGAAGACGGCTGCACAGTACTGTCTTTTATTGATGGTGGTTATGATATCGTTTAGTACCTTGAGCGTGGCTGAGGTGCACTCATGACCAACTCGGAAACCAGATTGCACAGCGGAGAAGGTATGGTGGGATTCGAAATGGTCAGTGATCTGTTTATTAACTTTGGCTTTTGAGGACTTTAGATAGGCAGAGCAGGATGGATATAGGTCTGTAACAGTTTGGGTCTAGGGTGTCACCCCCTTTGAAGAGGGGGATGACCGCGGCAGCTTTCCAATCTTTAGGGATCTCAGACGATTTACAATGACAGCCTACACCGGCCAAACCCGGATGACGCTGGGTCAATTGTGCGCCTCCCTATGGGACTCCCAATCAGAGCCGGTTATGATGCAGCCTGGATTCGAACCAAGGTGTCTGTAGTGATGCCTCTAGCTCTGAGATGCAGTGCCTTAGACTGCTGCGCCACTCGAGAGCCTGAGTGGCGTGAGGTGATGTGATGGTGGCGGATGAATGGCACGACAATGGGCCTCAGGATCTCGTTACGGAAATCTGCATAAAAATTGCCATCGATAAAATGCAATTGTGTTCGTTGTCCGTAGCTTATGCCTGCCCATACCATAACGCCACCACCACCATGGGGCACTCTGTTCACAATGTTGACATCAGCAAACCGCTCGCCCACACAATGCCATACACACTGTCTGAAATTCTTTGGTTGCACAAACCCCCAGTTTCATCAGCTGCCGGGTGGCTGGTTACTGACGATCCCGCTGGTGAAGAAGCCAGATGTGGAGGTTCTGGAGTGGCATGTTTACACGTGGTCTGCGGTTGTGAGGCTTGTTGGACTTACTGCCAAATTCTCTAAAACAACGTTGGAGGCAGCTTATGGTAGAGAAATGAACATTACATTCTCTGGTAACAGCTCTGGTGGAAATTCCTGCAGTCAGCGTGCCAATTGCAGGCTCCCTCAAAATTTGAGACATCTGTGGAATTGTGTTGTGTGACAATCCATGTGCAGGGATTTGACATTAGAGGTTGACCGATTATGATTTTTCAACGCTGATACCGATAACGATTATTGGAGGACCAAAAAAAGCGGATTATTTTTATTTATTTGTAATAATGACATTTACAACAATACTGAATGAACACTTATTTGAAATTAATACAATACATCAATAAACATCAATTTAGCCTCAAATAAATAATGAAACATGTTCAATTTGGTTTAAATAATGCAAAAACAAAGTGTTGGAGAAGAAAGTAAAAGTGCAATATGTGCCATGTAAAAAAAGCTAACGTTTATGTTTCTTGCTCAGAACATGAGAACATATGAAAGCTGGTGGTTCCTTTTAACATGAGACTTCAATATTCCAAGGTAAGAGGTTTTAGGTTGTAGTTAATATAGTATTTATAGGACGATTTCTCTCTATACCATTTGTATTTCATATACCTTTGACTACTGGATGTTCTTATAGGCACTTTACTTTTGGCAGTGTAACAGTATAGCTTCCGTCCCTCTCCTCGCCCCTACCTGGGCTCGAACCCAGCCACCCTCGAAGCATCGTTACCCATCGCTCCACAAAATCCGTGGCCCTTGCAGAGCAAGGGGAACAACTACTCCAAGTCTCAGAGCGAATGATGTTTGAAACGCTATTAGCGCGGACCCCGCTAACTAGCTAGCCATTTCACATCGGTTACACCAGCCTAATCTTGGGAGTTGATAGGCTTGAAATCATAAACAGCTCAATGCTTGAAGCATTGCGAAGAGCTGCTGGCAAAATGCACGAAAGTGCTGTTTAACTGAATGCTTACGAGCCTGCTGCTGCCTACCATCGCTCAGTCAGACTGCTCTATCAAATCATAGACTTAATTATAACATAATAACACACAGAAATACGAGCCTTTGTTCATTAATATGGTCGAATTCGGAAACTATCATTTTGAAAACAAAACGTTTATTATTTCAGTGAAAATCGGAACCGTCCCGTATTTTATCTAAGGGGTGGCATCCCTAAGTCTAAATATTGCAGTTACATTGTTGTCGTGTCTTTGGCTATGCCGGATTAAGTGATATGACATGCTATTTTATAAAATCCTTTCCCTGTAATTAATATTACCTGATTGAGCTAATCATGTAAATTTAATTAACTAGAAAGTCGGGGCACCACAAAATAATATTTATAGAGCAGTTATCTTCCGAAAAAACTCTTAAAGACCTAGTAATATTTTACATCAATAGCAGTCAATATTAATCGTCACCTTATAAATTCTTGTAAATTCTTGGTTATCTTCACGAACCCTGGCTAACAAGTTGAATCAGCAATACAAAATTAGGTTTAATTATTTATTTACTAAATACCTAACTAATCACACAGAATTACATATACACAGATTGAATCATACCTTGATTACAAATTATGTCATAAAGGAAAACGTCCCTAGCGGAATCTTATGCATTCTATATTACCGCCCATTTGGAAAAGGAAAATGCAATAAGTATTTACTCTGAGCTGCGCTTCAATAGGTTGGTGGTAGATGGAAGGCCATGTTGCCTTCCAGAGTCATTTGTCCTTTGAAGAGTGTCCCTGGTGGTGAACGGGAAATGTTGTAGTGTCGTCGTTGTGTGGTAGACGGGATACTCTGTCTGTCCTCTCCTAGCCCACGTTTACAGCGGGCGCTGCTAACTCAACGGCTAGGAGGTATCACTTCTGTAGCGAATAAGAGTTCAAAGTTCATACCATTCGCAACCAAAGCTCACGCTGAGGTTGGCTTCGTTCTGTAGTTATTATCTGAATCCTTCTGACATTGGACCGTTGTCCTAATGTACCCGGAACAGATGTTACATTTTTATCAAGGGCTTATATAGTGGAGGGAGAAGGGTGTGTTTCATAGTTTATAACCCATGTCTCTTCACAGGGGCGGGCCACTGATTGAGCAGAGCCCTAACCTTATGAAAACCCAAATCTCTCATTTCTCAGCTAAAATTACATTTAACCTTTTCACAAATAATTGTATATTTAAACATTTAAATTGCACAACAATTCCATGTGTATCTGATAACTATAATGTGTAGACTTTCCCAGATACAGTTTAGGTCGTCCTGTCATCGGTCATAATGTCTCAGATGACAACCGAACTGACATCATATTCATTAAGTAACAACGCATATTTTCAACTGGTTCTATTACCAAAATATGGTTCCTTTCCCTCCACTTGTTTGATGTTCCCAGACTCTCTATGTTTAACAAAGGCTATTCAAGAGTCCCTCTGTAGAGTCAAGAGAGAGGGAAGGGAGAAAGGTATTTATGGGGAGGGTCATAAACCTTACCCACAGGCCAACGTGATGACATTGTACAACCTTCAATGTTATGTCATAATTACTTAAAATTCTGGCAAAGTAGTTCGCAACGAGCCAGGCAGCCCAAACTGTTGCATATACCCTAACTCTGCGTGCAATGAACGCAAGAGAAGTGGCACAATTTCACCTGGTTAATATTGCCTGATAACCTGGATTTCTTTTAGCTAAATATGCAGGTTTAAAAATATATGCTTCTGTGTATTGATTTTAAGAAAGGCATTGATGTTTATGGTTAGGTACAGTCGTGCAACGATTGTGCTTTTTTCGCAAATATGCTTTTGTTAAATCATCCCCTGTTTAACGAAGTTGGCTGTCTTTGTTAGGAATAAATAGTCTTCACACAGTTCGCAACGAGCCAGGCGGCCCAAACTGCTGCATATACTCTGACTCTGTTGCAAGAGAAGTGACACAATTGACCTAGTTAAAATAAATTCATGTTAGCAGGCAATATTAACTAAATATGCAGGTTTAAAAATATATACTAGTGTATTGATTTTAAGAAAGGCATTGATGTTTATGGTTAGGTACATGTTGGAGCAACGACAGTCCTTTTTCACAAATGCGCACCACATCGATTATATGCAACGCAGGACACGCTAGATAAACTAGTAATATCATCAACCATGTGTAATTAACTAGTGATTATGATTGATTGATTGTTTTTTATAAGGTAAGTTTAATGCTAGCTAGCAACTTACCTAGCTTCTTACCAAATTTGCGTAACAGGCACGCTCCTCGTGGAGTGCAATGAGAGGCAGGTGGTTAGAGCATTGGACTAGTTAACTGTAAGGTTGCAAGATTGAATCCCTGAGCTGACAAGGTAAAAATCTGTCGTTGTGCCCCTGAACAAGGCAGTTAACCCACTGTTCCTAGGCCATCATTGAAAATAAGAATGTGTTCTTAACTGACTTGCCTAGTTAATAAAGGTGTAAAAATATATATATAAAACATTTAAAAAATCGGCCAAATCGGTGTCCAAAAATACAGATTTACGATTGTTATGAAAACTTGAAATCGGTCCTAATTAATCGCCCATTCCGATTAATCGGTCGACCTCTATATGACATAGTGAGTAATCAGTTGTAAAAGGGTTCATTTTGGAAATGATAGGACCAGAGTTGTTCTAACCAGGTCACATAGTAATAAAAAAAAACTCCTGAAAAAACTCCTGGCCCTAGGGAGAGTGAAAACTCTGTCTGAACTACTTGATGTACTTGTTCATTTGTATAACATTTTAAAGCAAGACTAACAGGGGTTTCCATTACACAGATAACTGCGATTAGACAATACAACTAACAGGGCTGCATCATAGGCCTATATAAATCTGTAATAAAACAATTACTGGTGCATTAACACAGTTTAATCTACTGTACCAGTCAAAAGTTTGGACACACCTACTCATTCCAGGGTTTTTCTTTATTCTTACTATTTTCTAAATTGTAGAATAATAGTGAAGACAAAACTATGAAATAACACATATGGAATCATGTAGTAACCAAAAAAGTGTTAAACAAATCTAAATATATTTTATATTTGAGATTCTTCAAAGTAGCCTCCCTTTGCCTTGATAACAGATTTGCACACGCTTGGCATTCTCTCAAGCAGCTTCATGAGGTAGTCACCTGGAATTGATAGGTGAAAATTGTCTGTTAATTGAATGATTAGAATATTCCGCCCTGAAACATATAATTGTATGGAATTGATTAGAATGTATAAAATCATAATCAATAAATGTGTAGTCCTAGTCAGAATTAGGGTAAAACAATATGCCTTTGGTATTTTAAACAGACTGTCTGAGCTCGGTGCTGACCTGACTAGAGATTTGGGAGAGAACGGGGAGTACGTCTCAAGGACAAAGTCACTTTCTCTGTCGGCTAGGTAGTGAGACAGACAGTGTGTGTAGCAGGACATGTGTGTGTCTCGGTTTGTGTGCATGTGTGTGTGGGTATGTGTGTATGTGTGTCTGTTTGTGTGTGTGTGTGCGTATGGCTGTGTGAATGTGTGGGCGTGAGAAGTCAGTATTAAATGAATTGTTTTGTATTCTTGACTTCAGAACGTTCCGTGAATAAACCTTTTTGACTATTTAGCTGGGCCTCCATCTGTTTCATTCGACCTGTATCTTACAAATTCTGGTTTGCAGACTGAGAGTAATATAATTACATTTGGTGCTGTACCTGGAGAACATAATTATCTTATTAGGAATACATTTCAATTAACAGTTGTATCTTGTTAAAAGTTAATTTGTGGAATTTCTTTCCTTCTTAATGCATTTGAGCCAATCAGTTGTGTTGTGACATGGTAGGGTTGGTTAACAGAAGCTAGCCCTATTTGGCAAAAGACCAAGTCCATATTATGGCAAGAACAGCTCAAATAAGCAAAGAGAAATGACAGTCCATCATTACTTTAAGACATGAAGGTCAGTCAATGCGGAACGTTTCAAGAACTTTGAAAGTTTCTTGAAGTGCAGGCGCAAAAACCACAAAGCACTATGATGAAACTGTCTCTCATAAGGACGGCCACAGGAATGGAAGACCCAGAGTTACCTCTGCTGCAGAGCATAAGTTAATTTAAGTTTTCAACCTCAGAAATTGCAGCCCAAATAAATGCTTCACAGAGTTCTGGTAACAGACACATCTCATCATCAACTGTTAAGAGGAGACTGAATGAATCAGGCCTTTGTGGTCAAATTGCTGCAAAGAAACCGCTACTAAAGGACACCAATAATAAGAAGAGACTTGCTTGGGCAAAGAAACACAAGCAATGGACATTAGACAGGTGGAAATCTGTCATTTGGTCTGATGAGTTTATTTTTCCAACCGCCGTGTCTTTGTGGGATGCAGAGTAGGTGAACGGATGATCTCTGCATGTGTGGTTCTCACTGTGAATCATGGAGGAAGTGGTGTGATGGTGTGGGAGTGCTTTGCTGGTGACACATTCATTTACAATTTAAGGCACACTTAAGCAGCATGGCTACCACAGCATTCTTCAGTGATACGCCATTCCATCTGGTTTGCGCTTAGTGGGACTATCATTTATTTTTCAACAGAACAATGACCCAACACACCTCCAGGCTGTGTAAGGGCTATTTTACCATGAAGGAGAGTGAATGTAGTGCTGCATCAGATGACCTGGCCTCCATAATCACCCAACCTCAACCTAATTATGATGGTTTGGGATGAGTTGGACTGCAGAGGGAAGGAAAGCAGCCAACAAGTGCTCAGTATATGTGGGAACTCATTCAAGACTGTTGGAAAAGCACTCCTCAAGAAGCTGGTTGAAAGAATGCCAAGAGAGTGCAAGCTGTCATCAAGGTGGCTACTTTGTGGCTTTGTGGCTACTTTGAAGAATCTCAAATATAAAATATATTTTGAATTGTTTAACACATTTTTGTAATTACATGATTTCATAGTTTTGATGTCTTCACTAATATTCTACAATGGAGAAAATAGTAAAATAAAGAAAAACTTTCTGACTGGTACTGTATGTCATCACTTTTAGTTGATTTAATTTTTCCTGTCAATCATTTTGGATTGAAAAGGCCTAGGTAGCCTAGCCAACCAAAGTTTGAATGCAATACAATGCACACGCATATAGTCGCACAGGAATTCGACCATAGGCCACAGGCTACTAATTGTGCGTATGTTGACCAATCACGAGGCAACATGTTTGCTCCCCCATTGTGGATTTGAGTGAAAGTGGTCAGGTGCTTCAGTCAAGTTGCGGTACAGAAACTTGGATCTGTGTTCATGGGTTCTTGTCAAACAATTGGCTCTTTTTCTGAGTTGGTTTGGTCTAAAGCCTGCTGTACTTTTACCTTTTCTGTTGGTTTCTCCTACAGGTTCTCTGCTGCTGTTGGTGAATAACTATGGCAGCTCTCCTGACAAAGACTTCATCCCCCATACTGCACTGGGGGTGCTGCTGCTCATCATCGCTTCCCTTTTGGCATACTCTGGTAGCCTACCTACTGTTTATTACTCATATAAATGTTAACCATACTCTGTTACCCTTTCTATGTGCACTATTTCTATGCTTCCATTTCTTGAGTTTTGTTGTTGCGTCTCTTTCTTTCGGTTTTGTTCACCAGCGTCAAACAGCTTTAAATGCAATATATTGAACATATTGGTTTAGATGGACACATGATTCTCTACACTATACATTTCTTGTTTTGTCATATAAACAAATATTAGGCAAACAATTAGAATTCTAGCATCCAGGAAATGGCGGAGCACCATTAACTATGCTAACGTGGACTAAGGCATGCATTCATGATTTCATTGTATTGACTGTGTGTTTGAATGTGGTATTAGCCAGAGATCAATAAATGTTTTTCCCTCCCTCCCTCCCTCCCTCCCTCCCTCCCTCCCTCCCTCCCTCCCTCCCTCCCTCCCTCCCTCCCTCCCTCCCTCCCTCCCTCCCTCCCTCCCTCCCTCCCTCCCTCCCACTAGGGGTGCGTCGCAGCCTGTCCCAGTCCCAGTTGTTCTCCAGTGTGTGTCTGACCGTGTCAGCCTTGTGGTGTGGGTCTGGACTGGTCTACCTGCTCGTTGGGGAGGGGTTGGTGGGGACTACAGAGCTGAGGTCCTCTTTGGTCCCTGGCCTAGCAGCCTTCACCCTGGCCTTCCTCATACTGGCTACAGTATCTGTCCTCCAGAGAGAGGTGTGTGTAATTATCTACAGTATCTATCATATCTATCTACATACAGTGCCTTGCGAAAGTATTCGGCCCCCTTGAACTTTGCGACCTTTTGTCACATTTCAGGCTTCAAACATAAAGATATAAAACTGTATTTTTTTGTGAAGAATCAACAACAAGTGGGACACAATCATGAAGTGGAACGACATTTATTGGATATTTCAAACTTTTTTAACAAATCAAAAACTGAAAAATTGGGCGTGCAAAATTATTCAGCCCCTTTACTTTCAGTGCAGCAAACTCTCTCCAGAAGTTCAGTGAGGATCTCTAAATGATCCAATGTTGACCTAAATGACTAAGGATGATAAATACAATCCACCTGTGTGTAATCAAGTTTCCGTATAAATGCACCTGCACTGTGATAGTCTCAGAGGTCCGTTAAAAGCGCAGAGAGCATCATGAAGAACAAGGAACACACCAGGCAGGTCCGAGATACTGTTGTGAAGAAGTTTAAAGTCGGATTTGGATACAAAAAGATTTACCAAGCTTTAAACATCCCAAGGAGCACTGTGCAAGCGATAATATTGAAATGGAAGGAGTATCAGACCACTGCAAATCTACCAAGACCTGGCCGTCCCTCTAAACTTTCAGCTCATACAAGGAGAAGACTGATCAGAGATGCAGCCAAGAGGCCCATGATCACTCTGGATGAACTGCAGAGATCTACAGCTGAGGTGGGAGACTCTGTCCATAGGACAACAATCAGTCGTATATTGCACAAATCTGGCCTTTATGGAAGAGTGGCTAGAAGAAAGCCATTTCTTAAAGATATCCATAAAAAGTGTCGTTTAAAGGTAGCCACAAGCCACCTGGGAGACACACCAAACATGTGGAAGAAGGTGCTCTGGTCAGATGAAATCACAATTGAACTTTTTGGCAACAATGCAAGATGTTATGTTTGGTGTAAAAGCAACACTGCTCATCACCCTGAACACACCATCCCCACTGTGAAACATGGTGGTGGCAGCATCATGGTTTGGGCCTGCTTTTCTTCAGCAGGGACAGGGAAGATGGTTAAAATTGATGGGAAGATGGATGGAGCCAAATACAGGACCATTCTGGAAGAAAACCTGATGGAGTCTGCAAAAGACCTGAGACTGGGACGGAGATTTGTCTTCCAACAAGACAATGATCCAAAACATAAAGCAAAATCTACAATGGAATGGTTCAAAAATAAACATATCCAGGTGTTAGAATGGCCAAGTCAAAGTCCAGACCTGAATCCAATCGAGAATCTGTGGAAAGAACTGAAAACTGCTGTTCACAAATGCTCTCCATCCAACCTCACTGAGCTCGAGCTGTTTTGCAAGGAGGAATGGGAAAAAATGTCAGTCTCTCGATGTGCAAAACTGATAGAGACATACCCCAAGCGACTTACAGCTGTAATCGCAGCAAAAGGTGGCGCTACAAAGTATTAACTTAAGGGGGCTGAATAATTTTGCACGCCCAATTTTTCAGTTTTTGATTTGTTAAAAAAGTTTGAAATATCCAATAAATGTCGTTCCACTTCATGATTGTGTCCCACTTGTTGTTGATTCTTCACAAAAAAATACAGTTTTATATCTTTATGTTTGAAGCCTGAAATGTGGCAAAAGGTCGCAAAGTTCAAGGGGGCCGAATACTTTCGCAATGCACTGTATATATCTACAGATGTACACTCTTAATTTGACCAGTTTTGTTGCAGGGAAATGACTCATAACTGCAGCAACAGGATTTTAACATTCAGTCCATTTAAACAGTTCCTCCGATGTAATGTTCCTTTATCGGTGGTTAGGCTATTAGCTGGCCAACATTAGGCTGCATGAAAAGTGCATTATTGTTTGTTTTTCTCAATCGCTTTGGCTCATTTTTTTTAACAGTCTTAACATTCTCTGAACTCTAAGTGCAATTGCCACCACTGTTTTATGGGACATCACAACTCTATTGCATGTCTGAAAAATGTGTAACTCACCCAAAACATTTAACTCATGCTTCAAAACCTAGTTATTGTGACAGTAAATTGGCCAATGCCGCCAAAATTTAAAGGATATACACATTTGTATGTAAACAGTACATTTTTGTAACAGAAAATTCACATTTGCATGTCCATTTTTACATATTTCTTACATGTATAGTGAATAGCAAATTAGCCACAAAATGCCCCCCCCCCCCCCCCCCCCAAAAAAAACCTGCAACAATGAAAAAACCTGCGTAGTTCTGTAAAAAAATAATAAATTGTACCTCCTCACAGTACGTAACACTACAAGTACCTATCTTCTTGGTGGACATCCTGTCACTCTTGTTGGTCTGGCCAGAGATTTTCGTCAACATCACATCTGATGTTTTCCCTTGTGATGCACCGGGGGAAAAATCTCCTTGCGTGGCACAACCATCCTCTGCAAAGATCGCCTGTGATGTCCTCAGAAGCAGCATTCATGGCATCTAACAGAGACATCTGATCTTGTGCCCGATAGGCATATACTTTCCACCTCCATGCTGAACAAAACTCTTCTATTGGATTCAGGAATGGGGAGGATGGTGGAAGAACTCCATTGTTATCCTTTCATGCGCAGCAAACCTTTCCCTAACAATGTTGGTTCGATAGAAGCTGACATTATTCCACACAATTACATAATTTGGCAAATCTGGTCTAGCTAAACCTCTTTCGTGTTCTGGTATTAGGTCTCTGTAAAGTGTATTTAGGAAGGCCAGGAGAAGTTGGGTGTGATAGGGCCCAATGTGTGGAATATGTGTGCTCTCACCATTCTCAGAAATGGCAGCACACATTATAATATTGGCCTGGTGTGGCAATTGGGGCTCGGTGTCCAATGAGATTGCAGCCACGTCTCCTGCCTTTGGCCAGATTGAACCCAGCTTCGTTCACAAAAACAAGAATGTGGGTAATTTCATGCCCTTCCAGCTCCATTATGCTCTATATAGTAACACAGAAACAAAATATAAAGTTAGTTTTACATAGCCTATTCTAGAATCAGACAGTTTAGTAAAGTAGACATTCTTTCTGTTCTTATGGGTATCTACAAATTTCAAGAAGTATATACAGTGCCTTGCGAAAGTATTTGGCCCCCTTGAACTTTGCGACCTTTTGTCACATTTCAGGCTTCAAACATAAAGATATAAAACTGTATTTTTTTGTGAAGAATCAACAACAAGTGGGACACAATCATGAAGTGGAACGACATTTATTGGATATTTCAAACTTTTTTAACAAATCAAAAACTGAAAAATTGGGCGTGCAAAATTATTCAGCCCCTTTACTTTCAGTGCAGCAAACTCTCTCCAGAAGTTCAGTGAGGATCTCTAAATGATCCAATGTTGACCTAAATGACTAAGGATAATAAATACAATCCACCTGTGTGTAATCAAGTTTCCGTATAAATGCACCTGCACTGTGATAGTCTCAGAGGTCCGTTAAAAGCGCAGAGAGCATCATGAAGAACAAGGAACACACCAGGCAGGTCCGAGATACTGTTGTGAAGAAGTTTAAAGTCGGATTTGGATACAAAAAGATTTACCAAGCTTTAAACATCCCAAGGAGCACTGTGCAAGCGATAATATTGAAATGGAAGGAGTATCAGACCACTGCAAATCTACCAAGACCTGGCCGTCCCTCTAAACTTTCAGCTCATACAAGGAGAAGACTGATCAGAGATGCAGCCAAGAGGCCCATGATCACTCTGGATGAACTGCAGAGATCTACAGCTGAGGTGGGAGACTCTGTCCATAGGACAACAATCAGTCGTATATTGCACAAATCTGGCCTTTATGGAAGAGTGGCTAGAAGAAAGCCATTTCTTAAAGATATCCATAAAAAGTGTCGTTTAAAGGTAGCCACAAGCCACCTGGGAGACACACCAAACATGTGGAAGAAGGTGCTCTGGTCAGATGAAATCAAAATTGAACTTTTTGGCAACAATGCAAGATGTTATGTTTGGCGTAAAAGCAACACAGCTCATCACCCTGAACACAACATACCCACTGTCAAACATGGTGGTGGCAGCATCATGGTTTGGGCCTGCTTTTCTTCAGCAGGGACAGGGAAGATGGTTAAAATTGATGGGAAGATGGATGGAGCCAAATACAGGACCATTCTGGAAGAAAACCTGATGGAGTCTGCAAAAGACCTGAGACTGGGACGGAGATTTGTCTTCCAACAAGACAATGATCCAAAACATAAAGCAAAATCTACAATGGAATGGTTCAAAAATAAACATATCCAGGTGTTAGAATGGCCAAGTCAAAGTCCAGACCTGAATCCAATCGAGAATCTGTGGAAAGAACTGAAAACTGCTGTTCACAAATGCTCTCCATCCAACCTCACTGAGCTCGAGCTGTTTTGCAAGGAGGAATGGGAAAAATGTCAGTCTCTCGATGTGCAAAACTGATAGAGACATACCCCAAGCGACTTACAGCTGTAATCGCAGCAAAAGGTGGCGCTACAAAGTATTAACTTAAGGGGGCTGAATAATTTTGCACGCCCAATTGTTCAGTTTTTGATTTGTTAAAAAAGTTTGAAATATCCAATAAATGTCGTTCCACTTCATGATTGTGTCCCACTTGTTGTTGATTCTTCACAAAAAAATACAGTTTTATATCTTTATGTTTGAAGCCTGAAATGTGGCAAAAGGTCGCAAAGTTCAAGGGGGCCGAATACTTTCACAATGCACTGTACAGGCATCATTGAAGTACAGTAAAACTCTCTGTACAATATACCATGTGCAACCCAATGGTTTACCTGGACAT
Organism: Oncorhynchus mykiss; assembly: GCF_013265735.2. Classification (NCBI taxonomy): domain Eukaryota; kingdom Metazoa; phylum Chordata; class Actinopteri; order Salmoniformes; family Salmonidae; genus Oncorhynchus; species Oncorhynchus mykiss. The sequence continues at coordinate 29,233,683 of NC_048591.1, read as the reverse complement.
ACTTCACTCTGTCACTGTTCCTCTCAAATGGCACCTTGTAGAGTTGTTTCATAGTCATTTGACTTTTTTCCAAAACGGTCTATAGTGGAAATGCTGACAGAATTGATATTTGCGAAGATATTGTTGTCATTTATGATTGCACTTTAGATTTCTTAGCCTGATGGAATTGTTGACTATGACCATGTTGCAAATGTCTTGTTCTTGCTGATGACTGAATACTGCTGCTCTGCCACCAGCATGAGGTTGTTGTGCAGTCCTATATATGACATGTAGAGCTGCTCTGCCATCAGCATGAGGTTGTTGTGCAGTCCTATATATGACATGTAGAGCTGCTCTGCCATCAGCATGAGGTTGTTGTGCAGTCCTATATACGACATGTAGAGCTGCTCTGCCATCAGCATGAGGTTGTTGTGCAGTCCTATATATGATACGTAGAGCTGCTCTGTCACCAGCATGAGGTCATTGTGCAGTCCTATATATGACATGTAGAGGTCGTTGTGCAGTCCTATATACGACATGTAGAGCTGCTCTGCCATCAGCATGAGGTTGTTGTGCAGTCCTATATATGACATGTAGAGCTGCTCTGTCACCAGCATGAGGTTGTTGTGCAGTCCTATATATGACATGTAGAGCTGCTCTGCCATCAGCATGAGGTTGTTGTGCAGTCCTATATATGACATGTAGAGCTGCTCTGCCATCAGCATGAGGTTGTTGTGCAGTCCTATATATGACATGTAGAGCTGCTCTGCCACCAGCATGAGGTCATTGTGCAGTCCTATATATGACATGTAGAGCTGCTCTGTCACCAGCATGAGGTCATTGTGCAGTCCTATATATGACATGTAGAGCTGCTCTGCCACCAGCATGAGGTCATTGTGCAGTCCTATATATGACATGTAGAGCTGCTCTGTCATCAACATGAGGTCGTTGTGCAGTCCTATATATGACATGTAGAGCTGCTCTGCCACCAACATGAGGTCGTTGTGCAGTCCTATATATGACATGTAGAGCTGCTCTGCCACCAGCATGAGGTCATTGTGCAGTCCTATATATGACATGTAGAGCTGCTCTGCCATCAGCATGAGGTCGTTGTGCAGTCCTATATATGACATGTAGGATTCACAAAGAGATCATGTTACAGATAGTATATTGTATTCAAATTGTACTGTATTACTGTATATTCCTCATACATATCTTATGGTACATTGTGATTTTCAGACTTGCATTTACCTTTACAATAGTTGCTGTATTGTTGTGAATGAGATGCTGTTTTCCCTACGGAATGTTTGCACAACTGATGACACTGTGAACCTGTTTACATTAGCCTGTGCTCTCCGACCAGCCTCTTCCATTGCCAGACCATGGTTTATGACATGGTCTACAATTGAGACTCTGATTTCATCAGGGACTCTTATCACAAACATTCCATGTCATAGATATTTATGGAATATACATGTATGCCTGACAGATTTTGATAATTTAATGGATAATTTTGCATGTGATGGCTCACATGATGAAATAATGTTTAGAAGTTGTGAAGATTATGACAATTTCACTGAGAATCAACTCATCGGTTTTGATCAGTCATGTGCATGTAGTTATTATGCAAATTGTAGACAATTGTACTTACTCTTGTGCACACGTGCAAAAAAACATGCAATTTGCTTAAATTAATAAGAAATTCAAATCTGGTGTGAGCAAGAAACTAATTGTTCAGAGATTTGAACTTATTGTTTTGGAGAAAAAAAATTGTCATTCGAAAATTGAGCCAAAGCGATTGAGAAAAACTCTAACATAACCAAGTGTTGATGCAGGTTTTCTGTGAAGTTAGGTGAATCCTGTTGTGCAGGAAAATTCGCAACAATAACAGAGTGAATAAATTAGGATCCTACATCTGTATCTTTCTATCTATATAGCTAGCTAGCTAGCTGTCTATCAATTTGAATGGAGTTGAGAATCGAATAGAAGACACATTTTACATTGTTTGCTGTAACATATGGAAAATAAAGTTGTATTGTTGTATTGTAGGTGGTCCTGTTAATCATCTCCCTGTCTATCAGCCTGGCCTGTGGGCACCAGATCGCCGGCCTCTCCTCCCCGGGGTTCGGCCAGTCTGCCACGGCCGCCTGCTACCTGCTGGTCACCCTGGTGGGGGCTTACTTCGGCTGTGGCCGCCTGCTCTCCTTTATCACCCAGGGAAGGGTGGAGGCTCCTGGTACAGGGCTGAGAAGAAGGGCAGGGGGTCAGGGGTCAGGGGTCAGAGCTCCAGAGGACTGTAACGACGTGGTGCCTGTAGGCCTGGTGATGAATCTGCTGTCTGCTAGTGTAATAGCCTGCCCCCTACTGGCTGTGGTTCCTCAACTCGCCCCGGGTCACGTCCCCTGGCTTTGGACGGCTGCTGTATTCCAGCTAGTTGTGTGTGTCCTCTCCTACAGATCCATGGACTCCCTGACCGCCACCTTCTACGGCTTCACCTCCATCCTGCGCTTTGCTGAGGGCTACAGCGCTCTCCTCACAGCCTTCTCCATCCACACCTCCTCCCCTATCCCCTTTCCCGTTGTCTTCGCTGTTCTATTCTTCATCCTGGCTCTGTTCAGCTGTCAGAAGAGTCTAGCTGAGGGTCTCTACCAGCTGTTCTACGTGGCGTATACTATCGCCCTTGCAGCCCAGCCCTCCCTCTCCTTCCAGTCTGGGGCGCAGGGCGTCCAGGCAGCCATCTTTGTTGTGTCAGCCGTGATGTTACTGGTCACCTCCTACAACAACGTCTCGGCCAAAAGGATTCCTACGGGGGAGGGCGTGTTCAAGGCCCTGGTGACGCGTGTCAGCAGCCTGACTCTCCGTCCCCACGACAGACACAGCCAAGCTCCCTACCTGGGCTACTCCAGGTATGCTGACGCAGAGGTGTTAGGTCACGCCTGCTCTGTCCTCGCTGTCTTCTCTATCACGGCATCCATGGGGGACCGGGCCCCGCTGGGCGTGCTGGTCCTGCCCTGGGCTGTGGTGGCAGGCGGCGTCCTCCAGCTGCTGGTCGGCTCCGTGGCCTTCTCCCGTGGTAAGACCTTAAAACTTCTTAGGGCTGCAATCCCGTTAATGGGATCGATATGACAACAGCCAGTGAAGGTGCAGGGCGCCAAATTCAAAACAACAGAAATCTCATAATTAAAACATACATGTCTCTTATATAGTTTTAAAGGTAATCTTGTTGTTAACCTTCCTCGACAACATTCCGCTGAAATTCAAAAATATTTTTTTGAAATATGTAACTTTCACACATTAACAAGTCCAATACAGCAAATGAAAGATAAACATCTTGTTAATCTACCCATCGTGTCCAATTTAAAAAATGCTTTACAGCTAAAGCACAACATATGTTAGGTCATAGCCAAGTCGAAAAAACACAGCCATTTTTTCCAGCCAAAGATAGGAGTCACAAAAAGCAGAAATATAGATAAAATTAATCACTAACCTTTGATGATCTTCATCAGATGACATTCATAGGACATCATGTTACACAATACATGTATGTTTTGTTTGATAATATTCATATTTATATCCAAACATCTCAGTTTACGTGATTTTGTTGGCTCAGTTGGCGCCTTACGTGGAGTAACGTTTTGATTCCAAAACATCCTGTGATTTTGCAGAAATACTCATAATAAACATTGATAAAAGATACAAGTGTTTTTCACAGAATTAAAGATAGACTTCTCCTTAATGCAACCGCTGTGTCAGATTTAAAAAAAACTTTACGGAAAAAGCATCATCTGAGAACGGCGCTCAGAACTCAAACAGCCAGAGGAATATCCGCCATTTTGGAATCAACAAAGTTAGAAACAACACCATAAATATTCACTTACCTTTGATGATCTTCATCAGAAGGCACTCCCAGGAATCCCAGTTCGACAATAAATCATGGATTTGTTCCATAAAGTTCCATCATTTATGTCCAAATAGCCACTTGTTGTTAGCGTGTTCAGCCCAGTAATCCATCTTCATGAGGCGCAGGCACTTCATCCAGACAAAAACTTGAAAAGTTCTGTTACAGTCCTTTAGAAACATGTCAAACGATGTATGGAATCAATCTTTAGGATGTTTTTAACATAAAACATCAATAATGTTCCAACCGGAGAATGACTTTGTCTTCAGAAAAGCACTGGAACGAGAGGTAACTCTGTCGGGAGCGTGCGTCATGAGACCAAGGCTCTCTGCCAGACCACTGACTCAACGAGCTCTTATGAGCCCCTCCTTTATAGTAGAATCCTCAAACCAGTTTCTAAAGACGGTTGACATCTAGTGGAAGCCGTAGGAAGTGCAACTTTATCCATATCTCAATGTGTATTCGTTAGGCCAAGCTTTGCAAAACTACAAACCTCAGATGTCCCACTTCCTGGTTGGATTTTTCTCAGGTTTTCGCCTGTCATATGAGTTCTGTTATACTCACAGACATCATTCAAACAGTTTTAGAAACGTCAGAGTGTTTTCTATCCAATACTGATAATAATATGCATATATTAGCATCTGGGACAGAGTAGGGGGCAGTTCACTCTGGGCATCCAAAAGTGAAAATGCTGCCCCCTATACCAAAAAGGTTAATCCCACCACAGTGTCCGATTTCAAATAGGCTTTACAGCGAAAGCACCACAAACGATTATGTTAGGTCACCACAGGTTTCCAGCCAAAGAGAGGAGTCACAAAAAGCACAAATAGAGATAAAAATTAATCACTAACCTTTGATGATCTTCATCAGATGACACGCATAGGACTTCATGTTATACAATACATGTATGTTTTGTTTGATAAAGTTCATATTTATATAAAAAACTCTCAGTATACATTGGCGTGTTACGTTCACTAGTTGAACTTCAGAGTGTTTTCTATCCAATACTAATAATAAAATGCATATATTAGCAACTGGGACTGAGGAGCAGGCCATTTACTCTGGGCACCTCTGGGCACCTTTCACCTCTGGGCACATTTTTATGCCAGCAGCATACCACCCTGCATACCACTGCTGGCTTGCTTCTGAAGCTAAGCAGGGTTGGTCCTGGTCAGTGTCTGGATGGAAGACCAGATGCTGCTGGAAGTGGTGTTGGAGGGCCAGTAGGCACTTTTTCCTCTGGTCTAAAAAAATATCCCAATGCCCCAGGGCAATGATTGGGGACACTGCCCTGTGTAGGGTGCCGTCTTTCGGATGGGACGTTAACCTTTCTGATCTCCCCATCCCGGATCCGGGTTCGTGAATACAGACTCAAGCTCATTACCATAACGCAACGTTAACTATTCATGAAAATCGCAAATGAAATGAAATAAATATGCTAGCTCTCAAGCTTAGCCTTTTGTTAACAACACTGTCATCTCAGATTTTCAAAATATGCTTCTCAACCATTGCAAAACAAGCATTTGTGTAACAGTATTGATGGCTAACGTAGCATTTAGCATTAGCATTCAGCTGGCAACATTTACACAAAAAAACAGAAAAGCATTCAAAAAAATCATTTACCTTTGAAGAACTTCAGATGTTTTCAATGAGGAGACTCTCAGATAGCAAATGTTCAGTTTTTCCTGAAAGATTATTTGTTTAGGACAAATCGCTCCGTTTTCTGCGTCACGTTTAGCTATGAAAAAACCCCTGTATCCAGGATTGTGTAAATCTATCAGCAAGCTCATTAGCATAACACAACGTTAACTATTTATGAAAATCGCAAATGAAATGAAATAAATATGCCATCTCTCAAGCTTAGCCTTTTGTAAACAACACTGTCATCTCAGATTTTCAAAATATGCTTCTCAACCATAGGAAAACAATAATTTGTGTAAAAGTAGCTAGCTAGAGTTAGCATTTCGCGTTAGCATTTAGCGTTAGCATTAGCGTTAGCATCCAGCACGCAACATTAACAAAAACATAAAAGCCTTCAAATAAAATAATTTACCTTTGAAGAACTTCTGATGTTTTCAATGAGGATACTCTCAGTTAGATAGCAGATGCTCAGTTTTTCCAAAAAGATTCCTTGTGTATTAGAAATAGCTCCGTTTTATACATCACATTTGGCTACCAAAAAAAATCCATAAATTCAGTCCTCAAAACGCAAACTTTTTTCCAAATTAACTACATAATATCGACTGAAAACATGGCAAACGTTGTTTAGAATCAATCATCAAGGTGTTTTTCACATATCTCTTCATTGATACATCGTTCTTGGACACATGCTTTCTCCCCTGAATCAAATGGTAAAGTAGAAGCAGCTGGCAATTGCGCACCGAATTCGACGCAGGACACCAGGCGGACACTTGGAAAATGTAGTCTCTTATGGTCAATCTTCCAATGATATGCCTACAAATACGTCACAATGCTGCTAAGACCTTGGGCGAACGACAGAAAGTGTAGGCTCATTCGTTGCGCAATCACAGCCATATAAGGAGAGAATGGAAAACAGAGCTTCAGAAATTCTGCTAATTCCTGGGTGATGCATCATCTTGGTTTCGCCTGTAGAATGAGTTCTGGGGCACTTACAGACAAAATCTTTGCAGATTCTGAAACTTCAGAGTGTTTTCTTTCCAAAACTGTCAAGAATGCATAGTCGAGCATCTTTTCGTGACAAAATATCGCGCTTAAAACGGGAACGTTTTTTATCCAAAAATGAAATAGCGCCCCTAGAGCTCTAACTGGTTAAACGGGTGTCCTGACTCTCTGAGGTCATTAAAGATCCCATGGCACTTATCGAAAGAGTAGGGGTGTTAACCCCGGAGTCCTGGCTAAATTCCCAATCTGGCCCTCAAGCCATCACGGTCACCTAATAATCCCCAGTTTACAATTGGCTCATTCATCCCCCTCCTCTCCCCTGTAACTATTCCCCAGGTCGTTGCTGCAAATGAGAACTACTCAATATTGCCCCTGCAGCTACTCAATCTTGAAATAAATAATGGGGAAATTGAGCAAGCTTAGATGACTAAACTGCTTGGAGTAATACTAGATTGTAAACTGTCATGGTCAAAACATATTGATGCAGTAGTAGCTAAGATAATAAAGCAATGCTCTGCCTTCTTAACAACCCTATCAACAAGGCAGGTCCTACAGGTACTAGTTTTGTCGCACCTTGACTACTGTTCAGTCGTGTGGTCAGGTGCCACAAAAAAGGACTTAAGAAAATTGCAATTGGCTCAGAACAGGGCCGCACGGCTGGCCCTTAGATGTACACAGAGAGCTAAAATTAATAATATGCATGTCCATCTCTCCTGGCTGAAAGTGGAGGAGAGATTGACTTCATCACTACTTTTATTTTTGAGAGGTATTGACATGTTGAATGCACCGAGCTGTCTGTCTCAACTACTGGCACACAGCTTGGACACCCATGCATACCCCACAAGACATGGCACAAGAGGTCTCTTCACGGTCCCCAAGTCCAGAATAGACTATGGGAGGCACACAGTACTACATAGAGCCATGACCACATGGAACTCTATTTCACATCAAGTAACTGACGCAAGCAGTAAAATCAGATAAAAAAAACAGATAAAAAAACACCTTATGGAACAGCGGGGACTGTGAAGTAACACAAACATTGGCACAGACACATGCACACTGTACACGCACACACGCGCTCTATGTAACAGTACACCTTCCGTCCCTCTCCTCGCCCCTTCCTGGGCCCGAACCAGGGACCCTCTGCACACATCGACAACAGCTACCCTCGAAGCATCATTACCCATCGCTCCACAAAAGCCGCGGCCCTTGCAGAGCAAGGGGAACAACTACTTCAATGTCTCAGAGCGAGTGACGTCACCGATTGAAACGCTATTAGTGCGCACCCCGCTAACTAGCTAGCCATTTCACATCAGTTACATATACATACACATGGATTTAGTACTGTAGATATGTGGTTGTGGTGGAGTAGGGGCCTGAGGGCACACAGTGTGTTGTGAAATCTGTGAATGTATTGTAATATTTTAAAATTGTATAAACTGCCTTAGTTTTGCTGGACCCCAGGAAAGCAGCAGCTAATGGGGATCCATAACAAATACAAATACAAATGTGTACATTTCCGGTAGGTAAGACCCTTGAGAGCATGGCGTTTGTCCTGTATGGTGTCATGTGGTCTGTCTGGGGGCTGACGCGGTACGGCGGGCTCTACGGGGACACACGGGGATTCAACCTGGCTGTGGGCATCATCAGCTTCCTGTTGTTCAACAGTCTGGTGACGGTAGGAGCGCTGTTCCTGAGCGTAGCCTGGGTTGTCTATGCCGCGACCTTTCACCTCATTATCATCTCCTTCCTCCTGGACGCCATGGGAGCACTGCCTTATGGGTATGACATCGGGGTGTCGATAGTGTTTGGCCTGATGTCATTCTACTGTTTCCTGTCTGGTCTGTTCAGCCTGACCTTCCTGACACCCCAGTTGCCCCTGGGACGGGCGTTAGTCAGGCTGAGTGGGACGGGAGGAGGAGGGAAGGACATCTGTCTTCATGTCCCTGCACGCAAGGCCACGGCCGTCCACCAGATAGCAGGTGAAACATAAGGGGGTACCTTTCCTGGGCTCAGTCCCAAAAGGCACCTTTTTCTCTATCTTATTTAAAGTAGTGCTTTATGTTATAGGGCATAAGGTGCAATTTGAGACAAAGAACTGGTCACCAACTCTGCTCTTGGTGAAATACTGTGGGTGCAGGGTTTTGCTTCATTCCAGTACTAACACACCTGATTCAATGTCCTGGTGAGCAGAATGCAGGGTCTCAGTGCTGGACTGAAACAGCAAATCTGCACACCCAGTAGCTCTTCAGAACCATGACAATCATTGGTCTAGTCTAATGCATCATTCTCATGAAAACACTATGAATAACAGGCTGTGTGTGTATATTTGTGTGTGTGCGTGTGTGTGTGTTGAGGCTGACAGGACCACTTCATTGCAAATTCTTTAGGTCTTTAGTTAGTTGGGTTATTGATGTGTCTCAACCCAACTCTCCCTATCCCTCTGTGTCTCCAGAGATCATGAAGAGTGGAGGTATATGTGGGATGCCCACTGACACGGTCTATGTACTGGTGGCAGCTTGTAACAGACCGGACGCTGTGGAAAAGGCCTACAAGTGAGTTTCAATTACACTGCATACTAGGTCGTTATACGTACATTGTAAAATATCATTTCATTAGATGAAATTAATAAACTTTGTACTCACAATGCTTCATAGTGGTAGACTGGTCCCAGATCAATTTTAGTTGTCTCGACAACTCCTCTGTCACGACCAAGACAGTTCAAACAGATCAAGGACCAGGCTATCATACTGCATTTAAACTAACTATTCTCCTTGTCTCTCCCTGTGTGCTGAAGGTGTAAGCAGTATGTTGTGGATGACCCTCAACTACTTTTCTCCTTGCCCCCCTTCTGACACCCAGGTGGCGACACGCATCTCTGTGTGCCTATCAGATATCTCAACTTATCCCACCACCTCCAGCTCAACCTTGACAAGACGGACCTGCTCTTCCTCCCTGGGAAGTCCTGCCCGCTCAAAGACCTCTCCATCACGATTGACAACTCCACGGTGTCGCCCTCCCAGAGTGCAAAGAACCTTAGCGTGACCCTGGACAACACCCTGTCGTTCTCTGCAAACATCAACATATTGACCCGTTCCTGCAGGTTCATGCTCTACAACATCCTTAGAATACCACCATACCTTACACAGGAAGTGGCGCAGGTCCTAATCCAGGCACTTGTCCTCTCCCGTCTGGACTACTGCAACTCGCTTTTGACTGAGCTCCCCACTTGTGCCATCAAACCCCTGCAACTTATCCAGAACACTGCAGCCTGCCTGGTTTTCAACCTTCCCAAGTTCTCTCATGTCACCCCGCTCCTCCACACACTCCACTGGCTTCCAGTTAAAGCTTGCATCCTCTACAAGACCATAGTGTTTACCTATGGAACAGCAAGAGGAAATGCCCCTCCCTACCTTCACGCTATGCTGAAACCCTACACCCCAACCTGAGCACTCCGTTCTGCCACCTCAGGTCTGTTGGCCCTCCCACCACCCAGCTCCCACTCAGCCCAGGCCAAGCTCTTCTCTGTCCTCCACCCAAAACTCCCATCTTCCGAAAACATCTGAAATCCTACCTCTTCAAACAGTATCTTAGATAATCCTCCTCCCCAACCACTTAACCAGCACTTGCACTTGGGCTCATTGATTTGAAAAATAAATGCAAATGTTATTTACATGTGAAAAATGAATACCATATTACATTTTTTTTAACACATTTTTATTTAACCTTCATTTAACTAGGCAAGTCAGTATATACTGAATTTGCTATAGGCCTATTGTTTACCTTTTTGTTGGTGACACTTTGATAACTTGGTCACATGCAACTGTTTAAAGGACAAATCCACAGATGAAACGATAACAATATGACCACCCAGCCTCTGTTTTGGTAAAAAGCAGAGGGATGGGCCTGGAGAAATGTAACCACTCTCAGATTAATAGACAGCTATGAATTCAAGGACTGACCATCCATGATATCAAATTATTGTTTTAACCATGTTATGAGGCTATACAGGGTTTGTTTACGTTTACAATGTTTACAAACATTGGAGAAAAACAAGATAATATTTTAGGATCTCATGGAGTGTGACAGTTGAGCTAAGCTCAAGAGTTATAAGTTATATTATTTAAGAATCAATGGATATACAGTACAAGTCAAAAGTTTGGACACACCTACTCATTCCAGGGTTTTTCATTATTTTTACTATGAAATAACACATTTGGAATCATGTAGTAACCAAAAAAGTGCTAAAACAATCAAAAAAAGTTTTCTTTTTGAGATTTTTCAAAGTAGCCACTCTTTGCCTTGATGACAGCTTTGCACACTCTTGGCATTCTCATGCTTCATGCTGGGAAAAGGCCTTAACCAACAATGCAGTTCAAGAAATAGAGTTAATAAAATATTCATGTAATAAACTGAAGTAAAAATAATAAAATCAATCAAACAAAAAGTAACACAGGAAGTGTACATAACAATAACGGGGCTATATACAGGGGGTACCGGTACCAAGTCAATGTGCGGAGTACAGGTTAGTTGAGGTAATTTGTAAAGTGGCTATGTATAGATAATAAACACACGAGTAGCAGCAGTGTAAAAGCAAAAGGGGGGAGGGGGGGATCAATGTAAATAGTCCGGATGGCCATTTGATCATGGCTTGGGGGTAGAAGCTGTTAAGGAGCCTTTTGGTACCGCTTGCTGTGCGGTAGCAGAGAGAACAGTCTATGACGTGGGTGACTGGAGTCTTTGACAATTTTTTGGCTTTCCTCTGACACTGCCTAGTCTATAGGTCTTGGATGTCAGGAAGCTTGGCCCCAGTTAGGTACTAGGCCGTCCAAAAAGAATGTAGCAACAACAGATTGTCCCTTTAAGTCTATCAAAAGTGTGCGAGCTTGAGCATGTGTCCATTAGGACTATGGATTTTTTTTATCAGCATGAATTAGATTGAGCAATAAAAGCCCTACTTTTACTCCGTAGGCTGGGATCCACACTATGCAGCTGTTGTTCCATAGGCTGGGATCCACACTATGCAGCTGTTGTTCCATAGGCTGGGATCCACACTATGCAGCTGTTGTTCCGTAGGCTGGGATCCACACTATGCAGCTGTTGTTCCATAGGCTGGGATCCACGCTATGCAGCTGTTGTTCCGTAGGCTGGGATCCACACTATGCAGCTGTTGTTTCGTAGGCTGGGATCCACACTATGCAGCTGTTGTTCCATAGGCTGGGATCCACACTATGCAGCTGTTGTTCCGTAGGCTGGGATCCACACTATGCAGCTGTTGTTCCATAGGCTGGGATCCACACTATGCAGCTGTTGTTCCATAGGCTGGGATCCACACTATGCAGCTGTTGTTCCATAGGCTGGGATCCACACTATGCAGCTGTTGTTCCGTAGGCTGGGATCCACACTATGCAGCTGTTGCAAGAGCACATTTTTCACTGGCTGTCCACTGGTTTCAAAAACAATGACTGATAGGCAGCTTAACCTTCTTGAATTCAACCATTATTGGGTTCAAATACACATTAAGATTTGTGAATAGCCATCCACAACAACCACAATCCGTAAAATGCAAATAGCTAAATGAGAGAGCAGAAGTGTGATTCACATCAATGCACTATTTAGATATCAATAATACGTGATATTCGTATCACTGTAGACTACACCACTGCTGTCATCTTCACCTCCAAGCGTTTATTCAAGTTGGATGATCTTTGGATGCCGACAGCAGTGGCACCATTGGAAGACATAGCTTGGACTGTAGCCTACAAAAGCCTATTCCTGCTCTTTTCCTGTGATCCATCAAACACATTTGGTGTGTCATCATAGTGGTCTCTGACTTGTGGTCAGACTCACTCGGGTGGAACAAATTTAAACTTGCCCCTTTTTTCAATGCTGATTTGAATGTCATTGAGAAAACAAAAATGTCAAAGATTTTTTTCCGCAAACATCCTTTCTGAATTTAAAAGTAATCCTCAAAGTGATAATTTCGTTTATCAAAAGTATCTGTAATCTGAATACAATATATTTTGCTGGTAATGTAATGGATTACAGTAACTGTTTTTTTTGTTGTAATCCCTTACATGTAACGGATTATATGTAAAGCGTTACTTCCCAACCCTGTTAATAACTTATTCTACTCGTCTCTAACTGTGTGTTGCAGGTGTAAGCAGCATGTTAATAACATTATATTTGTCTCTCCCTGTGCAGGTGTAAACAGCAGGCTCAGGACCGGCCCATGTCTCTGTGGGTGTCCTCTATTAACCAGTTAGAACCGGTCAGATCCCTGCTGTCTGCCCTGCTCTGGGACTTCATGAGCGCAGCTTGGCCCTCCTCTATCAGCATGGTCATAGCCAGGGGTGGGTTATTAACACTGTGTGTGTGTGTGGTGTGTGTGTGTGTGTGTGTCTGGTGTGGTGTGGTGTGGTGTGGTGTGGTGTGGTGTCGTGTGGTGTGGTGTGGTGTCGTGTCGTGTCGTGTCGTGTGGTGTCGTGTGGTGTCGTGTGGTGTCGTGTGGTGTGGTGTCGTGTGGTGTCGTGTCGTGTCTGTTAGTTATTATGATGAGTATGTCCTGTCTTCCCTCACCAGGTCCTTGGATGGAGATGTTTGGTCTGGGGGAATCAGCTAAACACATCGGAACCCCTCAGAGCATTGCTATCAGGAACCCAAACTGTGCTGTGGCTACTCATCTTATCAACCTGGTATGAACCCTAACCATGACCTCTATCCCTAACCCCTGACCTCTAACCCTGACCCTGATTGTGCTGTAGCAACACACCTCATTAACCTGGTACGATCACGGATTAATTACAAAAGATACAAAATATAGTACATAAAATGTATTTTTATTTTTTATTTAACCTTTATTTTATATAGGCAAGTCAGTTAAGAACAAATTATTATTTACAATGACGGCCTACCCCGGCCATACCCGGACAACGCTGGGCCAATTGTGCGCCGCCCTATGGGACTCCCAATCACGGCCGGATGTGATGCAGGCTGGAAACGAACCAGGGACTGCAGTGATGCCTCTTGCACTGAGATGCAGTGGCTTAGACCACTGCGCCACTTGGGAACCGCTACATACATTATACAGCATCTAAATGGATGCTTGCCATTGTTGCCAGATAATATTATGTTCTGTTCTGTAGGTGGGTCCCATTGCTGTGACGTCAGCCAACCCCACAGGAGAAGCAGACACCACACACCACAACCAGGTGTATGCCAAGCTGGGAGACAAGGTGAAATAGGCACACAGACATGTCATAGTTCAATTGAGTCAAAACTACAATCGGAAATGTAAAAAAAGATTGTGATTTTCTCACTCACTCACTCACTCACTCACTCACTCACTCACTCACTCACTCACTCACTCACTCACTCACTCACTCACTCACTCACTCACTCACTCACTCACTCACTCACTCACTGTCTGTCTGTCTGTCTGTCTGTCTGTCTGTCTGTCTGTCTGTCTAGGTGGATGGTGTGTTGTGTGACGGCCCTTCCCCAGAGAACATCGCCTCCACTGTGGTTGACTGCACCAAGATAGACAGCGGCCATATTGGATTCTTCCGAGTGGGCCTCATTCCCAAGTCTCAGGTAAAAACAAGGCGGCTAACATGACAAGAACCTCAATACTAGCACCGACCGTTAACATGACATGACAGTAACACCACCTCATGTCCTGTATGTAATGGTTGTTGTGGTGTGTGTGTGTGTGTATGGGCGTGCATGCTGGGCCGGCTCTTGGTTGGGGGCCCCCGCCAAACCCTCGAGTGCAAAACATTTTAGTGGGCCCCCCTTTATTGTCGGGGGAAAGAAGTACATTTCCTGCAATTCTACACATTTTGCCATGACTTACGCCATGTTAATATGAAATCTGAGTGAGAGTGACTAACACAATCAATGGGGGCCCTCTGGAGGTCAGGGCCCCTGGGAACGTGCACTTTGGGCTCGGTCTGTAATTGGGACATGATTACTACAAGTTTAGATAGTCGGCTAGACTAACTTACCAATCTAATAATTGCTTGCTGACATGTGTTAATGGAGTGACTGTCAGTGACTGGATATAACAAGAGGAAAACTGCTGATGAACAAACACATTTCGAAATTGCACCTTGTTTTCGACTATTCTAAATTGAGACCTCCCATTTTTTTTGGGGGGGGGGGGGGGGGGTCGTGTTCTGCCTGTGTCGCTTATGTGTGTGTCTGTCTGTATAATGTCTGTAATGTTCTGTGTGTCTGTGTGTATAATGTCTGTAATATTCTGTGTGTGTGTCTCTGCCAGGTGCTCCAGATCTTTGAGGAGGTCCAGAAGAGGCATTCTCACGGTCAGATTAACCCAGGGTTTGAAGCAGACCTCACAGAGCCTGACCCTAACCCTAACCTCACAGACCCTCAGAGGAACACAGAAGAAGACAACACAGAGTCTACAGAGTCCTCAACTGTTCCACCACCTACCCAGTCTCCTGCCAACATGGACACCTCTACACTAACAACACAACCATGAGACTGCCCAAGCTACAACTAGTCTGGCTAACACATACTGTAACTCTCAAAATCCTCCAGACTTCATAGTCTGGAAAGGTTCTTTTGATGTTGTTGTCACGATGTGTTGATAATGAAGGGGATGTGCCCTCAGACTTCAAGGCAGCTGGTTGGATATCCCATGTTTGAAATTGAATGAATCATGATCTATGTTTTACTTAATCACCGCCTCACGAAACCACACTGTCATGTGTCGCTCATCTGCTTCCTGTTTACATACAGTAGCTACAGCAGGGGAGCAGGCACGGGTGGGCCTGAGAGGACTAAGACTAAGCTCCCCCAAAATTTGTTTTGAGTTTGATATTTGACATGCTCTCTACTTGTCAGTGTTCCAAATGGAACATTATTTGTATTTTTCCTAAAGATGCAAACACCGTCAGATAGAATTGATAGCAGTCAGTGCACTGGGTTAGTCAGATTTGATGAAATATAAAATAACGAATGATGTATATAAACCCTGGATTGCTGATGCTACAGTATGTATTGGCCATTGAGAGGCTTTGAAGCCACCGGTTGGTCATATTGGCACTCCCCAGTAGGAGCAGTCCTCCATAGGAATTAATGGAATTCTACACTATTTATATAAAATGTTTCAAGGACATTTTTGTTGTAGTTGGGACAGTAATATTTGTATTCTCAAAAAATTATTCTTGTTTGTATGTATGAGAGATGTTTTCTGTTTAATTTTTAGCTCACATAATATCATTTAAAAGTACTCATGAATGTGTCTGTAATAGAATAAATGTGGCTAAAACTAATGTAGACATTAATAAATGCATTTCTATAACTTCCAAAATATTTTTTACAATGGTGGGGAGTGCCAAGATGGAGGCACAGTGGCTTCAACACAGCGCCCTTAATCAGTCATCTAGTGTACAGTGCCTTGCGAAAGTATTCGGCCCCCTTGAACTTTGCGACCTTTTGCCACATTTCAGGCTTCAAACATAAAGATATAAAACTGTATTTTTTTGTGAAGAATCAACAACAAGTGGGACACAATCATGAAGTGGAACGACATTTATTGGATACTTCAAACTTTTTTAACAAATCAAAAACTGAAAAATTGGCCGAATACTTTCGCAAGGCACTGTAGAAACGGGAGTTTGTAAAAAGGCTGTGGTTTGAGAGGTCTTGATCAAGGAATGGTTTCTTGTGCAAGGGGGTGATGGCAGTGATGCTGAACAGTGATAGCACCGTCTTAATAACACCTCTTGGAACCTATTCACCTTTTGGAATGGATCACCACCACAAGCTATTGTCAGTGCATGTAGATAATTAAAGGGCATTTTTTACATGTGTATGTACTGTAGAGATGTAGGATCTTAATTTGCTTACCATTTTGTTGCAGTACATTTCAGGCACAGCAGGAAATGCTAACTTGTACTGCATTCAAGGTATAAAAAGGCTTCTAATTTCCACTTTAAATTGTCAGACTTGATTCACCCCATAGGAATGACCATTAATTATAATCTACACAATAATCCACATTTCCTGTTGTTGTAGATCTGTAGATCCTGTTGTTGAAGATCTGTATCAATAAGAAATGACAATAAGAAATGACTCAAAAGCGCATCAGACAGCTGCCATCAGAACAGTGTGGTCATGTTTAACACAGTTCAAGTCAGAGCCATATACACTGAACAAAAATATAAACACAACATGTAAAGTGTTGGTCCCATGTTTCATGAGCTGAAATAAAAATCCCAGTAATATTCCATATGCACAAAAAGCTTCTTTCTCTTACATTTTTGCAGTAATTTGTTAGTGAGCATTTTTGTATTTTTTGTATTTATCCATTATTTTACCAGGTAAGTTGACTGAGAACACATTCTCATTTACAGCAACGACCTGGGGAATAGTTACAGGGGAGAGGAGGGGGATGAATGAGCCAATTGTAAACTGAGGATTATTAGGTGACGTTGATGGTTTGAGGGCCAGATTGGGAATTTAGCCAAGACACCGGGGTTAACACCCCTACTCTTACAATAAGTGCCATGGGATCTTTAATGACCTCAGGGAGTCAGGACACCCGTTTAACGTCCCATCTGAAAGACGGCACTCTACACAGGGCAGTGTCCCCAATCTGGCCCTCCAACACCACTTCCAGCAACATGTGGTCTCCCATCCCAGGACTGACCAGGTCCATTTATCCTTTGCCAAGATAATCCATCCACCTGTCAGGTGTGGCATATCAAGAAGCTGATTAAACAGCATGATACTTACACCGGTGAACCTTGTGCTGGGGACAATAAAAGGCCACTCTAAAATGTGCAGTTTTGTCACACAACACAATGCCATATGAACTACAGACAAGAAACACAATTGCATTTCATACATGGCCATTTGAATGCACAGAGATACCGTGACGGGATCCTGAGTCCCATTCTTGTGCCATTCATCTGCCGCCATCACCTCATGTTTCATCATGATATCATCATGTACACAATTCTTGGAAGCTGAAAATGTTCCAGTTTTTTCATGGCCTGCATACTCACCAGACATGTCACCCATTGAGCGTGTATGACAGGGTGTTCCAGTTCCCGACAATATCCAGCAACATCACACAGCCATTTAAGAGGAGTGGGACAACATTCCACAGGTCACGATCAACAGCCTATGCGAAGGAGATGTCCATGAGGCAAATGGTGTTCACACCAGATACTGACTGTTTTTCAGATCCACGCCCCTGTCTTTTTTTAAAGGTATCTGTGGCAATGTCTGTATTCTCAGACAAGTGAAATCCATAGATCAGGGCCTAATTCATTTATTTAACTTGACTGATTTCCTTTATGAACTCTAACTAAGTAAAATCTTTGAAATTATTGCATGTTGAGTTTATGTTTTAGAATGTTGCAACAACTTTTAGCATTTAGAATATTGTCATACTTCTAAACATTGAGTTACGTACAGTAGCACTGTTTAAATATTGCAGTCATATTTTCATGTAATGTTCATGGGGAGCTAACATGGATGTCATAAAATGTTGTAGTGTTATGTAATGTAAATGTGTAATAATGTAGAAGACTCAATGTCCTAGCTTTGTAAATATATGGCCCTGATTCAAGGTATCATCTAACCAGGGCTAGAGTCTATTTGATCATGCGTTTTATTACATTGTGTTGCTTGTGACTCATGCCTTAGTGTATTTGATCGTTCTAAAAGGTCACTCAGTGGTGTTGACCTGAACTGATCGCCTCAAAGACTTCATACTCAGACATGTTCATTAGGCTCCAGATGAACAGAATGTCTGTAGCTGTGTTTTAGATTTGCTTTATTGAAATCATTTCATGTGACTGTAAATTACATCTAGAAACAAACAGGCCACTGACTTACTGGTTATTACCTAACTGATAGGTCCAGAAGCAGTAAACTGAGATGGGCCTATCATGAGCCAGGAAATTGCAGTCATATTTTCATGCTCCCATGCATCTATAATTATTTTTTCATGATTGACATTGTTGGCAATGAGAGAGGCTCTCGGGAATAGTATCTTCACGTAAAACGTATATAAAACATTTGATAAGTAGGTGAATTGTGATGAGCGGGAGATTGGTACCTGCGAAATGATGACAAGGAAACAAGTCGAATGGTTGGCTTTTGTGACGTTAAACAGACGTAAAGCATTTTGATGGGCATTCTTGATGCTCAGAATGGAGGGAGAAGATAGATGCCAGTGTATAGTGTAACAGTGACATCACTTATAATATAAGGAAGTACATCTATCAGGTAAACTCATCATGAAACTGTGGTATCAGTTAAGGCTGGTTAAACATCTTTAACAACGGCCTTTGTTGGCTTTACTCTACCTGTTCTACTCTACCCTTGTGAAGACTGGTTAAGCACACAGAAGAGGAGTTCTTTGTTGGCTTTACTCTACCTGTTCTACTCTAACCTTGTGAAGACTGGTTAAGCACACAGAAGAGGAGTTCTTTGTTAGCTTTACTCTACCTGTTCTACTCTACCCTTGTGAAGACTGGTTAAGCACACAGAAGAGGAGTTCTTTGTTGGCTTTACTCTACCTGTTCTACTCTACCCATGTGAAGACTGGTTAAGCACACAAAAGAGGAGTTCTTTGTTGAACATGGCCATTTCCCCAGATTCACTTTTCATTCTCTCCTAAATGTTTCCTTACAGCTCTACTCAGTCCTTATATTCCTTACAGCATCTGTTATCTGGAATCTTCATCAGAGGGGTGAGAGAGGAGTGAGAGAGTCTGAGGTGTGAGGGAGGCAGAGGTGGAACCAAGTCACTCTTATTCGAGTCACAAAGTTGCAAGGTCAGTCTCAAGTTGAGTCCCAAGTAGAGAGGATTAGGATGGGGAAGAATAATTACTTGAGGGGCGACAGGTAGCCTGGTGGTTAGAGCGTTGTGCCGAGTAACCGAAAGGTTGCTGGATCGAATCCCCAAGGTAAAAATCTGTAGTTCCGCCCCTGAAAGAGGCAGATAACCCATTGTTACCTAGGCAGTCATTGTAAATAATAATTTGTTCTTAACTGTCTTGCCTGGTTATATTTAAAAATAGTAGTGAAAAAATGATGTCAGTAACTGTGTCCGTCATTCATCTTCAAAGGAAGTACATCCATCCTTTGTTATGCCTGCTGGGTATTTCCCCAGATCAACCTTCTCATCTCTTTTGACGAACATAGAATATTTTATCATCTCCACCCGACACAGCCCGAAGAAGACTGGCCACCCCGAAGAGCCTGGTTCCTCTCTAGGTTTCTACCTAGGTTCCTGCCTTTATAGGGAGTTTTTCCTAGCCACCATACATCTACATCTGCATTGCTTGTTATTTGGGGTTTTAGGCTGGGTTTCTGCATAAGCACTTTGTGATATCTGCTGATGTAAAAAGGGCTTTTAAAAAAATTTGATCCTCTCCTTTGTACCTTCACTTTCCTTACTGATTTTATCTTATTTTATGTTCCTCACTTACCTAAAACATGTTGACAAGGAGGCTAATCTTGATGTGAGAAAGGCTGGTACCTGTGAAGAGAGATGCCATCACATACATCATGAAACTATGTTAATACCTCTTCACCTAATTCCAGAAACTGTACCAGTTAATCACGTTATAGCTGTTGAAAGACTGGTCAAACAGGAGTTATTTGTGGGCCCTAGCCATGGACATTTCCCCCAATCAACTGTTCATTCTCACTGCCTCCTTTAAAGTGGAATATGTCTCCATCTGAGGGGTAAGCAGAGGAGGCTGGTGGGAGGAGCAATATGAGGACGGGCTCATTGTAATGGCTGGAATAAATGGAATGGAGTCAAATGTGGTTTTCATATGTTTGATGTGTTTGAAAATGCTCTATTTATTCTATTCCAGCCATTACAATGAGCCCATCTTCTTATAGCTCCTCCCACCAGCCTCCTCTGGCGTTGAGAGAGGGGTGGGAGAGGTTCTGAGGGGTCAGCAAGGGGTGAGAGATGTTCTGAGGGGTGATAGAGGTTCTTGGTAGTGGTATCATCATGAAGAACCTGTGCAATAGTTGTTTAGACTTTCACTAGGCAATGTACACAACATACACATGTAGCAGGCTCAACTTGCCCGGCTACAATAAATGCCATAAATTGTCTGTCTTTCACTTAGAAAGAAGTAGAACCAGATATATCAGTTTTAGGCAACTGGAATTCTTTGCAAAAAAAAAACTGACCAAATAGGTGAGCTCCATACTACATTAATAATATCATATCTATGGGCTCTCACAGGGTCGAGTTACTCTGCTTAGTTCAAAACACCTCTCCATTCAGAGGGTGAACAGTAGGCTTTGTTGGAGAGTTGAACAGTGTGTGTGTCCGCGTTCATGCTCCAATGCCCCACCCTGACCCGACTGTGGCGTCATGCTGCTATAAAAAACCCTGTAAATCAAAACATTGCAACCCAATATGCTTTTATGAAAACAGAGAGAGAGAGAGACTGTTGGTATATATATAATTCTCACTTTTCCCCAAAACCCTCAAGTATTCTAAGAGTAAGTATCCTGTTTTGTTTTGTGTTTTGTGTCGACTGGGTGACTAATGTAGACAGGACAGTACAGCCACACCTCAGAATCCCACCTCAGAGCTTTTGGCAAGTCAGAGTTCTTTTGAAGTGCTTCTGTAGCAGAAGGGCGTGTGTGAAACTCACTCCTCAGCCTGAAGTGACCCTGCTTGTGCTGCCGAATAGCTAGCTTTTGGGTGGCATGACTTGGTAAGAAGCTTAAGGAGGGCAGTTAGGTCCTGGCTAGAGGCTACTAGAACCCCAGCTCAGAGATCTATTGGAATGTCCCAACTGCGTTGGAGACCATTCTGAGTGGTGATGGATGTAAATTAATGATTATTTATTGATTATTATGGAATATAATTATTGTGACGTTCTACAGCCTACATGTACCTCGAAATGAATGCATGGATTGATATGGGAGCTAAACACATTCCAAACAGTTGAGCTCCAAAATTGAAATGACACGATTTACATTATTTTCCATGATTTTACAATTTATTTGAATTTATACATGTATATACTGATGATTTTGTAAACCAATTTCAAAATTCACCTCAGATCTCTACTCGAATGATCCATTTCTATTGGAGATCATTTTGAATGTGAAGGTTTCGTTTATCTTAGCTGTGCTTCCTCATGTCCAGAAGTAATTGGTTTTCAGTTGACCAACTAGGGAGGTTGTATGAAGCAGCATGTACAGCATCCTCTAAAACTAGACCCTACTCCATAGTTCTGCAAACTTGACATTGTTTAATACATGGATATCCTTTAATAATGTTCTATTTATTAATGTGTTTTTTATCTCTTCAGGTGCTGGGTCTTGTGGTGGATACAACTTATTTTAGGCTGATTATTGAGACTTGTTCATTCAAGACATGACAAATATTGGTTACGGTATTGAAAACAGATCAAAACTGTGAATTTAGGTGTAGTTGAGTTTTAATGTGAAATAGATTTAAACAATGACAGTACCCTCGGAAATGATTCAGACCCCTTGACTTTTTCCACATTTTGTTAAGTTACAGCCTTATTCTAAAATGTATTAAATATGTATTTTTTTCAGCAATCTACACACAATACCCCATAATGACAAAGCGAAAACAGGTTTTTAGAACATTTTCCAAATGTATTAACCCTTGTGTAGTCTTAACATTCTGTATACTGCCCTTGTCCTAAGGGTCAAAAATGACGCGCCTTCACTAAACTCCTAAAATAAAGCAGCTTAATTGAATTTTAAACCCCAAATCTATTTTGCATGAAGAAACAACCTGTCATTCATCACAAACTTTGTGAATATCTGTGTTTTCCCTCTTCACAATGCATAAAGACTGCATTTAATCAGTGGACACAAGTCTAGATTTATTCTTATTATTAGTATTTCTAAAGGTACTGTGTAGGTGTAAACATACATTCTTGAGCAAGAGATGGCACTTGTATAGTCTAACAAAGGAGAAGAAATGTGCAGAAAGTAGTTTTGAATGCATTTTATTGAAGGGAAACAATAAGTCTTGAACTTTTTTGGCAACATATTGATATATTCTTATATACTGTACAATGAGGAATTCAACTACAAAATACTTCTCCCATTTTTTAACCATTGCCCCCTCCCACAAGGTGTATAAACAACAACAATAAATAAGAATAAAATAAGATAATAGATACAAAACAAGAACATGAAGAACATGAATAAATCAACTCTAATTAGCACATGTAGGACAGTATGCAAGTGTGTGTGCGTCACTTGAGTGGGTTGAGTCACTGATGTGATCTTCCTGTCTGGGTTGGCGCCCCCCTTGGGTTGTGCCGTGACGGAGATCTTTGTGGGCTATACTCGGCCTTATCTCAGGATGGTAAGTTGGTGGTTGAAGATATCCCTCTAGTGGTGTGGGGGCTGTGCTTTGGCAAAGTGGGTGGGGTTATATCCTTCCTGTTTGGCCCTGTCCGGGGGTGTCCTCTGTTTGGCCCTGTCCGGGGGTGTCCTACAGGGAGACAGGACGGACAGCTGATTGTCCTCGCAGTGGCAGACCATGTGAAACAAGGATCGGTACATCCGAACATCACACCTGCGGGACAGGAACGCGCAATCCCTCCATCAGTGCCCAGACTGTCCGCAATAGGCTGAGAGAGGCCTGTTGTAAGGCAGGTCCTCACCAGACATCACCGGAAACAACGTCGCCTATGGGCACAAACCCACCATCGCTGGACCAGACAGGACTGGCAAAAAGTGCTCTTCACTGACGAGTCGCGTTTTGTCTCACCAGGGGTGATGGTTGGATTCGCGTTTATTTTATTCGCGTTTAAGGAATGAGCGTTACACTGACGCCTGTACTCTGAAGCGGGATCGATTTGGAGGTGGAGGGTCCGTCAGGATCTGGGGCGGTGTGTCACAGCATCTTCGGACTGAGCTTGTTGTCATTCCAGGCAATCACAACGCTGTGAGTTACAGGGAAGACATCCTTCTCCCTCATGTGGTACCCCTCCTGCAGGCTCATCCTGACATGACCCTGCAGCATGATAATGCTACCAACCATACTGCTCGTTCAGTGGGTGATTTCCTGCAAGACAGGAATGTCAGTGTTCTTCCATGGCCAGCGAAGAGCCCGGATCTCAATCCCATTGAGAACGTCTGGGACCTGTTGGATCGGAGGGTGAGGGCTAGGGCCATTCCCCCCAGAAATGTCCGGGAACTTGCAGGTGCCTTGGTGGAAGAGTGGGGTAACATCTCACAGCAAGAACTGGCAAATCTGGTGCAGTCCATGAGGAGGAGACGCAGTACTTAATGCGGCTGGTGGCCACATACTGACTGTTACTTTAGATTTTGACCACCCCTTTGTTCAGGGACACATAATTCCATTTCTGTTAGTCACATGTCTGTGGAATTTGTTTAGTTTATATCTCAGTTGTTGAATCTTTTTATGTTCATACAAATATTTACACATGTGAAGTTTGCTGAAAATAAACACAGTTGACAGTAAGAGGACATTTCTCTTTTTGCTGAGTTTATTTATCACTTTGGTCCTGTTTCAGTAGTAATGAAATCAGACCTTCTTGTTGAGTATCTGATCATCTACCATTTTTATAGGATTGGTTCAAATATGCTAATAACGGTTCACTAAGTATATCAAAAACTGGTATGCCATTCATCCCAGCCTTAAAGGCTTTAACTGCATTAAGAAGTTCCTCTGCTGTAATTTCGCTTTCACATTAGTCTTTCTGTACAGCTGTTAATTCTACATTATTAAAATAAAACAATTTACAAAGAATTAACTTTGGTTAGTGGAGATGGAGGAGACTGAAACAAAAGCATATGCTTAAAGTACTTTGCTTCCTCTTTCAAAATATTGTTTGGGGAATCATGGGTGACTCTGTCAGTTGTAAAACGTTTCAGTAAAACCTTTATGGTAGCATTTCTATGTTGACGATGAAAACATAATTTGGTGCATTTTTCCCCATAGTCCATCCAGTTCACTTTATTGTTAAAATATATAAACTTTTGTCTTCCTTGAAAAAGATCCTTCATTTATTTTTGTTTTACCTCTAACTTATTCTGTGCCTCTATGGTACTGTTTTTATTGCTATCTATTTGCACTGTTTGTCCTTCTAGTTCTTTTGTTAATATTAACTATTTTGACGTAAATTGCTTTTGTTTTAAAGATGAGTATTTGTATTTATTAGTGACCCCCAGGGCAGCAGCTACTCTTCCTGGGGTCAAACACATTAAGGCACTTACATTACATACACAAAATATAAAAAAGTACATCATATAACATTTTTACACCACTACACGTCTACAATACAAAATGTATAATACCACCATACAACAATATTACCATCATTCTTCAGAGCCATTCTTCAGAGC
The DNA here is from genome assembly GCF_013265735.2 of Oncorhynchus mykiss. Lineage (NCBI taxonomy): Eukaryota > Metazoa > Chordata > Actinopteri > Salmoniformes > Salmonidae > Oncorhynchus > Oncorhynchus mykiss. The sequence goes on along the minus strand of NC_048591.1, from coordinate 29,208,780 downwards.
CATTCTTCAGAGCCATTCTTCAGAGAACACTTACTCGGGGAAGATGAAGACATGCATTCTACAGCAGGAAGGCTTAACATAACTACAGCTAACGGGTTGGACATCCCTTACCTAGGTTACCTTGAGTTAGATGTAGAGACCATGGGGACAACTTTATCCAGGTGATGCTTCCTGGTAGTCACAGACTAAGCAGTCACAGACTACAGTACCAGGTCTCCTTGGAATGAACATCATCAGCAGATGCAGACAACTAGACCATGCTGAGTTTGAGACAACTCTAGGCAGTGAGGTGGATTCTGATTGGAGAGAAGCCTTTCAGCGAGTACAGAAATGTGATGTAATTGAAAAGGCTTCAGCTGCCGTGTGGCTGGTAGGGATACTATACATGTACAGTGGGGCAAAAAAGTATTTAGTCAGACACCAATTGTGCAAGTTCTCCCACTTAAAAAGATGAGAGAGGCCTGTAATTTTCATCATAGGTACACTTCAACTATGACAGACAAAATGAGATTAAAAAAATCCAGAAAATCACATTGTAGGATTTTTAATGAATTTATTTGCAAATGATGGTGGAAAATAAGTGGTTGACTAAATACTTTTTTGCCCCACTGTACCTGTGTCTTCCGTAGCCACAGTCTATGCAAGGGGACATCAAATTCTCTTTGGAGCCAGCTAACACACAATTAGCTAGGTGCTCTCCTGGTCTTTCCCACACTTGTGGAGTCAAAGAGTCATTGGTTTCCTGTTCAAGTTGTACATTTCTCTCAGGAGGATGTGTAGAAGAACCCTAGGACCCGACTTGGCATTGACAGTGATCAATGTGAGGTGCGGTTCGAGCGTGTCTCTGCCGACAGAAGAAGTGACTGTTGACAGAAAAGGTCAAACATCTGACAGTGACGTTCAGTTGATATTGGACAGCGTACATATCGGTGGAACAGGAAGAATAAGCTAGGCTGCTCTTTTGGCCAGTTACTCAGAAGTGTTTGCATTCCATTATGAGGACCTGGGTTACACTGATGAAGTCAAGCACGAGATTCATTTGTTCGATGACACACCAGTAACACAGCCCTACCGCCGCATTCCTCCTACACAGTACATAGAGGTTAGGGGTCACATCATCAAACTTCTGAAGAATGGTGTCATCCAGGCGAGCTCCAGCTCATACGCTTCCCCTGTGGTCCTAATCCGTAAGAGTGATGGGAGTCTATGTGTTGAATATAGGTGACTGAACACAAAAAACAGATGTGATTCTTTTCCTTTGCCTCGACAAACATTTTGATGCACTACACGGTGCAAAGTTATTTTCAACTATCAATCTTTCGAGTGATCATGGTTGCAATACAATAAACTGACAGACACAAGACTGCCTTTACAACTCCTTTTGGCCTATGGGAGTATCTTAGAATGCGGTTTGGGGTTTGTAATGGCCCTACGACATTTAAATGACTCATGCAAGTTAATACTGTTAGTATGCTTGGATGACATACTTGGGTTCTCTCAGACATTCCAGGACCACTAGGAGAGACTTGAGAGAGTGTTGAAAGTACATTTTGAGAAGTGCCATTTCCTTCAGCAAGAAGTATGTTTCCTTGGGGATCAGATTTCAGCAGAGGGTGTTGGGACAGACCCAGAGATGATCACCTCCGTAAAACAGTGGCTAGTCCCTAGTACACTCAAAGATCTGAGGTTGTTTCTTGGCTTCTGTAGTTAATACAGGAGGTTCACTGAGGGTTTTTCCAAACTGGCTGGCCTTCTCCGTGACATGGTCAATGCATGCCTCAGAGTAGATAGCCCTGCAAAAGCTAAACGTTTTTTTTGAAGGTTCGTGGACATCCGAGTGCCAGGCTGCTTTTGTGCTGTTGAAATTGAAACTTAGCCCTGGTCATGTGTTAGGTTATGCTGATTTGACTCGTACTTTCATTGTCGAGACAGATGCAGGTGGCCAAGGATTAGGTGCTGTTCTCCAGCAGCAAGGAGATAGGAAGAGAGTAATAGCGTACGCCAGCAGGATGCTCCGTAATGCTGAAAAGAATGACAGAAACTACAGCAGTATGAAACTTGAGCTCCTCGCCCTCAAGTGGGCTGTTTCAGATGTAGTGTCCCCATGAGTGACAGAACACTGAGCCAATCACGGCGCAACTAGAGAACATTGCCAACCACTACGCTCCGTATCAAGAAAGCAAAAACAGAGACCATGTTTGTATGCCGCTTTATTAACTCAATTAACTCAGGGCAGGTGGGTCTCTGACGGGATGCCACTGTACATGTTTGTAAACTTACCATTAGAAAGTACCATAATGATTGGGTGTCCATATACTGTAGCTGTACCACGATGTTTGCACTGCTATTGAGTAAACCTCTAACTGTTCTCCACTATTCCACCTGCTAAAATCTCCCCCCATCCCAAGTTGTGTTGTCATCCCAGTGACTGGCAGACCACCCCTGACCACCTGGATCCTAGGGCCTTTGAGAGATTGGGACACATCCTTTGAAAAGAGCACACAGTGCCACCCACAGAACAGAAGCAGATTAACGCCAAAATCATTTCCAACGTCCTCACCTCGATTGTACTATATACAGTTATTGAAAAAAAAATATATAAAAACATATATATAATATATATATATTTCCACAATGAACTAATAATATGCGTAATAATGTATGCAGTTCATGCTAAGGATGCTAAGGGTTGGTCTGCCAGCCATGTTTATACACTACAGTTATCTTCAAGAGGGGGTGGTTAGAGCATTGGGCCAGTAACTGAAAGGTTGCTAGATCGAATCCCCGAGCTGACAAGGTCAAATCTGTTGTTCTGCCCCTGAACAAGGCAATTATCCCACTGTTCCTAGGCTGTCATTGTAAATAATAATTTGTTCTTAACTGACTTGCCTAGTTAAATAAAGGTTAAATAAATAAAAACATTTTAAAAAAGAGAACACTCTTCATTGGCTGGTGGCCTGAGATGTGTGTGTCCAGTACCTGATCTGAGTGTCATCATTGGTGAACAGAGGATGGTGGATGGATTTGAGAATGGAGGAGAGAGGGAAGGTCATCCTCACAGCATACTGCTCTTCACCCTCTCAAAGATCTGTTGGATCCTGATAGCTGGGACACAGCCCTCCCTCATGATGCTACTTGTACCTAGGGGAGGAGGAAACAAGACTGACTAAGTGATCATTGACACACAAGGGACCATGGGGTGAGACTACGGTTGCAAAGTCCTGGTAACTTTAACTAAATTCCTGGTTGGACGATTCCGAAAATTCTTTCTTCAAACCTTCTGAAATCCAGGAATCTTCCAACTGGGATTTCTTGAAATTTGGGGAAAGTTATTGGAATGTTCCAACCCCAGGTGAGACAACCCACAGCCTAAGGGGTTAGTTATGACATCATACTTTCATCTATCTTGAGGCAGTTGACCACTGTGGAGGCTACGACCTCGTTGGAATCCGAGTCACACAAAACACCCTGGATCTTATGGCCCAGACGACTGAAACACACGCAGATAGAGGAGACAGTGTCACTATCAGTACTAGGGAGACAGTATCTGAGTAAATTCAGATTCTGGTTCAGAACTGCATAAAGAATAAATAACATCTACATTATGGCCTAGTAACCAGTAGAGGACTAACACATTAGCATAACTGTATGTTTACACAGCAGGCTGACTGATATGAAACCAAATCAAATAAATTTTGTTTGTCGCATACACATGGTTAGCAGATGTTAATGCGAGTGTAGCGAAATGCTTCTAGTTCTGACAATGCAGTAATAACCAACAAGTAATCTAGCTAACAATTCCAAAACTACTACTACTATCCCCAAAGTGTAAGGGGATAAAGAATATGTGCATAAAGATATATGAATGAGTGATGGTACAGAACGGCATAGGCAAGATACAGTAGATGGTATTGAGTACAGTATATACATATGAGATGAGTATGTAAACAAAGTGGCATAGTTAGTGGCTAGTGATACATGTATTACATAAAGATGCAGTAGATGATATAGAGTACAGTATATACGTATACATATGAGATGAATAATGTAGGGTATGTAAACATTATATTAGGTAGCATTGTTTAAAGTGGCTAGTGATATATTTTACATCATTTCCCATCAATTCCCATTATTAAAGTGGCTAGAGTTGAGTCAGTGTGTTGGCAGCAGCCACTCAATGTTAGTGGTGGCTGTTTAACAGTCTGATGGCCTTGAGATTCAGTTTGTCTGTGATGTGTACGCCGAGGAACTTAAAACTTACTACCCTCTCCACTACTGTTCCATCGATGTGGATAGGGGGGTGTTCTCTCTGCTGTTTACTGAAGTCCACAATCATCTCCTTAGTTTTGTTGACTTTGAGTGTGAGGTTATTTTCCTGACACCACACCCCGAGGGCCCTCACCTCCTCCCTGTAGGCCGTCTCGTCGTTGTTGGTAATCAAGCCTACCACTGTTGTGTTGTCCGCAAACTAGATGATTGAGTTGGAGGCGTGCGTGCCCACACAGTCTTGGGTGAACAGGGAGTACAGGAGAGGGCTCAGAACGCACCCTTGTGGGGCCCCAGTGTTGAGGATCAGCGGGGTGGAGATGTTGTTGCCTACCCTCACCACCTGGGGGGCGGCCCGTCAGGAAGTCCAGTACCCAGTTGCACAGGGCGGGGTCGAGACCCAAGAGCTTGATGACGAGCTTGGAGGGCACTATGGTGTTAAATGCCGAGCTGTAGTCGATGAACAGCATTCTCACATAGGTATTCCTCTTGTCCAGATGGGTTAGGGCAGTGTGCAGTGTGGTTGAGATTGCATCGTCTGTGGACCTATTTGGGCGATAAGCAAATTGGAGTGGGTCTAGGGTGTCAGGTAGGGTGGAGGTGATATGGTCCTTGACTAGTCTCTCAAAGCACTTCATGATGACGGAAGTGAGTGCTACGGGGCGGTAGTCGTTTAACTCAGTTACCTTAGCTTTCTTGGGAACAGGAACAATGGTGGCCCTCTTGAAGCATGTGGGAACAACAGACTGGGATAGGGATTGATTGAATATGTCCGTAAACACACCAGCCAGCTGGTCTGCGCATGCTCTGAGGGCGCGGCTGGGGATGCCGGTCTGGGCCTGCAGCCTTGCGAGGGTTAACACATTTAAATGTTTTCCTCACGTCGGCTGCAGTGAAGGAGAGTCCGCATGTTTTGGTTGTGGGCCGTGTCAGTGGCACTGTATTGTCCTCAAAGCGGGCCTTGGAGCAGGACATCCTGGTCCGTGACTGGGCTGGTTTTCTTTTTGTAATCCGTGATTGACTGTAGACCCTGCCACATACCTCTTGTGTCTGAGCCGTTGAATTGAGATTCTACTTTGTCTCTATACTGACAGGAAAGATCAAACCGCTCTATAACCATCCTCCTGGATGCATAAATACTTCAATACTGACGTTTCTCTCAGCATCACATCAAATAGTGCTCTGCAGGTTAAATAGTCATCATTTGATGAAACCCATATGAAGATAGCATAGCTGTCAAAACGTTGGTATCTAATAATTACATTGGTGCTGCAGTGTGCACCATTTATTTCATTGTATAAATGTGATAATTTACCACTATAAGGTTTAATAAGTAAGCACCAACAGTCTTAAATACATTTTGATAGACCTGATGACCATGTTGTGGTGCATGCTGTCGGGTTCTCCGATGGGATTGGCAGAGGTGATGACTAGTTGAATGGTGACATCACACAGGTGTCCGGTGACTCGGTCAGGGACTCGGGACAGAACCGAATGCAACGGAATAGAAATGGAAAAGGAGTGTGTTGTTCTCACAAGTGGCGGGGCAGCAGTCTCTGAGAGAAGGTACAGTTGACCAGCGATACTAGGGCTCCATACACACAGATGAAAAGCAAGGGCTGATTTCAAGGTTTTACTGCTAACCTACAAAGCATTACATGGGCTTGCTCCTATCTATCTCTCTGATTTGGTCCTGCCGTACATACCTGCACGTACGCTACGGTCACAAGACGCAGGCCTCCTAATTGTCCCTAGAATTTTTAAGCAAACAGCTGGAGGCAGGGCTTTCTCCTATAGAGCTCCATTTTTATGGAACGGTCTGCCTACCCATGTCAGAGACGCAAACTCGGTCTCAACCTTTAAGTCTCTACTGAAGACTCATCTCTTCAGTGGGTCATATGATTGAGTGTAGTCTGGCCCAGGAGTGGGAGGGTGAACGGAAAGGCTCTGGAGCAACGAACCACCCTTGCTGTCTCTGCCTGGCCGGTTCCCCTCTTTCCACTGGGATTCTCTGCCTCTAACCCTATTACAGGGGCTGAGTCACTGGCTTTACTGGGGCTCTCTCATGCCGTCCCTGGAGGAGGTGCGTCACCTGAGTGGGTTGAGTCACTGATGTGGTCATCCTGTCTGGGTTGGCGCCCCCCCCCCCCCCCCCTTAAGTTGTGCCGTGGCGGAGGTCTTTGTGGGCTATACTCAGCCTTGTCTCAGGATGGTAAGTTGGTGGTTGAAGATATCCCTCTAGTGGTGTGGGGGCTGTGCTTTGGCAAAGTGGGTGGGGTTATATCCTTCCTGTTTGGCCCTGTCCGGAGGTGTCCTCGGAGTGGGCCACAGTGTCTCCTGACCCCTCCTGTCTCAGCCTCCAGTATTTATGCTGCAGTAGTTTATGTGTCGGGGGGCTAGGGTCAGTTTGTTATATCTGGAGTACTTCTCCTGTCCTATTCGGTGTCCTGTGTGAATCTAAGTGTGCGTTCTCTAATTCTCTCCTTCTCTCTTTCTCTCTCTCGGAGGACCTGAGCCCTAGGACCATGCCCCAGGACTACCTGACATGATGACTCCTTGCTGTCCCCAGTCCACCTGGCTGTGTTGCTGCTCCAGTTTAAACTGTTCTGCCTTATTATTATTCGACCATGCTGATCATTTATGAATATTTGAACATCTTGGCCATGTTCTGTTATAATCTCCACCCGGCACAGCCAGAAGAGGACTGGCCATCCCACATATGCTCTCTCTAATTCTCTCTTTCTTTCTCTCTCTCGGAGGACCTGAGCCCTAGGACCATGCCCCAGGAATACCTGACATGATGACTCCTTGCTGTCCCCAGTCCACCTGACTGTGCTGCTGCTCCAGTTTCAACTATTCTGCCTTGTTATTATTCGACCATGCTGGTCATTTATGAACATTTGAACATCTTGACCATGTTTTGTTATAATATCCACCCGGCACAGCCAGAAGAGGACTGGCCACCCCACATAGCCTGGTTCCTCTCTAGGTTTCTTCCTAGGTTTTGGCCTTTCTAGGGAGTTTTTCCTAGCCACCGTGCTTCTTCACCTGCATTGCTTGCTGTTTGGGGTTTTAGGCTGGGTTTCTGTACAGCACTTTGAGATATCAGCTGATGTACGAAGGGCTATATAAAATAAATTTGATTGATTGATTGAGATGATAGAGAAGACAGCTAGCATGGCAACTGCAGGAAGAACGCCAGGGCAATGTTAGAACAGTAACATTTAACTGACGTCTAGGTATCAAAACACTGCGTATATGATGCAATGTTTTGAACAGAAAGCATACATGGTCACTGTGGCAGAGATAATGTGAGGTCTGAGACAAGTGCTGTAAGAGCTGTGTAAATGGAATGAGGTGAGGAACTGGTTCCTTACTCTCCAACTGGTAGGGGAGCTGTTGGAAGGTGGACAGGAGGAAACAGACCAGGACCACCTCCATGACCGTGGTCAGAGACAAGAGGACCAGGTTCCCATACACAGCTGGGGGGGGGGGGGGGGGGGGGGGTGGAGAGATGGAGAGGTGGAGCAGAGACATGCAGAAAGTTAGGAAAACAGGATGAATATACTGCATGTGTCCCTAATGACCCCCTATGCCCTATATCAGGCTTCCCCAACGGCGGCCCACAGGCGATTTTATTTGGCCCCTAAAATTTTCTGATCAAAATAATTTGTTGGACATAAAAGACCGGAAAACACCAGCAAATCAGCTCCAAGTGATTTTAGTTTTGGAAATCTGTTCCAAAGTATTCCCACACATAATAGAGAGATATATGTGATCGTATAGAAATGACTATGTTTTAGTCAAATGTTATATCTGTTTGGGCTTCCTGCGGTCAATTTACAGTCTACAAATTATTTGTAATCAACTTTTTTTTACCAAGGCCTATAAGGGTATAAGGAGTAGGGTGCCAAACACAACCTCAGTTTTCACTCTTTTTATCTGTTGAAGCAGGTGAAGAGGTAGATTTTGGTCATTTCATGAGCATGAGGAAAGCGTTCAAGTCCAGAAAAGCAATGACTACAGCTGTGAACCCTATGGACCCTGCTGGAGAGATCTGTAGCATGAGGCCTGAAAACAGATAAGAGAGTACTGGTTACTAAACAGGTCACAGAGCATGGAGACGACAACAACAACAGCAACACTGACTAATTTTGCTGCAAATCTCCTTTTGAAATTATTGTATGATTTAGGCTAAACTTAAAGGCACATTCTTCCTGTTAGGATCTGTCAATGTGTGAAAAGTGTGTGCATGTCAGTGCCAAAGATACATTTTCGTTTTGTGTAAACCTAATGGATAATAAAGTATTCTAATCTTTCAGGGTACATCCCAAATGGTACCCTATTCCCTATATAGTTCACTAAATTTGACAAGAGCCCTATATAGGGAATTGGGTGTCATTTAGGAGGCAGCACAAGTCAACCGTGTACCTGCGAAGCGATACCATGTCCATGTAGCCCAGACAAGAAGGGATGAAGATGGGATGACGGACCCAAACCTCTGTCCTCCCCTGACCTGCAGTCTGCTGACCAACCCCTGTACCACTGTTCCCAACACCAGCACCCACGGAACGCTCAGCCGCAGGAACACCAACCGCTGACTGGACAAGGCCGAGTGGTGCGCCGAGAGAGCTACCAACCCATTGGTCAGGTAGAATAGAGTGTCAGTGATCTGAATGGTCGGTGGTGATGATGACAGCGCCCCCTGGAGATTCCCCGGGGAACATCAGCATCACAGGAAGGAGCGGAGGCGGTAAGAGGAGACGAGCTGAGGACCCACGGGGATCAGAATTTTCTCAGAAATAGAGTTGATAAGGCGGCAGAACTTCGCGAGGAGTGGGCAAATAGGGAGGAGGACACCCCAAAGAACATGTAGTGCCCCTGGAGGGGGATCTGCGGGACAGTGGAGACGGACAGCAGCAGGAACAATGCATTGTGGGCAACTTCCAGGGCTTTGTTACTCAGACTCACCACTAGGAGGAGCAGCACCGCGGTCACGAAGAACCATTCACCAACCATCGACTGTCTCCCAGCAGCCACCTCTCCTTCCGACACAATTACGGGTGTCAACACAAACTCCTCCTATGCCTTGGTCAGCCAGTAAGTGGCGTGCAGTCCAGCCTAGATGGCCAGGTAGCCGTCATGGCGAAGGTGAGCTTAGTAGCTGGAGAGGAGCTGAGCAGCAGAGAGGATGGACACCCACACGGGCCCCAGGGAGAAGGATGTGAAGTAGCCGAAGATGTAGAACAGCAGGATGAAAGGAGACACAGTGTCACAAAAAAAAAACTGAGCGCCTGGGGTTCAGTGTACCTCGTGTTCTTCTTCTTCTCCTGTCAAAGGCTCTGAGCACTGGCCAAAGGGATTTGATTGGTCCCAAGTAAGAGAACGTTAAATAGGGGGGTGCCGAACTCTCTCAGGATGTAGCACTGTGCCAGGCCTTTCACCAGCATGGCGGCGCTGCCGTACACGGCGAAAGGGAGGATGAGGAGTTCTAGAATACCGGAGACAATCAGTGGCCAGGCGGAGGACACTCCCAATACCGCAACCTTGAACAGCAGAGTCAGCGTGATGGCGCCAAATACGATGACATTTACCATGGCTGAGCAGAAGGCCAACAGGAAGGAGAGGAGGGTGTAGGGGAGTTCAGCTGACAGGGATAGATTGGTTATGAAAGAAGTGGGTGTTGTCATGCTGCTCATTAGGTCATGTGACAGGATCAAGTTGGTAGTGATTGGTTGGGAGACACCCTGGAAGATGCATGTGGTGCCGTAGCTCCCCCAGAGTGGTGCATAGCTCCCCCAGTGGTGCCGTAGCTCCCCCAGAGTGGTGCCATAGCTCCCCCAGAGTGGTACCGTAACTCCCCCAGAGTGGTACCGTAACTCCCCCAGAGTGGTGCGTAGCTCCCCCAGAGTGGTGCCGTAGCTCCCCCAGAGTGGTGCCGTAACTCCCCCAGAGTGGTGCCGCAACTCCCCCAGAGTGGTGCCGCAGCTTCCCCAGAGTGGTGCCGTAGCTTCCCCAGAGTGGTGCCGTAGCTCCCCCAGAGTGGTGTGTAACTCCCCCAGAGTGGTGCCGTAGCTCCCCCGAGTGGTGCGTAGCTCCCCCAGAGTGGTGCCGTAGCTCCCCCAGAGTGGTGCGTAGCTCCCCCAGAGTGGTGCTTAGCTCCCCCAGAGTGGTGCCGTAGCTCCCCCAGAGTGGTGCCGTAGCTCCCCCAGAGTGGTGCTTAGTTGATGAAGGCAGTGCTGCTTACAAGGCTGGAAATCAGCTGACACATTCCACCTATCAGGATCAGGTGAACACCTGCAAACACACAACACTGTTAGTGATGTTGAACAAACACTTAAAACAGACAACAGCAAAAACAAAGAGTAGAGTTAGTCATTGTGATAGTGATCATGATGGATGGATTGATTAGCGTACCTGCCAGGATGTTTTCCATCCTGTGCGCCTGTACTCCGGTCCTAGTGGTGTTGAAGTTCTGCAGTAGAACCAGGAACGCACTGATCCCATTGGATAACATGCCCAACACCCCCAGCTCACCATAGAAACTGGCATGAAAACCATCAGAGGTTGCCATGGCATCTGTCGTTTCAGCTACAGCTGTAAAGCAACAGAGACAGTAATAATATTATGTGAACAGGAGAGAGGACAGCGAAGAAAATAATAAAAGAGAGACGGATGAATGATGAACATACAAGCTATTCAGTACCCTATTATTCCAGCATCAATCTGGGTTGAAGTGTTTAACTATAAGCCTCTAGGCTGGGGTCCCAAATGGCACCCTATTCCCTATGGGCCATGGTCAAAAGTAGTTCACTATATAGGGAATAGGGTGCCATTTGGGATGCAGGAACCCTAGACTGGTGTGGTTAGGCTGTTCTGTCTGTCAACACTCTCCTCGAACCCAGGGCTAAGTCTACCTCTTGCTCTAAATTTAAACCCAACATTGTCTCATTCCTGTCCTGCCAGTTTCTTTATTCTGTGGATTGGAAATAAAGTATAAATGTGTTTCTAGTATAAATGTGTTTCTAGTATAAATGTGTTTTGGACAATAAACAACCAGAGGATATATTTGCAGAGTTGATGATGTCACTGGCCCAGTCATGGAGATATAAATATTATGTTGACTGGGACAGATTAGTTGACACAGGTCCTTCCCAGACAGAGAAAAACAGGCATAATTGGAGCTTACTGTCTAGAAAGGGCTCAGGTTAAGATTCAGCTCGATACTTTGTGTTATTTATCACTGAACATAATGATCACGTCGCCGTCTATATGAAAAACAGTAATCTACACTTTACTTTTTATCAAAACACACTTGTGAATTACCATATCCCTCCCTGCCTTTCTCTCTCTTACTCACTTTTCCCTCTCTCTCCCTCCTCCCCGTACTTACTCAGCAATCCCTCTCAAAGAGCCCAGCAGTACCTCTCTACTCCATGTCCTACCTAGTGTCAGATAGGTGCTGAGTCTCATATCCACACACTCCCAATAACAAACACAGGAGTCATAGTGCAGTAAGGGTGACTGGAGGGAGCCAATGTACAGCCGGTGCCTGTGCCTAGAGAGATAGGAGGCTGCTGCCTAGAGAGATAGGAGGCTGCTGCCTAGAGAGATAGGAGGCTGCTGCCTAGACAGATAGGAGGCTGCTGCCTATAGAGATGGGAGGCCACTGCCTAGAGAGATAGGAGGCTGCTGCTTAGAGAAATAGGAGTCTGCTTCGTATAGAGATAGGAGGCTGCTGCCCAGAGAGATAGGACACTGCTGCCTAGAGAGAAGGAAGGCTGCTGCCTAGAGAGATAGGAGGCTGCTGCCTAGAGAGATAGTAGGCTGCTGCCAAGAGAGATGGGAGGATGCTGCCTAGAGAGATAGGAGGCTGCTGCCTAGAGAGATAGGAGGCTGCTGCCTAGACAGATAGGAGGCTGCTGCCTATAGAGATGGGAGGCCACTGCCTAGAGAGATAGGAGGCTGCTGCTTAGAGAAATAGGAGTCTGCTTCCTATAGAGATAGGAGGCTGCTGCTTAGAGAAATAGGAGTCTGCTTCCTAGAGAAATAGGAGTCTGCTTCCTAGAGAGATAGGATGTCGCTGCTTAGAGAGGCTGCTGGTGCCTAGAGCGATGGGAGGCTGCTGCCCAGAGAGATAGGACACTGCTGCCTAGAGAGAAGGAAGGCTGCTGCCTAGAGAGATAGGAGGCTGCTGCCTAGAGAGATAGTAGGCTGCTGCCAAGAGAGATGGGAGGATGCTGCCTAGAGAGATAGGAGGCTGCTGCCTAGAGAGATAGGAGGCTGCTGCATAGAGAAAATGAGGCTCCTGCCTAGAGAGATAGGATGCTCCTGCCTAGAGATAGAGGATGCTCCTGCCTAGAGAGAGAGTATGCTCCTGCCTAGAGGGAAAGGATGCTCCTGCCTAGAGAGAGAGGATGCTCCTGCCTAGAGAGAAGGAGGCTCCTGCCTAGAGAGATAGGATGCTCCTGCCGAGAGAGATAGGATGCTCCTGCCTAGAAAGATAGGAGGCTGCTGCCTAGAGAGATAGGAGGCTCCTGCCTAGAGAGATGGGAGGAGGGTGCCTAGAGAGATAGGAGGCTGCTGCCTAGAGAGATAGGAGGCTGCTCCCTAGAGAGAAGGAGGCTCCTGCCTAGAGAGATAGGATGCTCCTGCCTAGAGAGATAGGATGCTTCTGCCTAGAGAGAAGCAGGGTCCTGCCTAGAGAGATAGGATGCTACTGCCTAGAGAGATAGGATGCGGGTGCCTAGAAAGATGGGAGGCTGCTGCTTAACGAGATGGGAGGCTGCTGCCTAGAGAGATGGGAGGCTGCTGTCTAGAGAGATGGGAGGCTGCTGTCTAGAGAGATGGGAGGCTGCTGCTTAGAGAGATGGGAGGCTGCTGCCTAGAGAGATGGGAGGCTGCTGCCTAGAGAGATGGGAGGCTGCTGCCTAGAGAGATAGGAGGCTGCTGCCTAGAGAGATTGGAGGCTGCTGCCAAGATAGATAGGACTCCGCTGCCTAGAGATATAGGAGGCTGCTGCCCAGAGAGATAGGACACTGCTGCCTAGAGAGATGGGAGGCTGCTGCCTAGAGAGATAGGAGGCAGCTGCCTATAGAGAAGGGGGCAGCTGCCTAGAGAGAAGGAGGCTCCTGCCTAGAGAGATAGGATGCTCCTGCCTAGAGAGATAGGAGGCAGCTGCCTAGAGAGTTAGGAGGCTGCTGCCTAGAGAGATAGGAGGCAGCTGCATAGAGAGATAGGAGGCAGCTGCCTAGAGAGATAGGAGGCAGCTGCCTAGAGAGGAGGCTCCTGCCTAGAGAGATAGGATGCTCCTGCCTAGAGAGATGGGAGGCTGCTGCCTAGAGAAATAGGAGGCTGCTGCCTAGAGATATGGGAGGTTGCTGCTTAGAAATGCTGCTGCTGCCCAGAGAGATGGAAGTCTGCTTCCTAGAGAGATGAGAGGCTACTGCCTAGAGAGATGGAACGTTGCTGCCTAGAGAGATGGGAGTCTGCTGCCTAGAGAGATAGGAGGCTACTGCCTAGAGAGATGGGAGGTTGCTGCCTAGATATATAGGAGGCTGCTGCCTAGAGAGATAGGAGGCTGCTGCCTAGACAAATAGGAGTCTGCTGCCTAGAGAGATAGGAGGTTGCTGCTTAGAGAGGCTGCTGCTGCCTAGAGAGATGGGAGGCTGCTGCCTATAGAGATAGGGGCAGCTGCCTAGAGAGAAGGAGGCTCCTGCCTAGAGAGATAGGAGGCAGCTGCCTAGAAAATTAGGAGGCTGCTTCCTATAGAGATAGTTAGGCAGCTGCCTACAGAGGAGGCTCCTGCCTAGAGAGATAGGATGCTCCTGCCTAGAGAGATAGGAGGCTGCTGCCTAGAGAGATAGGAGGCTGCTGCCTAGAGAGATAGGAGGCTGCTGCCTAGAGAGATAGGAGGTTGCTGCCCAGAGATATAGGACACTGCTGCCTAGAGAGATGGGAGGCTGCTGCCTATAGAGATAGGGGAGGTTGCTGCCCAGAGAGATAGGACACTGCTGCCTAGAGAGATAGGAGGCTGCTGCCTATAGAAATTGGAGGCTTCTGCCGAGAGAGAGAGAGAGGAGGTTGCTGCTTAGAGGGGCTGCTGCTGCCTAGAGAGATGGGAGGCTGCTGCCAAGAGACTTAGGACGCTGCTGCCTAGAGAGATGGGAGGCTGCTGCCTAGAGAGATAGCAGGCAGCTGCCTAGAGAGGAGGCTCCTTCCTAGAGAAATAGGATGCTCCTGCCTAGATAGATGGGAGGCTGCTGCCTAGAGAGATGGGAGGCTGCTGCATAGAGAGATGGGAGGCTGCTTCTTATTGAAATGGGAGGCTGAGCCTAGAGAGATAGGACGCTGCTGCCTATAGAGATTGGAGGCTTCTGCCGAGAGAGAGAGAGGAGGTTGCTGCTTAGAGGGGCTGCTGCTGCCTAGAGAGATGGGAGGCTGCTGCCAAGAGACTTAGGACGCTGCTGCCTAGAGAGATGGGAGGCTGCTGCTTAAAGAGATTGGAGGCTGCTGCCTAGAGAGATAGGAGGCAGCTGCCTAGAGAGATAGGAGGCTAATTCCTAGAGAGATAGGATGTTCCTGCCTAGAGAGAAGGAGGCTCCTGCCTAGAGAGATGGAACGCTGCTGCCTAGAGAGATGGGAGTCTGCTGCCTAGAGAGATAGGAGGCTACTGCCTAGAGAGATGGGAGGTTGCTGCTTAGAGAGGCTGCTGCTGCCTAGAGAGATAGGACACTGCTGCCTAGAGAGATGGGAGGCTGCTGCCTATAGAGATAGGGGCAGCTGCCTAGAGAGAAGGAGGCTCCTGCCTAGAGAGATAGGAGGCAGCTGCCTAGAGAATTAGGAGGCTGCTTCCTAGAGAGATAGGAGGCAGCTGCCTACAGAGGAGGCTCCTGCCTAGAGATATAGGATGCTCCTGCCTAGAGAGATAGGAGGCTGCTGCCTAGAGAGATAGGAGGCTGCTGCCTAGAGAGATAGGAGGCTGCTGCCTAGAGAGATAGGAGGTTGCTGCCCAGAGAGATAGGAGGCTGCTGCCTAGAGAGATAGGAGGTTGCTGCCCAGAGATATAGGACACTGCTGCCTAGAGAGATGGGAGGCTGCTGCCTATAGAGATAGGGGAGGTTGCTGCCCAGAGAGATAGGACACTGCTGCCTAGAGAGATGGGAGGCTGCTGCCTATAGAGATAGGGACAGCTGCCTAGAGAGAAGGAGGCTCCTGCCTAGAGAGATAGGATGCTCCTGCCTAGAGAGATAGGAGGCTGCTGCCTAGAGAGATAGGAGGCTGCTGCCTAGAGAGATAGGAGGCTGCTGCCTAGAGAGATAGGAGGCTGCTGCCTACAGAGGAGTCTCCTGCCTAGAGAGATAGGATGCGCCTGCCTAGAGAGATAGGAGGCTGCTGCCTAGAGAGATAGGAGGCTGCTGCCTAGAGAGATAGGAGGCTGCTGCCTAGAGAGATAGGAGGCTGCTGCCTAGAGAGATGGGAGGCTGCTGCCTAGAGAGATGGGAGGCTGCTGCCTAGAGAGATGGGAGGCAGCTGCCTAGAGAGATAGGAGGCAGCTGCCTAGAGAGTTAGGAGGCTGCTGCCTAGAGAGTTAGGAGGCTGCTGCCTAGAGAGATGGGAGGCTGCTGCCTAGAGAGATGGGATGCTGCTGCCTAGAAAGATAGGAGGCTGCTGCCTAGAGAGTTAGGAGGCTGCTGCCTAGAGAGTTAGGAGGCTGCTGCCTAGAGAGTGAGGAGGCTGCTGCCTAGAGAGATGGGATGCTGCTGCCTAGAGAGATATGAGGCTGCTGCCTAGAGAGATGGGAGGCTGCTGCCTAGAGAGATAGGAGGCTGCTGCCACTACTAGCTGATGATGATGATGCTCAGATGAGTTTGATCGAACAGAGAGAGAAGACGTTGCTTGCAGATGTTCTGGAAGAAAGTTTGTCAACATATTGGTAGGGATGTTTGCAACTCTTTCTTATTGGTCTATTAACTAATTTACCACCTGGTGATGTCAGACAGGCCAAACTCCATCCCACCAAAACAGGTTTCAAACAGTTCTTACACTAAAAGGATATTATCATAATTTTCACAACTTCACAGTATTATTCCAACCTCAGTGTGAAAATATACACTGAGTGTACAAAACATTAGGTACATTGAGTTATTATTATTTTTTAATTTTACCCCCTTTTTCTCCCCAATTTCGTGGTATCCAATTGTTGTAGTGGCTACTATCTTGTCTCATCGCTACAACTCCCATACGGGCTCAGGAGAGACGAAGGTTGAAAGTCATGCGTCCTCCGATACACCACCCAACCAAGCCGCACTGCTTCTTAACACAGCGCGCATCCAACCCAGAAGCCAGCCACACCAATGTGTCGGAGGAAACACAGTGTACCTGGTAACCTTGGTTAGCGCGCACTGCACTTGGTCCGCCACAGGAGTCGCTGGTGCACGATGAGACAAGGACATCCCTACCGACCAAGCCCTCCCTAACCCGGACGACGCTAGGCCAATTATGCGTCGCCCCACGGACCTCCCGGTCGCGGCCGGTTACGACAGAGCGCAAACCCAGAGTCTCTTTTGGCACAGCTGGCGCTGCAGTACAGCACCCTTAACCACTGCGCCACCCGGGAGGCCGATTGAGTTATTTTTTTATTTAACATTTGTTTAACTCGGCAAGTCAGTTAAGAACAAATTCTTATTTACAAACAGTTGCACCCCCCTTTTCGCCCTCAAAACACCCTCAATTAGTCGGGTATGGACTCTAAACGGTGTCCAATGCTTCAAACAACAAACGTTAAAACCGCAACAGTCCTAACTGGTGCATAAAACACAAAGACAGGAACAATCACCCACAAAATACCCAACGAATATGGCTGCCTAAATATGGTTCCCAATCAGAGACAACAATAAACACCTGCCTCTGATTGAGAACCAATCTAGGCAACCATAGACTTACCTAGACACCTAAACTGAACACAACCCCATATATCTACAAAAACCCCTAGACAAGACACATAAATCACCCATATCACACCCTGGCCTAACCAAAATAATAAAGAAAACAAAGATAACTAAGGCCAGGGCGTGACAGTACCCTGTGACAGTGATCACCGAGCCTGCCCAACCTTACCTGGTTGATTGCTCCCGGTCGCCCTGCTCCCGGTCGCCCTGCCAGTGCGGCGAGGTGGAATAGCCCGCAGTGGGCTGTGCAGGCGAACCGGGGACACCATGCGTAAGGCTGGTGCCATGTACGCCGGCCCAAGGAGACGCACTGGAGACCAGATGCGTAGAGCCGGATTCATGGCACTTGGCTCGATGCCCACTCTAGCCCGGCCGATGCGAGGAGCTGGTATATACCGCACCGGGCTATGCACCCGCACTGGGGACACCGTGCCCTCCACAGCATAACACGGTGCCTGCCTGGTCTCTCTCGCTCTCCGGTAAGCACAGGAAGTTGGCGCAGGTCTCCTACCTGGCTACCATACTTCCTGTGTGCCACCCCCAATACATTTTAGGGGCTGACTCTCGGGCTTCCTACCGCGCCGCCGTGCTCGTTTCTCCAACGCCATTCTCCTATAACCCTCCTCGCACTGCTCCAGCGAATCCCATGCGGGCTCCGGCACTCTCCCTCGGTCGACCGCCCACCTGTCTATCTCTTCCCAAGTCGTATAGTCCAGATTCTGCTCCCAAGTCCAATAATCCTGACATCGCTGCTCCTCCTGCAGCTGCCTGTCACCACGCCGCTTGGTCCTGTTGTGGTGGGTGATTCTGTCACAATTTCTTCCTTCAAAGGAGAGGTGGACCAAAACACAGCATGGTTATAGTTCATGGTTCTTTAATAAGAAAACTCAACCATGAACAAACTACAAACCAATAACCGTGAAAACCGTAACAGTCCTAACTGGTGCATACAACACAGAGACAGGAAACAATCACCCACAAAATACCCAAAGAATATGGCTGCCTAAATATGGTTCCCAATCAGAGACAACAATAAACACCTGCCTCTGATTGAGAACCAATCAAGGCAACCGTAGACTTACAGTGCCTTGCGAAAGTATTCGGCCCCCTTGAACTTTGCGACCTTTTCTCACATTTCAGGCTTCAAACATAAAGATATAAAACTGTATTTTTTGTGAAGAATCAACAACAAGTGGGACACAATCATGAAGTGGAATGACATTTATTGGATATTTCAAACTTTTTTAACAAATCAAAAACTGAAAAATTGGGCGTGCAAAATTATTCAGCCCCCTTAAGTTAATACTTTGTAGCGCCACCTTTTGCTGCGATTACAGCTGTAAGTCGCTTGGGGTATGTCTCTATCAGTTTTGCACATCGAGAGACTGACATTTTTTCCCATTCCTCCTTGCAAAACAGCTCGAGCTCAGTGAGGTTGGATGGAGAGCATTTGTGAACAGCAGTTTTCAGTTCTTTCCACAGATTCTCGATTGGATTCAGGTCTGGACTTTGACTTGGCCATTCTAACACCTGGATATGTTTATTTTTGAACCATTCCATTGTAGATTTTGCTTTATGTTTTGGATCATTGTCTTGTTGGAAGACAAATCTCCATCCTAGTCTCAGGTCTTTTGCAGACTCCATCAGGTTTTCTTCGAGAATGGTCCTGTATTTGGCTCCATCCATCTTCCCATCAATTTTAACCATCTTCCCTGTCCCTGCTGAAGAAAAGCAGGCCCAAACCATGATGCTGCCACCACCATGTTTGACAGTGGGGAAGGTGTGTTCAGCTGTGTTGCTTTTACGCCAAACATAACGTTTTGCATTGTTGCCAAAAAGTTACATTTTGGTTTCATCTGACCAGAGCACCTTCTTCCACATGTTTGGTGTGTCTCCCAGGTGGCTTGTGGCAAACTTTAAACAACACTTTTTATGGATATCTTTAAGAAATGGCTTTCTTCTTGCCACTCTTCCATAAAGGCCAGATTTGTGCAATATAAGACTGATTGTTGTCCTATGGACAGAGTCTCCCACCTCAGCTGTAGATCTCTGCAGTTCATCCAGAGTGATCATGGGCCTCTTGGCTGCATCTCTGATCAGTCTTCTCCTCGTATGAGCTGGAAGTTTAGAGGGACGGCCAGGTCTTGGTAGATTTGCAGTGGTCTGATACTCCTTCCATTTCAATATTATCGCTTGCACAGTGCTCCTTGGGATGTTTAAAGCTTGGGAAATATTTTTGTATCCAAATCCAGCTTTAAACTTCTTCACAACAGTATCTCGGACCTGCCTGGTGTGTTCCTTGTTCTTCTCTCTGCGCTTTTAACGGACCTCTGAGACTATCACAGTGCAGGTGCATTTATACGGAGACTTGATTACACACAGGTGGATTGTATTTATCATCATTAGTCATTTAGGTCAACATTGGATCATTCAGAGATCCTCACTGAACTTCTGGAGAGAGTTTGCTGCACTGAAAGTAAAGGGGCTGAATAATTTTGCACGCCCAATTTTTCAGTTTTTGATTTGTTAAAAAAGTTTGAAATATCCAATAAATGTCGTTCCACTTCATGATTGTGTCCCACTTGTTGTTGATTCCTCACAAAAAAATACAGTTTTATATCTTTATGTTTGAAGCCTGAAATGTGGCAAAAGGTCGCAAAGTTCAAGGGGGCCGAATACTTTCGCAAGGCACTGTACCTAGACACCTAAACTGAACACAACCCCATAAATCTACAAAAACCCCTAGACAAGATTGACAACACATAAATCACCCATATCACACCCTGGCCTAACCAAAATAATAAAGAAAACAAAGATAACTAAGGCCAGGGCGTGACAGCAGTGCTGCAGTTCTTGACACACTCAAACCGGTTAGTCTATGTCATGGAAAGAGCTTTCTACTGTCAGTGTATGTAAAACACAGGAAAATCCTGTTTTTGACTGCACTGATTTTCTAAGTAGAAAATATGCAACAATGTTGCATTTTAAAAGCCATTTATATTTAATGACGTGCACTTTAATATAGACCACATGGAGAATTCAATCAATCAGATTTGTTAATATTAATAGATTTGCTAAAGTGCCTAAATTCCAAATTTGACACCACGCCGGCACCACGCATCAGGCCTCCAGTGCGCCTCCAGGGTCCAGTACTCCCTGTTCCTGCTCCTCGCACTCGCCCTGAGGTGCGTGTCCCCAGCCCGGTACCACCAGTGCCGGCACCACGCACCAGGTCTATAGTGCGCCTCCAGGGTCCAGTACTCCCTGTTCCTGCTCCTCGCACTCGCCCTGAGGTGCGTGTCCCCAGCCCGGTACCACCAGTGCCGGCACCACACACCAGGCCTATAGTGCGCCTCGTCAGTCCAGAGCGTCCGGCAACAATACCCAGCCCAGAGCGTCCGGCTACAGTACCCAGCCCAGAGCGTCCGGCTACAGTACCCAGCCCAGAGCGTCCGGCTACAGTACCCAGCCCAGAGCGTCCGGCTACAGTCTACAGACCGGAACCTCCTACCACGGGCCGCAGACCGGAACCTCCTACGTCGGGTCGCAGTCCGGAACCTACCACGACGGGTCACCATCCGGATCCCTCCAGTCCGGATCCGCCAGCCAGCCAGGAGACGCCAGAGCCGTCAGCCAACCAGGAGCTGCCGTTGCCGCCTGTCAAGCCGGCGATGCTGGAATCTCCCTCTTGTCCGGAGCTGCCAGAGCCGCTCCTCAGTCCAGTGATGCCCTCTACGATGATCTTCAGTCTGGGGCCCGCTGCGAGGGTCCCCGCTTCAGAGGCGCCACCTAAGTGGGCCAAGACTGAGGTAGAGCGGGGTCCACGTCCTGCACCCGAGCCGCCTCTGTGAAAAAGGCCTACCCGGACCCTCCCCTTTAGATTAGGTTTTGCGGCCGGAGTCCGCACCTTTGTGGGGGGGTACTGTTATGCCCTGACCTGAGTATTCTTTGTTTTCTTTATTGTTTTGGTTAGGTCAGGTTGTGACATGGGTGATGTATGTGTTTTTTGTACTGTCTAGGGGTTTTGTAGGTTTTTGGGGTTGTTGACTATCTAGGTGTTATATATGTCTATGGTTGCCTAGATTGGTTCTCAATTAGAGGCAGGTGTGTATCGTTGTCTCTGATTGGGAACCATATTTAGGCAGCCATCTTTGGGTAATTCGTGGGTTATTGTCTATGTCTAGTTGCCTGTGTCTGCACTGTTTATATACAGCGTCACGGTCATTTGTTGTTTTGTAAGTTTGACTTAGTGTTCTTTCTTCATTAAATATAGAAGATGTATTCATATCACGCTGCGCCTTGGTCTCCTCCATTCAATGAACGTGACACATACACATGTTTAGCAGATGTCAGGTTGCAGTTGGAAATTAGATCTTGTTTTCAACTAGCTTACCTGGTTAAACAATGGTGAAATAAATGTTAAATAAAAAATTGTCAGTGTAGTGAAATTCTTGTAAAAAAAACAAGTTGCTTAGGGGCTGGAAGCGCGGCTGCCCTATCTTTCGGCGCCATCTTTCATCTGTAAAGCCCTAGTTATTTTGTTGCGTTGACAATGTATGTTCTGAAGATTAATGAAATAAAGGTTTTTAAAAAATGCAAATAAACCTAGCCCTCATTTTAAGATCAACCGATCATCTGAACTGAACTCTTGTTTTAATATGGTGAAACTATTCCTTTTAAACAATGAGACATTGAACATCTAGTCAAATCAGTGTAAAAGCAGGTGGACTGGTTCTACTCTTTAAAAAAAAAAAAAAAAACATTTTGTGGTGAAAAACTGGGTGGGTGGAGCAGAACACGTCAACCCTGTTATCCATAGATAAACAGGCTAGACATGTCTAAACAATTCACTTTTAAAAAATTGTTTTTTTACTTGCATTCAATTGCCCCTCCCTATTGCACACAAGCTTCCATCCCATTGTCACAAGGGAATTTATGGCTGATTTAAGGTGAAATCGTCAACCCTGATACTTTTTTTTACACATTTTTTATTTATTTAACCTCTTGTTTTTAATTGGTTCAACATATGCTCTTTATGACATCATTTTTTTGCCCCACCAAGTCACACATCTCATAAGGCACCGAATTGGTGGAATGACCCCCCTGCCCCTCTCTGTCCTGTATCAGGGATCTTTATCTCTCTGGAGTATAACAATGACACCTTACCTAAGAAGAAAATGCCTTCCTCCTGATGCTGATGATAGTGAGGGAAAATCCCAGCTTGTTATCGGAGTAGAGGTTCTTGTTTGTGGAATTTCCTGCCTCTCTCTGTCCCCCTGTATGCCCCTCCCACACTTATCTGCCCCCCCCCCTCCCGCCCCTCTCAGTCCCCCTCCCTGCCCTTCCCTGCCCCTCTCTGTTACCCCCCCTCCCTGCCACCCCCCCCTCCCTGCCCCTCCATCCCACTCCCTCCCCCTCCCTGCCCAGTATCGGGGATCTTTGTCCCTCTGGAATATAAAAGACTGACAGACTTCACCTGAGAGACAACCTGCCTCCTCTTCTACATATTTTCTTCCTCCATCCATTCATCTGTCCCTCCATCTCACCAACAGATCTACGAGGAAGAGAAATAAGAATTGAGAGAAGGAGGACAAACAGAGAGAAGAGCCCAAAACGACAAAACAGAGGACAGACAGTCAAACAACGAGGGAAGAATTTAACCACAGAGAGAGTGACAACAGACAGAGAACATGCTCTTCAAAGTACAGGTAAGCACCAGTCACTATTGTCACTCACTATGCATATAACCTATATGAGAATTATATGAAATGATTGATATTTATAGTATGGGTCTCTCTCTATCCCATTCCCTGTCAGTATGTCTGGTTAGAGACCTAGAAAGGATGTTGTTGACTGTTGGTGATGTGTGTGGCTGTAATATGAGCTATATGGACACCATGCATTAACTGATTAATCATACATTGATATGTGTTAGTCTCTCTCTATTCCCACTGACCGTCAGTGTGTGAGGTTGGAAGCCGAGAGAGAATAAAGTTGTATGTCTGTCTGTCTGTCTGTCTGTCTGTCTGTCTGTCTGTCTGTCTGTCTGTCTGTCTGTCTGTCTGTCTGTCTGTCTGTCTGTCTGTCTGTCTGTCTGTCTGTCTGTCTGTCTGTCTGTCTGTCTGTGATTTGTATGGTGAATACTTCAAGACTCAAGCTTTATCATCTTATACGATCAGGTGTTTCTTAAAATAATTTGATGTAGTCATGGGGAATTCTGTTTTAATGACTCACGTCACACCTGGCTACACACAGCTCCCCAAGCTGTTTTATGTTCATTCTCTCTCTCTATCTTTCTCTCTATCCGTCTGTCAGGACTGTATTACTGACATATGGCTGTCTGTTTGTGTGTTTGTCAGAGATCCATCAGACCCATGTCTGCTACACTGAGAGGACTCCACCAGTCTGCCCTGGAAGGTAAGCTCTGCTCAGCACTCTACTCTGTACTGTGTACTCTCTGCTGTCGCCATCCTGTGTTAGGATTTTCCTTCATCACAATATCAAAACACACACACACACACACACACACACATACACTGGCTTGGATATGAGAAAGCTTATGTTTGACAGTAGTAAATATTGGTCTGTTCTGTTCTATTCATACAGGATGTGTTGGTCAGGTCTATACTGTACATAGACCTAGGCTACATAGACCTACATTGACATAGGCTGTCTGTGTTGATTCTCTAACTCTCCTCTGTTTCTCTGTCTCAGTTCAGATGTGAATAAACTGAGCTTAGAACATACTGGGGAAGTTTTAAACATTCCTGTCTACTCCTGTCCTCGTCTCCCTTCTTCTCCCCTCTCCTCGTCCACACCTCTCCCCTTTCCCCTCTCTCCTCCTCCTCTCCCCCTTTCTTCCTTCCCCTTTCCACCTCTCCTCCCTCACCCCTCACTCCCCCTCCGCCTCCTCCTCTCCTCCCCCTCATCCTCCTTCTCTCCTCATCATCCTCCTCATCACTCTTCATTTCCTCCCATCCCCCTCCTCTCCTCCTTCCTTCCAGCGATACAGCGTCCAGCCTCAGAGGACAGTGTGACGGACAGTTTTGGACAGTTTATCCAGGGTGTCCAGCCCCACCATCTGACCCCCACCCTGCTCCACCGTAGCAAGAGGATGGTTCTGGACTCCATCGGAGTGGGACTACTGGGCAGCACCACACACGTCTTCCAGCTGGCCCTACAGCACTGTCAGGTGAGATAATAGAATGGATACTTTATTGTCCATTGGTTACATCAGAAACTTGTCTTCTGCCTTTCCCAACACCCGATATACACACGCACACACGTTGAGAGGCACAGGGTCAGCCGCACAGAGCGCCCCTGGATACAGAGCAATTGTGGGGGGTTAAGTGCCTTGCTCAAGGGCCCAACGGCAGGCGATGGTGTATGGGCTCAGAGACTAGCAGCTTCTCAACTGCTAGTTCAGTTCCATTCCCATTTTTGTGTCGCCTGAGACTTGAACCAGCATCTTTCAGCTTCCTTTTCTCCTCGTCTCCTTCCCTTCACCCTTCACCCTACCCCTAACTGATGTGAAAGCAGATAGCTTGTAGTGATGTCAGTCTACCAGGTTGGCACACCAGTGCAGATGAAGGAGAGGACACAACATGAAGAGGCAAGGGCTTTCCCTTACTGACAGCTCAGCCCAGTGTTGTAACAGTGTGTAAGAGACAGCTTGCAGACAACACACAGTCACTGGAACTAGGGTTAAGGTTAGACAGAGACAGTTGACAGACTACATAACTGTTAGAGGCAGACACTCTGTCATCACTTAGTCAGGACAGGAATGAAGGAATGTACTCTGTAAAAATTGGTCACTCACAGTCCCCATGGCGATTAAGTTCATGTGTAGCTGTGTGGAAACACAGCGTGATATGGACACAGTGTTGTTAGGAAGAGGAGAAAAACAGGTTGTTTTAACAGTTATGTTGTCCATCTGTTCTTTCTCTCTACCTCTCCCTACTATCTCTCCTGTGTCCTGCAGCACATGTATGCTCCCGATGACGTCAGTTCTGTTTACGGACGCAGAGGAATCAGACTCTCCCCAACCCTTGCTGCCTTCGTCAATGGAGTGGCCGTGAGTAGATACATCTACAGTAGATCTGTATAGACATGAGTGTAGATATATGTAAGGTAGAAGAGCATAAACACTGTAGCGGAGAGACAGTAGCTACGGTAGTAGGAACCAAAAATCTTAAATTATGACTCATCAGACCAAAGTACAGATCTAATGTCCATTGCTCGTGCACCACAGAGACCTTCATGTCTTAAAGTAGTGATGGAATGTTGTTCCTGTTGCTTATTTGAGCTGTTCTTACCATGATATGGACTTGGTCTTATACCACATCACCACCACCACCACCACAATCATTCAGCCACGCAACCTGGAAAAAGGAACCCCTCAACCTTCACCTTCTGTTTATCTGTTGTCTGTTGTGTTTGGGCTAACTGTGCCTATTGTGTGCCTGTTGCGTGTCGGTTGTCCTGTACAGACCCACTCCATGGACTTTGACGACACCTGGCACCCTGCTACTCACCCGTCGGGGGCGGTCCTTCCTGCCCTACTGGCAGTCAGCGATATGCTGCCCAACAACAGAAAGCCTAGTGGGCGGGACTTCCTGTTGGCCTTCAACGTTGGGATAGAGGTCCAGGGACGCCTGATGAGGTTCTCCAACGAGGCTCAGAATATCCCCAAGAGGTGAGGACTGGACCATTTCTCTGGTGCTCTCTATGGGGCTGTAAAATACAGTATTCTCAGGTCTGTTTGTTTGGTATTCTACCAGCCTGCCTCTGGGATAGGAGAAGCTCAGTGGCTAGTCTAATTTGTTTAGTTTAACAGGTGGATTCTCTCAGACATAGGTGTTTAAACACCATTACAGCCGTTCTACTGTGTTTACACTGTGAGAATGTGGTGAAATGACTTATCATTTGTTAAATCCCTCAATACCGCTAAAACAGACTCTCAGCCTCTTCTCCCTACGCAGACCTAAACTGTATAGACCAGATGGCTGTCCTGTCCAGTAGTATTCCATTCTGCACTAGACAGACACCTGTCCTCACTTTAGACAAATGCAAGTTAGCGTTTTTGATCAGGAATCTTGTTCTGGAGGCAGCTCTGCAGAGTGGTCACTATTTGGCACAGGCACAAAGTCATACAATCAGATTTGAAACCTAACCGTAACCTTAACCACACTGCTATTCCTATTGCCTAACTCTAACCTTAAATTAAGACCAAGAAGCTAATATTTGTTTTCATGAATATAGCCAATTTTGATTTTGCAGCTGGCTTATCTAAGGGGAAAGCGCTCAGTTCTGCCTCCAGGACAAGATCCACGACAATAAACGTCAACCTGCTAGACAGACACTTGTACTCACTGGCCCAGGAATCATTTAATAATGACTGAGACAGACACTTTACTCAAGATTACTCAATTAGGCTGCTACTAAAATAGACATGTTTATTTTAGTTTTAGTTTAGTCATCAACCTGTGCTTCCAAAACATCTGCTCTCTCTCTGTCCCCCCCTCCCTCCGTCCCTCCCTCTCTCCACCCCCCTTCCACACCCCTACCCTCACTCCAGATTCCACCCCCCCACCGTCGTGGGTACTCTGGGTAGTGCTGCAGCCTGCGCCCGCCTCCTCTCTCTGGAACGCTCTCAGTGTAGCCACGCCCTGGCCATCGCTGCCAGCCTATCAGGAGCCCCCATGGCGAATGCGGCCACCCAGTCTAAACCCCTCCACATCGGAAACGCTGCGCGGCTGGGGCTGGAGGCGGCTCTGCTGTCCTCAATAGGACTGGAGGCCTCTCCCAGGGTCCTGGATGACACCTCCGGGGTCGCGGGGTTCAGTGCCTTCTACGAGGACTACGCCCCACAGCCTCTGACGTCTCCAGAGGAGGTGGGGTTGCGGTTCCTACTAGAGGACCAGGACATGGGGTTCAAGAGGTTCCCGGCCCACCTGGGGATGCACTGGGTGGCCGACGCTGCTGCCTCAGTGCACAAGCTACTGCTGGGGGAGCTGGGGTCACAGGGGATGGGGCGAGGGTCACAGGTTGTAGGTCAGGTGCAGGACATTTTGCTGAGGGTTCCCCACTCCAAGTACATTAACCGTCCATTCCCGGAGTCGGAGCACCAGGCCAGACACTCCTTCCAGTTCAATGCCTGCTCTGCACTGCTGGATGGGGAGGTCACCGTGTTCTCATTCTCCCAGGAGGCACTACAGCGACCCGACCTGCTGGCCTTGCTGGGGCGTGTCCGCGTTGAGCATCCCCATGACAACCCGGCTAACTTTGACAACATGTATGGCGAGGTGCAGGTGACGCTGGTGGGTGGGGATGTGCTGAAGGGACGCTGTGATACTTTCTATGGTCACTGGCGCAACCCGCTGACCAATGAGAGCCTGAAGAAGAAGTTCTGTAGCAACGCTGGTGCGGTCCTACCCAGGGAAAAGGTGGAGGGGCTGATTGAGGCTGTAGAGGGACTGGACAGACTGGAGGACTGCTCTCCTCTACTGGCACAGCTGCAGTGAAACACACACATCACAGACGTGCACACACACACAAACAAATATACACCTCATCACATCACTCTTTTCTGACCAGCTGATCTTTCTGCATTTCACATCAGGTGTCTATAGACATATACAGGCCATGAGCTTGCATCTTCAGGTGTGCATGACTTATGTTGGTTTTGGATGTTCTGTTTGCCAGTGGTGTAAAGTAGTTAAGTAAAAATACTTTAAAGTACTACTTAAGCAGTTTTTGGGGGTTTTCATTTTATTTCACCACATTCATCACATTCACCACAACATAGTGAATGGCAGCATAGCCTAGTGGTTTGAGTGTTGGACTAGTAACCGAAAGGTTGCAAGACAGAATCCCCGAGCTGACAAGGTACAAAATCTGCTGTTCTTCCCCTGAACAAGGCAGTTAACCCACTGTTCCTATGCCGTTGTTGAAAATAAGAATTTGTTCTTAATACTGACTTGCATATTAAAATACATTTTGAATGCTTAACAGGACAGAAAAATGGTCCAATTCACACACTTATCAAGGCAGCATCCCTGCTCATCCCTACTCCCTCTGATTTGGTGGACTCACTAAACACAAATGCTTCATTTGTAAATGATGTCTGAGTGTTGGAGTGTGCCCCTGACTATCCGTAAATAAATACAAAATACTTAGGTATATATTTTAATTCCATTTACTTTTGATACTTAAGTATATTTCAAATCAAATACTTTTAGACTTTTGCTCAATAAGTATTTTACTGGGTGACTCACTTGAGTCATTTTCTGTTAAGGTATCTTTACTTTTACTCAAGTATGGCAATTGGGTACTTTTTTCCACCACTGCTGTTTACTATAGTGTCATGAAGGGTGTAACGGTTTTCTGTATGAGAAGGAGAGTCGGACCAAAATGCAGCGTGTAGATTGCGATCCATGTTTTAATAACCAAACGCAAAACACGAATCAATACAAACACTACAAAATAAAGAACGTAACGAAAACCTAAACAGCCCTATCTGGTGAAAACACATAGACAGGAACAATCACCCACAAACACACAGTGAAACCCAGGCTACCTAAATATGGTTCCCAATCAGAGACAATGACGAACACCTGCCTCTGATTGAGAACCATATCAGGCCGAACACAGAACTGGACAAACTAGACATGTAACATAGAACGCCCACTCAGATCACACCCTGACCAACCAAAACATAGAAACATACAAAGCAAACTATGGTCAGGGTGTGACAAAGGGACTTTGCTTGTAGCATTTTAACACTTTCTACTGTGAGACAAGTTATGATGAAGAATCTACTTCCACTGTGAGGGAAGAGACATTTAACTGCATTGAATGATTTAAAGAAGTAAAGCTAAATTAAGTTCAAATTAAGAATCTACCTCCAATGTGAGGGAGGTGGGATAGACTATAGGTGATTAACTTTAACTGTACATGAAATTATCTAAACAACCAAAGCTAAATTATTATAACGTACTGTACCTTTTACTGCATCCATTTATGTATTTACTGTGTTTACTTGACAATGTATCTCTACCGTTCTGTGTGGATTGGGAGAATGGAAACAATTAATTTGAAGGATGGCTGTGCTATAGATGTATATGTACATCAAATTAATGTACTTCATTTTCTTATTCTGTATTTTGAGATTACATTTTGAGATTATATTATATCAATTGTGTATTATTCTATACTTTCATCTCTAAATAAAAAGGCTGAAAACTCTGCATCTCACCTGTTTTCTCCTCTTTGTTTAACTCACTGTATCAGAAGCATTGCTTTCACTCTGCTAACAAATATATTGTTTTTAAGATATTGTAAAAACATGAACCATCAACTCAGTGTCACATATTTTCCTGGTTGTAGTTTCTAAGGGAAAATATACACGTTATTTTCTCATCCTCGATTTCAGATCCTAATGGTCAGTATATTATTGTGGTTGGGACACTGTATTCCAGTGAGAGCATAAACTGGCGCTCACCTTTTTGGGTGTGCATATCAGAACGTTTCCACATAGAAATCGAAACATTCTATTGTGGTTTTCTTGGTAGCCTATTGGTTTTCATGGTTGTAAATGGAACAGTACATATTGGAAACATGTTCAGGCTGGCATAGCTTAATTGATTACATGGGTCGAATTTGATCAGAAGTGTATTGTGCCATATGACAACTTGTTGCTGTACTCGTGAGCGGCATGGGTACGCTCCAACCTGTCACTTCAAAAGCACTCAATTAATGGTCTTGGAGACTCAACACCTGAACTTTACGGTTGTGATATAGCTTGATATAAGCAGAATTCTAGCTGTCCAGATAGAGTTGACCATATGTGTTTTACACAGTATCATTGCTGTTTATTTGACTTTATTTCCAAGATGGCGTAGCAATGCAGACGTGGTTTGTTGTCCTCTTGTTTACTTTTTGTATTTTTCTTCTTTTTTTGTATATATTTCAATATATTTTCAATCTCTTTTCCATTTTTTTATTAAATATACCTTCCGGTAACCCGCCTCACCCAATGTGACACGGATCCGCTATTTTTTAGACCTTATAGCCAGAACCTCCATCAAAAGCTAGCCATCAGAAGCTAAGCAGCTAATTAGCTACTAGCTATTTAGTCATTGTTAGTCACTGCTAGCGGCCTTTACCTTCAGCACAGACACCAGCTGTTTTTTTTGCCTGGATAATACTTGCCAGCCTGCCTGTATCGGACTGTTTTCTCCACTACAATGCCAGATTCCTGATCACTCGGCTACTCAGCCGATGCCTCCCGGACTCTACCCCTAACACGGCTAGAATCCACTACACCACCAGATCCTTGCCGTAAGCTCTGGACCTTTGCATCGGATCATCGCTGCTAGCTACAGTGCCTTGCGAAAGTATTTGGCCCCCTTGAACTTTGCGACCTTTTGCCACATTTCAGGCTTCAAACATAAAGATATAAAACTGTATTTTTTTGTGAAGAATCAACAACAAGTGGGACACAATCATGAAGTGGAACGACATTTATTGGATATTTCAAACTTTTTTAACAAATCAAAAACTGAAAAATTGGGCGTGCAAAATTATTCAGCCCCTTTACTTTCAGTGCAGCAAACTCTCTCCAGAAGTTCAGTGAGGATCTCTGAATGATCCAATGTTGACCTAAATGACTAATGATGATAAATACAATCCACCTGTGTGTAATCAAGTCTCCGTATAAATGCACCTGCACTGTGATAGTCTCAGAGGTCCATTAAAAGCGCAGAGAGCATCATGAAGAACAAGGAACACACCAGGCAGGTCCGAGATACTGTTGTGAAGAAGTTTTAAAGCCGGATTTGGATACAAAAATATTTCCCAAGCTTTAAACATCCCAAGGAGCACTGTGCACTGTAATATTGAAATGGAAGGAGTATCAGACCACTGCAAATCTACCAAGACCTGGCCGTCCCTCTAAACTTTCAGCTCATACAAGGAGAAGACTGATCAGAGATGCAGCCAAGAGGCCCATGATCACTCTGGATGAACTGCAGAGATCTACAGCTGAGGTGGGAGACTCTGTCCATAGGACAACAATCAGTCGTATATTGCACAAATCTGGCCTTTATGGAAGAGTGGCAAGAAGAAAGCCATTTCTTAAAGATATCCATAAAAAGTGTTGTTTAAAGTTTGCCACAAGCCACCTGGGAGACACACCAAACATGTGGAAGAAGGTGCTCTGGTCAGATGAAACCAAAATTGAACTTCCTGGCAACAATGCAAAACGTTATGTTTGGCGTAAAAGCAACACAGCTGAACACACCATCCCACTGTCAAACATGGTGGTGGCAGCATCCTGATTTGGGCCTGCTTTTCTTCAGCAGGGACAGGGAAGATGGTTAAAATTGATGGGAAGATGGATGGAGCCAAATACAGGACCATTCTGGAAGAGAGACCTGAGACTGGGACGGAGATTTGTCTTCCAACAAGACAATGATCCAAAACATAAAGCAAAATCTACAATGGAATAGTTCAAAAATAAACATATCCAGGTGTTAGAATGGCCAAGTCAAAGTCCAGACCTGAATCCAATCGAGAATCTGTGGAAAGAACTGAAAACTGCTGTTTACAAATGCTCTCCATCCAACCTCACTGAGCTCGAGCTGTTTTGCAAGGAGGAATGGGAAAAAATGTCAGTCTCTCGATGTGCAAAACTGATAGAGACATACCCCAAGCGACTTACAGCTGTAATCGCAGCAAAAGGTGGCGCTACAAAGTATTAACTTAAGGGGGCTGAATAATTTTGCGCGCCCAATTTTTCAGTTTTTGATTTGTTAAAAAAGTTTGAAATATCCAATAAATGTCGTTCCACTTCATGATTGTGTCCCACTTGTTGTTGATTCTTCACAAAAAAATACAGTTTTATATCTTTATGTTTGAAGCCTGAAATGTGGCAAAAGGTCGCAAAGTTCAAGGGGGCCGAATACTTTCACAAGGCACTGTATATCTCACTGGTCATCCCCACAGCCAACACCTCGTTTGGCCGCCTTTCCTTCCAGTTCTCTGCCTCCAATGACTGGAACGAATTGCAAAAATCTCTGAAGCTGGAGCCTTATATTTCTCTTACCAACTTTAAACATCAGCTATCTGAGCAGCTAACCGATTGCTGCAGCTGTACATAGCCCATCTGTAAATAGCCCACCCAATCTACCTACCTCATCCCCATATTGTTTTAATTTACAATCTGCTCTTTTGCACACCAGTATTTCTACTTGCACATCACCATCTACTCATCTATCACCCCAGTGTTAATTTGCTAAATTGTAATTATGTCGCTACTATGGCCTCGGGCCTCGCGGCTCGGTGAAAGGTATGGGAAAAAAAGCCAACTAATGGGTTTGAGAGTTCAACCCAAAAAATGCCACAGTGTCTTTATTGAAAAATACTATGATATCACAGGCAAGTGCTCGTTCAAGGTGAATGGTTGTTCAGCCTGGAAACTGAACGGAGAGGACTTGCACTTGATCCTGCATGAAGAATCCAAAAAATATCTTGGAATGCAAGTGAACACGTGGGCAGGCATTGTTAAGCTGGAACTGATCGGGCTACATTATGATTGGATATGGAAGATCAAGATGTTGAACTCCTTCGCTGTCCCGAGGCTCATCTACAAGGCTGACCATGGCAATCTAAAGGGGATCGACCTGAACAAAATAGATGTGCAGAGGAGCGTTGAATTTACACATCCACGCCAGACGTCAAATACAATGAGAATACACAAGGAGCGCTCTTCATTGGCCTGAGAACAAAGGAAGAGTGGGCCACTCATAGCAAGCTCCCAGCAGGAGTCATCCATCCCTCTTCTGCTCATCTCACACTTCTAGTTGATGATATTACTCCAGTGCTAGCCTTTCTACACTGGCTTCCTGTTAAGGCAAGGGCTGATTTCAAGGTTTTACTGCTAACCTACAAAGCCTTACATGGACTTGTCCTGCCTATCTGTCCGACTTGTTGCTGCTGTACATACCTACACGTATGCTACAGTCACAAGACGCAGGCCTCACAATAGTCCCTAGAATTTCTAAGCAAACAGCTGGAGGCAGGGCTTTCGCCTATAGAGCTCAGTTGTTATGGAATTGTCTGCCTATCCATGTGAGAAATGCAGTCTCGGTCTCGACCTTACGTTTTGACTGAAGACTCAGCTCCTCAGTAGGTGTAGTCTGGCCCAGGTGTGCGAAGGTGAACAGCAAGTCACTGGAATGACGAACTGTGCTTGCTGTCCCTGCCTAGCCGGCTCTCCTCTCACCAACGGGATTCTCTGCCACTGACCCTATTACGGGGCTGAGAAACTTGCTTAATATTGGTCTACCATGTCATCCCTAGGAGGGGTGCATCACGTTGTGCCAGGCTTTTTTGAGCTATACTTGAATGGGTTGAGTCACTGATGTGATCTTCCTGTCCGGTCTTGTGCCCCCTCGGGCTCATGCATGGAGGAGATCTTTGTGGGCTGTACTCAGCCTTGTCTCAGGATAGTAAGCTGGTGGTCTGTTGATATCCCTCTAGTGATGTGGGGGCTGTGCTTTGGCAAAGTGGGTGGGGTTATATCCTGCCTGGTTGGCCCGGGGATATTGTCGGAGCGGGGCCACAGTGTCCTCTGACCCCTCCTCCGTCTCAGCCTCCAGGATCTATGCTGCAATAGTCTATGTGCCGAGGGGCTAGGGTCAGTCTGTTATATCTGGTGAAATTCTCCTGTCTTATCTGGTGTCATGTGTGAATTTAAGAATGCTCCCTCTAATTCACTCTCTCTTTTCCTCCCCTCCCGGAGGACCTGTGTCCTAGGACCATGCCTCAGGACTACCTGGCCTGATAACTCCTGACTGTCCCCAGTCCACCTGGTTGTGCTGTTGCTCCAGTTTCAACTGTCCTGCCTGCAGCAATTGAACCCTGACCTGTTCACTGACCGTGTTACCTTGTCCCGGACTCTCTTGTCCCGGACTGTCTCTCTCTCTCAGAAAAACCTCAGAAAATAACTGTAGACCTCCACAAGTCTGGTTCATCCTTGGGAGCAATTTACAAACTCCTGAAGGTACCACGTTCATCTGTACAAACAATGTTCCGCAAGTATAAACACCATGGGACCATGCAGCCATCACACCGCTCAGGAAGGAGACCCGTTCTGTCTCCTAGAGATGAAAGTACTTTGGTGCGAAAAGTGCAAATCAATCCCAGAACAACAGCAAAGGACCTTGTGAAGATGCTGGAGGAAACAGGTACAAAAGTATCTATATCCACAGTAAAATGAGTCCTATATCAACGTAACCTGAATGGCCGCTCAGCAAGGAAGAAGCCACTGCTCCAAAACCGCCATAAAAAGGCCAGACTACGGTTTGCAACTGCACATGGGGACAAAGATCGTACTTTTTGGAGAAATGTCCTCTGGTCTGATGAAACAAAAATAGAACTGTTTGGCCATAATGACCATCGTTATGTTTGTGGGGAAAAAGGGGAGGCATGCAAGCCAAAGAACACCATCCCAACCGTGAAGCACAGGGTGGCAGTATCATGTTGTGGGGGTGCTTTGCTGCAGGAGGGACTGGTGCACTTCACAAAATAGATGGCATCATGAGGAAAGAAAATTATGTGGATGTATTGAAGCAACATCTCAAGACATCAGTCAGGAAGTTAAAGCTTGCTCGCAAATGGGTCTTCCAAATGGACAATGACCCCAAGCAGACTTCCAAAGTTGTGGCAAAATGGCTTAAGGACAACAAAGACAAGGTATTGGAGTGGCCATTGTTCAAACAGGTGCCATTAATACGGGTAACGAGTGGAGGACAGAGGAGCTTCTTAAAGAAGAAGTTACAGGTCTGTGAGAGACAGAAATCTTGCTTGTTTGTAGATGACCAAATACTTATTTTCCACCATAATTTGCATATAAATTCCTTAAAAATCCTACAATGTGATTTTCAGGATTTATTTTCTCATTTTGTCTGTCATAGTTGAAGTGTACCTATGATGAAAATTACAGGCCTCTCTCATCTTTTTAAGTGGGAGAACTTGCACAATTGGTGGCTGACTAAATACTTTTTTGCCCCACTGTACCTGAGCACAGGAGTTTCCTGTTTTAGTTTCAGTCTATAGGCTGGGAGCAACAAAATGGTGTCATGGTCAGATATTCCAAAGGCAGGGCGGAGGAGGGCTTTGTATGCATCGCGGAAGTTAGAGTAGCAATGATCCAGAATGCAACTAGCTTGTGTCGTGCATTCGATATGCTGACAGAATTTAGGAAGTCTTGTTCTCAGGTTCGCTTTGTTAAAATCCCCAGCTACAATAAATGCAGCCTCAGGATGTATGGTTTCCAGTTTACATTTACAGAGTCCAGTGAAGTTCTTTCAGGGCCGACAAGGTTTCTGCTTAGGGGTGGGAAATACACGGTTGTGACTATAATCGAACAGAATTCTCTTGGATGATAATGCAGTCGGCATTTGATTGTAAGGAATTCTAGGTCAGGCGAACAAAAGGACTTGAGTTCCTGTATGTTGTTGTGATTACACCATTTGTCGTAAATCATAAGGCACACACCCTCACTCTTCTTCTTACCAGAGAGATGTTTGGTTCTGTCGGTGCAATGCATGAAGAAACCGGGTGGCTGTACCGACTCTGACAACATATCCCGAGTGAGCCATGTTTCCGTGAAACAAATAATGTTACAATCTCTGATGTCTCTCTGGAATTTCGTTCACCTTGTTATCTAGAGATTTGACATTGGCAAGTAATATGCTCAGAAGCGGTGGATGGTGTGCTCGCCTTCTTAGTCTGACCAGTAGGCCGCTCCGTCTGCCTCTCCTTCGGGCAACCTCGTTGTTTTGGGTCAGCCTCTGGGATAAGATCCCAGGTCCGAACAAAGGATCCGATTCAGAAAAGTCATATTCCTGGTCGTAATGTTGGTAAGTTGACATCACTTTTATATCCAGTACTTCTTCCCGGCTGTATGTAATAACACTTGATATTTTCTGGGCAAACAATGTAAGAAGTAATGCATAAAGAAACAAAGGACCTGAAGCGGGGCAACCATCTCTGTCGGCGCCATCTAGCTCTAAATCCGTTATCTGTTACTTCTATTATTACTACGTATATTTCTTTAAGCCTGGCCTTGTTTCGTTCTGAAGTATCAAGAACGACTGTTTGATTTTAGGCCCTGTAATCTCCATTCCCTGTTTGAGACTCTGATTCTGTAGCCTACCACATTAGTACATAATTTTGCAATCACAATCATCCTGTTCATTCAATTGCTTTACCCTGGTTATATCTAAATAAGTCGTATTTGTTTTGTAAAACATCTACTGTCTCCAGGATTATATTGCCTTGTAAGTTTAAGAACTAATAAATGAACTGTAGTTATAATTGTAACTATTTCATATTTTCTTGCTGTCTTATAGCAAGTGGTGCTCCATCAATAATTTCACACTCCCTTACAGATAGAAGGAAAGGAACTATGGTGAAGGAATGTCTACACTTCTCACCTGTAATGGGTTGCTGTATGAGAAACACTGAGACGGTAGGCCTGGCATCGTGAAGTTGGCCCGCCAGATTCCATCGATTCAGGCCAGAAAGATCCACCGGCTGTGGCACTCAGCAGATGAGTGCACCAGGAGGATAAATCACAGCACAGTTGATTGACAGACTGAGGGAGCAACACAAAGATTCCCTCCCTTGACAACAACACAACTGGTTTAGTGACACTGCAGTGCCCAATCCATGTGATTGGAGGCAGGGGGAAATGCGGAAATGGATCAGCCTGGTAACTCAAGGTATGGGGATGCAGGCCTTTGGCAATGACAAGACCAACAAAACTTGACTTGCTAATCCCTCTTCAGTGAATTCAAGCACGGTCAGTACATTGATGGGCTTAAGTTGAGGGCCAACGTTTATCCCACCCGGATACTCGCCGGAGATGGATTCTTCTTGCAGGTGCTGTCCTGCCACGTATGAATCTTGCTCACACATCCTGGGTCAATGGCTGTTGATCCAAGGAGCCCACATAAATAGGCAAAACAAGGTGTGTGAACTATTAGTAACAGAAGCTGAAAGCAACAGATGGAATTTTATCAAGGAGATGCATATCTCCATGCTGAATGGGAGACTTAGGAAACCTGACTTGATATTTGTGAAAAGCTGTTGCAGATTTGGTGGTTGATATTGCGGTGCGATACAAAGTCGCCTTTGACACCCTCGAGGTGGCTAAATCTGAAAAGATTGCACACTACCTCCCTGTTGCTCCATCAATCATAAACAAGCTGCCGGGAGTCGACAGGGCCACCTTCTTTTGCTTCCCAGTAGGGGCCCGGGGGCAAGTGGCCTACTCGTAACAATCAAGTATTGCAGGTCATGCGAGTATCTCGGTCCTGAAGGGCGGCCTTCGTAAAGCTGATAAGCTGGAGAGTCCTGCTCTACTCCATAGATCTGCTGAGAGAATTCAACTCGAGAAAGACGCACCAAGGCACGAGGGTGTTTAAACAGCAGGTCCGGGACAAGGACGTGCTACCTTGTCCCGGACCTGCTGTTTTCGACTCTCTCTCTCTACCGCACCTGTTGTCTCTAACTCTGAATGATCGCTATGAAAAGCCAACTGACATTTACTCCTGAGGTGCTGACCTCTACAACCACTGTGATTATTATTATTTGACCCTGCTGGTCATCTATGAACGTTTGAACATCTTGGCCATGTACTGTTATAATCTCCATCCGGCACAGCCAGAAGAGGTCTGGCCACCCTTCAGAGCCTGGTTCCTCTCTAAGTTTCATCCTAGGTTCCTGCCTTTATAGGAAGTTTTTCCTAGCCACCGCGCTTCTACATCTGCATTGCTTGCTGTTTGGGGTTTTAGGCTTGGTTTCTATATAGCACTTTGTGACATCGACTGATGTAAAAAAGGGTTTTATAAATTCATTTGATTGCTTGATATTGCTCCCTACTGCATAGAAAGAAAACCATAACCGCAGTTGGGAGTCCACTTCGGTGCTCGTCAGAGCATGGTGGAATAGGGGACTCAGATGACAGTGCAGGCCGAAGAGAGTAATAGGGGTTGCTCACAGTGGTTCATCCTGGCATCAGAAATATATAAACTTAAATCTAAATTTTAATATAACACAAAGTCCTAAAGTTACAAATCGATTGTTTGTGCGTGCGTGCATGTGTGTGTGTCTCCCTAGCTGCAGGAGAAGCATGCTGAGGTGAGAGGGGTTTGGGGGTGTTGTTGGAGAGTGAGGACACAGACCAAACTCAGCTGGAGAGACTGGAGCATGGAATAACAAACTACCTGCACATAGTCACCAACCTGGACATCACGGTAAGACGCACACACACGTAAGCACATACCGACAGAGACATACACACACATGCACACTCACTCTCTAGCTTTCATTCATGCCATCTCTCTCTCCCTCTCTCTCTCTCTCTCTCTCTTTCATTCTTTCTTTCTTTCTCCACAAATACTTGACTGTTTGTCTGCTGGTCCACAGGATGTCTTGACAGACCCAGATCCAGACCCAGGCTGTCCCAGCCAGCAGAGCCAGAGTCTGAACCAGGTGCTGTAGCTGTACGGCAAGCTGCTCCGGGAGAAGCTGGAGTGGCTCTCCCTGGACCTCAGAGACAGCTGCTTGGGACAGAGATGATAACCTGGGATTTCTTCTCTCTCCCTTATCAATGCTGAACTGGATGAAGAATCTAGGGCACTCCCTGGTGGAGATCTCCTTACTACACGGCAGTGTTTTGCTGCCACCTGGATTTATTGATGGAGTTACAGAGTCCTCTGCTGGTGATATACAGCACGACATGGTGTGGTACCCGTTGAGTAGGTGGGATCTGAGTAGGCTACAACTGGCTTCTATAGAGCTCGCCAGCGTGTAGTCCTAAAAACTGGAAATGAGTTTCCTCTGGTTGGTTCAGCCATTCCTATAGGGGAAATGAATGTTGAAAGAATGCGGTTATGACAGCTTTAGGAGATCTTATATTTTTTGTTCTGTAAGATAATATCAGTTAACACTGCCTTTATGAATTATGATGTCTTTCTGTGCTTGCTTTGCTGCTTACATAAATGCTTCAAATTTCACAAAAAGTGACATTAGCTGATGAAGATGATCTCATAGAACAAAATGCATACAATCTCCCCAACCTGTGCTTATCAAAATCCTTATTTTCAGCATTACTCCAAAACCCCCATTAATTTCCCCATAGGCTTTGGCCAGCGAGCCATGGCGGAGTTAGATCCACAAAAAGACGCCGTTAATGGCTCTCTATTAGAAGCAGGCACTATCAGTGAGGCAAAGTCCACAGAGACTGGACCTATGCTCTTTATTAGATGAGACAATTCTAAAGACTGTTGGCCCCACTTTAAAGTGCCTCTGTGCCAAATTGGAAGAAGACTTGCTACATTATTTTCTCAAATGGGAATATCCACAGAGTAAAGGTAGCCTATTATGTAATGTTTTTCACAGCCATGTCAGGAGGGAAAGAAACATCCATGGTGGAAATATAGTTGGTTAAAATCGATTACTGCACTGGTTGGAAGAATGGAAGAGGAATATTTATCAAATGCATACTTTTGAAGAATGGCTGGTTTGGAAAAAGTTGAGCCAAAAGACTGAATAAAAAGGTCAAGCGAGGGAGAAAGAGTGTGTGTGTTGTATTCTATATGATTGATATTCAAGTGTCGAAAAAACATGTTTGGCTATGTCACATTTTATATTGAAATATGATTTGCTTATTATTTCTGTATTTTCAATATGCATGATGTAGCCTGTTACATGGAATGTTATAACAAATTGAAATCATTAAATGCATTCCATTAAACGGTGTAGGCTATGTAAATAATTCAATGTATAGACGTTATGTAGCCTACCCATGGTTTCTATTTATAGACTACATCCGTATAAGATTAAATCTAATGAAAGAGTGTGGACTTTTGGTATTAGTGCTGGACTCAGTGATTTATTTAGCAGTTTTTAGGTTGCGATTCCATGGTAACGTCAGATAGAAGGATTGGCCAACAGCAACATAATTACTGTAGGCTAATTTATTCCAAGGATACAACGTCACTTGTTGAGTGTAAATAGGTGTCAACTTTCGTTTCGATGCAAAGTTTCCAGTAATAAGAAAGTAAAACACGGAGATTGTCACAATGTAATATTTTAAACCAAAATGCTTTGACAAGTTGGAGAGAGTTGATTGGACAATTGGGCTGGCTCATACGAGCAGATGACAAACTAGAAAATACTGGCGTCACATGATAAATCTAGTCAACGGAATGAGCTCCGTGAAATCAGCGCCAATATGCGACATCAACGTGTCCCAAATAGCTTCAAAATAAAAGTTCTCCATTTACTTGAACACAATGGCTTGTTCGACATTGCCTATTGACTGATATACAAATCACCTTGCATCATAAATAACTACTTTGTAGAACAGTCAGTCAGCATTTACCCAGGATGTATGGTGATTTGACTCTCTTGAGCAAGGCCAGCATCACACACGCTATCACCATAAGGCCATTTTCTAATAAAAAATCCCCCCTGAAAAAAGGTTACTTGACTGTTAAAGAATGCTTTTCTGATTTAACAATTAAAAAAAACATATAGTTTAAAGTTCCATGCATTTATTGAAAACACAAACAACATAGAGTCTGGTGTCTAGGTTTCTTCCTAGGTTCCTGCCTCTATGGTTGTTTTCCAAGCCACTGTGCTTCTGCATCTTCATTGCTTGCTCTTTGGGGGTTTAGGCTCGGTATCTGTAAAGCACTTTGTAACAACTGCTGACGTAAAAGGGCATTATGAAATACATTTGATCTATTGATCAACAGATGTTTGATTCTATAACATTTATTTTCAACTATAGACGTCGTCAGCATAAAAGGGGGGCATTTCAGAATCATCAGACTCTCTACTAATAAGATCCAGTTTCATACCATGAAGTTTACCGCAAGTGTCTATTTTTCAGCAGAAAGCTACCTCAATGACACAAGGCCTTATTTACAAATCTCTCTAAAAAAAATACCCCAATAACCCAAGGCCTTATTTACAAATCTCTCTAAAAAATACCCCAATGACACAAGGCCTTATTTACAGCTCTTTAAAGAATACCTCAATGACACAAGGCCTTATTTACAGCTCTTTAAAGAATACCTCAATGACACAGGCCTTATTTACAGCTCTTTAAAGAATACCTCAATGACACAAGGCCTTATGTACAGCTCTTTAAAGAATACCTCAATGACACAAGGCCTTATTTACAGCTCTCTAAAAAATACCCCAATGTCACAAATCTTCACGGTATGACACAGGATCCCATTAGTAGAGGGTCTGAGCATTCCAAAACAACAACTTTTATAGTTTTAAAAGTACAATACTAAGCAGATGTACAGGGCTGACAACTTCTGTAGTTTAAATGGTACAGTAGAAATGTGATGTGTAGAGCTAAAATGAAAAAAACTATTTAGAGGGTGCAACAGTTCAACACTTCAGAAGTCAATGTCAGTTGGCTTTTCATAGCTATGTATTCAGAGGTCAAGACAGCAGGTCCGGGAAAGAGAGAGAGAGACAGCAGGTCCGGGACAAGGTAGCACACCCGATGAATCAGGTCAGGGGTCCCCAGTTGCAGGCAGAACAGTACAACTGGATCAGCAGCACAACTGGATGTACTGGGGAAGGGGACAGCCAGGAGTCGTCAGGCCAGGTAGTCCTGAGGCATGGTCCTAGAGAGCATTTCTAAGATCACAGTACACCAGATAACAACCTGGCACATAGGCTATTGCAGCATACATACTTGGGACTTTCAAAGTTTGTTATTTGATTTCAATAATATATTGTTTGTATTTTGGATAAATGTATGTTTAAGCAAT
Source organism: Oncorhynchus mykiss (assembly GCF_013265735.2). Classification (NCBI taxonomy): domain Eukaryota; kingdom Metazoa; phylum Chordata; class Actinopteri; order Salmoniformes; family Salmonidae; genus Oncorhynchus; species Oncorhynchus mykiss. Next base: position 29,166,692 of record NC_048591.1, on the reverse strand, counting down.
TTTAGATTCACCCTTAGCGTCATTGGCATTGGATGCATCTGGTTTTCTGGCATTGGAAACAACCTGGTGCATCTGATTTTCAGGGATACAATACCTTCAACCTAGGTTCCCTTTCCTGTGAAAACCAAACGTGGGAACTCCGCTCAGGCGTTTCTTTTACCCCTGCTAAATTAGGTTGCTTAATAACTTTTATTTTGAAAATGTGATGTATGATTACATGACCTAGATGTCGCTGGGTTCACAACGCTCACGGATTGTTGGAAAGTGGCAATAATGGTAACGCTAAAGACAACTTTTACGAAAATGTGTGGTTTTTAATGTAGGCCCACGACAAGATAGTGCTGCCTCTGAGTTCGAGTGGAGTTAGGCCACACGAGGAGAACATGTATTTATGATGTCGAGGTAGGCATTCTATATCACTTTATTGATTAACATTCAGACTTCAACGATTGGCCCGTGACAATGTTGTCCAGCGTCTGGTTACATTATTGAGAAAATCATGTCTTAGTAAAGTCACGCGAACTGATTTTTGCTTCTACGTTTGGGAGTGAACTCTAGAAACTAGTTTAGTTGATAAAGTCGAAACAATTGGTGGCAGGGTGTTCTGAAGTTCTGGCTAGTCCTAGTAGCCAACAGCAGCTTCGCCATGTCGGAGAGGACACCGCTCCTGCACTATCGTCTCTCCACAAGCGTCAATGAGCAGTCGGGGGAGCATCATGCATGTCTGTCTGGGGAGACTGTGGAGCAGTCCCTGGCTTTTTCCAGACTGAAGTCGGCGCACCACAGTCGTCCCAAAAAACTCTCCACATTCTTTGGGGTGGTGATACCCACCTTACTGTCTATGTTCAGCGTGGTGGTCTTCCTACGAATTGGTGAGTATAGCCTACGGTTATTTATGATAGTGTCCACAACATAGCTTTATTTTAGGCCCATGTTGGTAAATTTGAGCCAGTTGTTGCCTGGAAACCCGACTTTGAATTCCATCGAATTCTACATCGGGCATAAATTAAAGTGGGAATCAGGAAAGTTAACTCACGACCTCTACAAGCCAGAATGTGGGAAAAAAATGTTAACGTTAAATATATTTTTTCAACATTCTTGAATAAAAATACAGGCCTGATGGGAACAATTTTTTTCGGTAAACTTTCCAAATGTCGATAAAAACAATACACTAGACAAAGTGGGATCTTCTTGTGTTGGTAAAATGAATGAAATGATTAGAATACAGATTAAGAAAGTTATGAAGTTCACAGGGTGGTGAAAGTGCAAGGTAATGAGTTTAATGCGACTTTTCTATAAATATCGAGGGTCTTATTCTGGTGATTTGATCGTCGATGTTTGGCTGTCTTTTAACAAAATAATCTCGGTCTTTTGTCATTATGTAGGCTATATGTGCGCTCTAGCCAAAAGCGGGCAGATACCAACTTTGGTTTTAGAAGTGGGGGAACATTACTTGGTTGGGAATTTGGGGGTCCTCTCAATTTTGGGGGGCATCTGAAGCTATTTTCCTTGCATTTCTACACAATCTAATATGGCCCTCCTAGCCATCTCTATTTAGAACAACAAAAAGTAAGCAAAAATGGCCACAGTCATCTAGGTAAGAGATCATTATTAAATATGCTTAAATGATTGCAGTGGCGACATGACGTTCAGGGCTCATTTGAGCCCCACATTTTTAGCATAAAACATTTTTAAATGACTGATGCCAAGGCACCAGAACCGGCTGATACCCCAATACACACTGGAAGGGGGAGAGGTTAGTGGCGGAGTGAGTTCTGGGCCATCTCTGCCCAGGGCACGAACGCTGCCCACTCCCCCGGCCGGTCCTGGCAATAAGACCTCAGACACCTACCCACATCCTGGTTAACTCTCTCCACCTGCCCGTTACTCCTGGGGTTAAATCCTGAGGTAAGGCTGACCGAGACGCCCAGACGTTCCATGAACGCCCTCCAGACCCTCGACGTGAACTGGGGACCCCGATCAGACACTATATCCTCAGGCACCCCATAGTGCCGGAAGACGTGAGTAAACAGGGCCTCCGCAGTTCATAGGGCCGTAGGGGGACCGGGCAAAGGGAGGAGACGACAGGACTTAGAAAAACTATCCACAACGACCAGGATCGTGGTGTTACCCTGTGAAGGTGGAAGATCGGTTATGAAACCCACCGACAGGTGCAACCACGGGCCATTGTGTAACGGGTAAGGGTTGTAACTTACCTCTGGGCAGGTGCCTAGGAGCCTTACACTGGGTGCAAACCGAGCAGGAGGAAACATAAATAAACAATTCCCGACAAGGACATGGGGGGGAAACAGAGGGAAAATATACAACATGTAATTAGGGAATTGAAACCAGGTGTGTGTGAAAACAAGACATGAAAAATGGATCGGCGATGGCTAGATGACCGGTGACGTTCTCTTTTCCTAGTTTAAAATGATAAACATTCAACATTGGCCATGCTGTCAATGAAGCATGATTTGTGCCAAGCTCAAAACAACTGTTAACTTGGAACTGCAAAATCTGATTTTAGCGAGTTCAAGACAACTGGGACCTCGGGGGGAAAAACAAGCTACGACTGGGAAAATATATTTTGGACTTTCATCCAACTCGGAATTGTAAATTCATAACGCTGCCTCTTTCTAGAGCTACGACCTGAAGATCAGTGACGTCATCATGATTCAACCTTTCTATATATTCGAGTTCCCAGTTGTCTTGAAAGCACCATAAATCCAGAGAATCCCAGACTTTGATGAAAACGTTTGCCCAAGAAGGACCGCTGTGCCACCTTCTTGTTCAAGTGAGCACAGCACAACAAGATGACTCCAAAAGTGTCTGGTATGCTGCTGCATAAATTGTAATATGCCAGGGATATATGCATACTGTAGCTAAGAAAGTAATACTACGTGTATGTTGTGTAGTAAGATGTTAGTAGCCCATGTGCCTCACCCTAATAATTTGTTTATTTTTCACCTCTTAATTTTGCCTACTGTTCTGACTTGGTGGTGAACATGTAGCCTGTGATCTGTTTTTGATAAATGTAATCATTGAATGTTGTAAGAGCTTTCATTGTCTGCTTATATGCCCCCTTTATTTATCCTATGGTTCTGACTGGTGTACAGGGAGAACACTGTAAGAATGGCCCATGTTCTTAATTCTGTCACTGTTCATTTCAAAGTGCTGAACAAATAGTTATACTGACTACGTCCGTCCTAGCTTGCTCGTTAATGTCTTAATCAAAATTACGAATAGCCTCTTATCCGCTTGTACAAACTATGGCATAAGGGGACGACATCTCAATTGTCAGTAGAAAGCACATTTGTTTAACTTCTTATGGCTAGGGGGCAGTATTGAGTAGCTTGGCTGAATAAGGTGCCCAGAGTAAACTGCCTGCTACTCAGTCCCAGTTGCTAATATATGCATAGTATTAGTATATTTGGAAAGAACACTCTGAAGTTTCTGAAACTGTTTGAATGATGTCTGTGAGTATAACAGAATTCATATGACAGGCAAAAACCTGAGATAAAATCCTAACAGGAAGTGGGAAATCTGAGGTTAGTCATTTTCCAACTCATTCCCTATTGAAGATACAGTGGGATATTGGTCATGTTGCACTTCCTATGGCTTCCACTAGATGTCAACAGTCTTTAGAACCTAGTTTGATGCTTCTACTGTAAAGTGGGGGCGAATGAGAGGGGAATAAGTCAGAGGTCTGGCAGAATGCTTTGAGCTCGTTCACGTGAGAGGTAGCTTGCGTACCATCACAATTCTACAGACAAAGGAATTCTCCGGTTGGAACATTATTGAAGATTTATGTTAACATCCTAAAGATTGATTCTATACATCGTTTGACATGTTTTTACGGACTGTAACGGAACTTTTTTACATTTCGTCTGCTCTTAGTGAACGCGCTTCGTGACAAAACGTGCTAACAAAAGTAGCTATTTGGACATAAATGATGGACATTATCGAACAAAACAAACATTTATTGTGGGACTGGGATTCCTGGGAGTGCATTCTGATGATCATCAAGTGAATATTTATAATGCTATTTCTGACTAATGTTGACTGCACAATATGGCGGATATCTTTTTGGCTTGTTTGGTGCGCCGAACTCAGATTATAGCATGGTTTGATTTTTCCGTAAAGCTTTTTTGAAATCTGACACAGCGGTTGCCTTAAGGAGAAGTGTATCTAAAGTTCCATGCATAACACTTGTATTTTCCTCAACATTTATAATGAGTATTTCTGTAAATTCATGTGGCTCTCTGCAAAATCACTGGATGTTTTTGGAACTACTGAACACAACGCGCCAATATATACCGACATTTTTTTATATAAATATGAACTTTATTGAACAAAACATATATGTATTGTGTAACATGGAGTCCTATAAGTGTCATCTGATGAAGATCATCAAAGGTTAGTGATTCATTTGATCTCTTTCTGATTTTTTTGTGACTCCTCTCTTTGGCTGGAAAAAAAGTGACTTGGCTCTGACCTAACATAATTGTTTGTGGTGCTTTTGCCGTAAAGCCTATTTGAAATCAGACACTGTGGTGGGATTAACAAGAAGTGTATCTTTAAAATGGTGTGAAATACTACTATTTTTGAGGAATTTTAATTATGGGATTTCTGTTGTTTTGAATTTGGCGCCCTGCACTTTCACTGGCTGTTGTCATATCGATCCCGTTAGCGGGATCTCAGCCCATAGAAGTTTTAAGCAAGTCAGCCATATCAACTATATATTTTTTAAAGTCAGTAAATGTCCTTGTTTTTTGGAAGAAAATCACTTTTTTTGTGCATTAAAATAAGATCAAGTTGATCAGAAATGCAGTGTAGACATTGCTAATGTTGTAAATGACTGTTGTAGCTGGAAACAGCAGATAAATAATAATTGGAATATCTACATAATTCATTGGACAGTGACCATTTTTTTTGTTATTTTGGTTCTGTACTCTAGCACTTTGAAAGGAAACAATAACAATGAGAGTGACATGCAGACTCCGCTTTAATTTGAGGGTATTTTCATACATATCGGATGAACCGTTTAGAAATGATAGCACCTTTTTGTACATGGTCCCACCATTTTAAGGTACTACAAGTTTTTTTTTTAATTGGCTTCAGATGTGTGTTGTTAGGCAGGTGTATTAATTTGTGCCGTTAGTGAATGCAGGAGAGCTGTTGATGAAAAGTATTGATTCTAGACTAAGCTATTGCCTTTGGAGGTTGTTGTTGGGGTGTGACAACATGAGGAAGATAGCAGTGTCGATGCAAATTAAGCTGGCCGTCATAAGGCTCAGAAATGAAAATCAATCAGGAACATTGCAAAAACCCTGGGCATGCCCAAGTCAACAGTTTGGTTCATCATTAACAAGAAAAAAACAACCGGTGAACTCAATTATGTCAAAAGAGCCAGTAGACTGTAGTGGATGACCGGAGAATACTCTCTATGGTGAAGAAAACCCCCCGGACAACAGCCCAACAGATCAGAAACACTCTCCTGGATGCAGGTGTAGATGTGTCAAAGTCTACCATACGTAGAAGACCACACCAGCAGGACTACAGAGGGTACACTACAAGATGCAAACTAGAGGTCGACCGATTATGATTTTTCAATGCTGATACAGATACCGATTATTGGAGGGCCAAAAAAGCCGATACCGATTAATCAGCAATCGGTGAACAAACACTTATTTTAACTTAATATAATACATCAATACAATCAATTTAGCCTCAATTAGATAATGAAACATGTTAAATTTGGTTTAAATATTGCAAAAACAAAGTGTTGGAGAAGAAAGTGAAAATGCAATATGTGCCATGTAAGAAAGCTAACGTTTCAGTTCCTTGCTCAGAACATGAGAACATATGAAAGCTGGTGGTTCCTTTTAATATGAGTCTCCAATATTCCCAGGTAAGAAGTTTTAGGTTGTAGTTATTATAGGAGTATTTCCCTCTATACCATGTGTATTTCATTAACCTTTGACTATTGGATGTTCTTATAGGCACTTTAGTATTGCCAGTGTAACAGTATAGCTTCCGTCCCTCTCCTCGCTCCTCCCTGGAATCAAACCAGCAACACAACGACAACAGCCACCACATCGAAGCAGCGTTACCCATGCAGAGCAAGGGGAACAACCACCCCAAGGCTCAGAGCGAGTGAAGTTTGAAACGCTTTTAGTGCGTGCTAACTAGCCAGCCATTTCACTTCGGTTACACCAGCCTCATCTCGGGAGTTGATAGGATTGAAGTCATAAACAGCGCAATGCTTGACGCACAACGAAGAGCTGCTGGCAAAACGCACAAAAGTGCTGTTTGAATGAATGTTTACGCGCCTGCTTCTGCCTACCACCGCTCAGTCAGATACTTAGATGCTTGTATGCTCAGTCAGATTATATGCAACAAAGGACACGCTAGATCATATCCAGTAATATCATCAACCATGTGTAGTTAACTAGTGATTGATTGATTGTTTTTTATAAGATAAGTTTCATGCTAGCTAGCAACTTACCTTTGCTTACTGCATTTGCGTAACAGGCAGTCTCCTTGTGGAGTGCAACGAGAGAGAGGCATGTCGTTATTGTGTTGGACTAGTTAACTGTAAGGTTGCAAAATTGGATCCCCCGAGCTGACAAGGTGAAAATCTGTCTTTCTGCCCCTGAACAGGCAGTTAACCCACCGTTCCTAGGCCGTCATTGAAAATAAGAATGTGTTCTTACCTGACTTGCCTAGTTAAATAAAGGTGTAAAAAAGAAGAAGAAAAATCGGCGAATCGGGGCCCAAAAATACCGATTTCCTATTGTTATGAAAACTTGAAATCGGCCCTAATTAATCGGCCATTCCGATTAATCGGTCAACCTCTAATGCAAACCACTGATAAGCCAGATTACCATTTGCTAAAAAGCACCTAAAAGAGCCCCAAGAGTTCTGGAGAAAAGTGTTGTGGACAGATGAGACAAAGATTAACATGTACCAGAGTGATGGAAAGAGGAAAGTGAGGAGAAAAAAAGACATGCCCATGATCCAAAGCATACCACCTCATCCATGAAACATGGCGGAGGGGGCGTTATGGCTTGGGCCTGTATGGCTGCCAGTGGAACAGGCTCACTTGTCTTCATCGATAATGTGACTGCAGACAGAAGTAGAACAATGAATTCTACAGATATTTTATCTGCTCAGATAAAACGAAATGCAAAACCAAATAAAACCAACTCATTCGACGGCACTTCATCATGCAACAAGACAATGACCCTGAACATACTGCTAGAGCAACGAAGGAGTTTTTGATGGCCAAAAAGTGGAAAATCCTTGACTGGCTGAGTCAATTACCAGATCTGAATCCTTTTGAATATGCATTTTACATGCTGAATAGGAGAGTTGAGATTGCCTGCAATGACAACAAGCTCAGTCCGATGATGCTGTGATCGATCCCGCTCCAGAGTACAGGCCTCGGTGTAATGCTCATTCCTTCAACGATAAACGCAAATCTGATCATCACCCCTGGTGAGACACAACTGTGACTCATCAGTGAAGAGCACTTTTTGCGTGTCTTGTCTGGTCCAGCGACAGTGGGCTTGTGCCCATAGGTGACGTTGTTGCCGGTGATGTAAGGCAGGTCCTCATCAGACAACAGGCCTACAAGACCTCAGTCCAGCCTCTCTCAACCTATTACGGACGGTCTGAGCACTGATGGAGGGATTGTGCGTTCCTGGAGTAACTCAGGCAGTTGTTGTTGCCATCCTGTACCTGTCCCGCAGGTGTGATGTTCCAATGTACTGATCCTGTACAGGCGTTTTGTTACACATGGTCTGCCACTGAGAGGACGATCAGTTGTCTGTCCTGGCTCCCTGTAGCGCTGTCTTAGTGATAGGTGAAAATTGTCTGTTAATTGAATGATTAGAATATTCCGCCCTGAAACATATAATTGTATGGAATTGATTAGAATGTATGAAATCATAATCAATACATGTGTAGTCCTAGTCAGAATTAGGGTAAAACAATATGCCTTTGGTATTTTAAACAGACTGTCTGAGCTCGGTGCCGACCTGACTAGAGATTTGGGAGAGAACGGGGAGTACGTCTCAAGGACAAAGTCACTATCTCTGTCGGCTGGGTAGTGAGACAGCGAGTGTGTGCGTATGTTTGTGTGGGCGTGAGAAGTCGGTATAAAAAGAATTGATGTTGTATTCTTGACTTCAGAACGTTCCGTGAATAAACCTTTGACTATTTAGCTGGGCCTCCGTCTGTTTCATTCGACCAGGATCTTACAAATTCTGGTTTGCAGACAGAGTAATATAATTAAATATGGTGATGTACCTGGAGAACATAATTCTCCTATCACTTAGGCGTCTCGCAATTTCTTGCCCTGGCCACATCTGCAGTCCTCATGGCTCCTTGCAGCATGCCTGAGGCACAATTTTTGGGGGGATTATCTTTGAATGACAGGGTCCTGAAAAAGGGATTTTTATTTTTTTGCTGAGTTTAGTACTGTAGAGCTATTTTTACTTGCACACAATATAGCTGGAATCACCCCATCCTGCCCCTATGGGACCACCGCCCTGCAGCGACCCAACTCAGCTTTAGGATCTTAGTGAAACATACGTTATTGGTTCCAGATGTGTTAGGCCAATGCCAGAGCGACAACCAACAGTATGGCAGAACCCCAGGGCCAGGACTGAGCAGTCCAGCAGCTACAAATTGCCTAAATAGGTATCTCCCTTGAAGTGGGCATGTTTTCCATCTAGTCTCCTTTTGTCGTACTGTATTCCATATAAGGCAGCCAGACCTCATGAAAGTTGCACAGTATACCCTTAATCTTGTAATAAATCAAATCTAGTGATACTTAACTTGATGTTTCTGCCATCCATTGTTACATTGTTGGAGGACAACCAACCTTCCAATTAATGGCAATGCATTTCTTAGCTGCTATAAATGCAAGGTTGCACAGTTTCTCCAGTATCAACGTTTGCAAGCAAACAAAAACGGGGACAATCTGTAGACATGCTGAGATAAAAGAACATACTCTTTGCCAGAATTCAGCCCGCCTTCATGAGACCACAACATATGCATATTTGTCCCGTTTTGTGCTTTACTCCTCCAACAGAATAATACTCTTTCTGAGTGAATGGCATTTAGTTTCGTTGGCATATACTACGTTCTATGGATGGTCTAAAACTGTCTGAGATTATATGAACATGACGGAGCATTCAAACACATCTGTTTCCATTCACCATCATCATCAGTCTCCCAGGTCTTCCTCACATTTTTGTTTGACATGTTTTGTCATCTGGAAAAGCCTCTATCAACCCTTGATATATTTTGTAAATCAGCTTTAGAGGTTTGCCAGACTGCCTTACAATAGGTTCAATCTTTGAAGCGTCTGTCTTGTCCAGTGTTTACTGCACAAGAGAGAATAAAGTGTTGTATCTGTAAAAAGGTTCCCCTCAGTGAAGTCACAGACTGGTCTTCCCTGGCTGCCTGACACTGAGACCCCTGTCACCATCTGATCCTGCTCAGATGAAGCATTACAAATAATTAGCTTGGTGTACATTTATACATTGATTCTATTCTTAGATAATATAATGGCTCAATAATTTAAATGACCATTATTCCCAGATCCCAGACTGTAGCCTACCCATCAACTCAAGATGGAACTTTGTATCCATTCACTGATTGATTGTTATAATATACTGCAAAATTCACCTGCGCTCTGAAAACTGGTCTTCCCTGGCTGTATGACCCTGCAGGGACACCTGTCACCATCTGATCCTGCTAAGACATGATGAGCATAGTCTTGTGTACTGACTGTGCACCATAACAGTGAAGCCTGTAGAGCTGTTTATACATTGTCAGTGTGAAAAGTAGGGAATTAGCTAGGGAAACTGACAGATCAATAAAGTTACATTGCTATACTGACTAATAAAAACATTGCGCTGAAAAAATGTCTGAGTATCTACAGTGTCATCACTTCATTCAGAATGTGGGGGGGGGTGTCATGTCCCCCCTGTCCCCAGTGATGCCCCTGGTTAGAACACATGCCAATTCGAGAGGTGGCGTACTCACTATATGTAATGTAAAGAAAATAAATATGAGATCAGTAAAGTTGAAAATGCGATGGAAACCCATTTAACTTGTATGTTTTATTCGGTAGTGATTCATTTACATCTGTCCATCATTTTAAGGTCAACCCTGTTACATGAACTAAACTCTCGTTTTATTATGGTGAACCTATTCCTTTTTAAACCATGTAAAAGCAGGTGAGCTGGTTCTATTCTCATTGGCCATTTTCTGGTGGAAAACGAAGCAGGTTGAGCAGAACACTTCAACCCTGACATAGATAGACAAGCTTGAAATGTTTTAGCAATTCTGCGTTCAGTTGCTACTCCCTGATACACACATCATGCTTTGACTACCCCTGTCACAGATGGATTTATGGATGATTTAAGGTGAAATCTTCAACCCTGTAATCTTCAACTTGGCACTTACTATAGGCATTTTTTGTTTTTAACCGCTTGAGATGGGAATAATGTGTTGAATGTGCTCTTTATGACAATCCTGAAATTAGTTGAAATCAAACCATTTTTTACCACGTTACACTTGGTGGAATGACCCTTGTACCACTTGGAAAGTCCCTTGATGTGTTACAGCACAAGGGTATGAACTCCTGAGAGGTATGGAGAAAAAGTAGGTTAACGGAGAGGGCCTACTGGAGTGAGTGCATCCCAGGACACATTGGGAATATGGACTGTTATGGCGGTCATAGTCATGATAATAAATGTGAAATAATATGTAAGACAACCATTTTCTTATTGGCGGAATAGAGTAGTTTGAAGTGGACTAACTTGGAATAAAATGTAGTTCTAGCTCTTGGAAGAAATGGCTTTATTGCCTCGCACCATAACTTCAGTCTCGAGCCATTAATCACGTTCACATGATGCAGAGCTCGAAGTCCAATATCTGATGGCAATAATGACAACAGTATCTCTAATGTAATCACACATATTACGAAGATATGTTTACAAATACAATCCCCATTCATTAATATCTCTCATCTGTTTTCTTTGTTTAGAGGTGTTTCATTCTATCACATGGTAAGTAAACTGGTCTCTGTGTTCTCTCTCCTGCCTTGATGTGCTCCCCCCTCTGTTTTGCCCCTTGTCTCATACCTCTGCTGCTGTGTAGTAGACACGCACAGGCTGAACAGCCACCAGTTTGAGAGACAATAATACCATTCCACATAACATAAGCACTGCAGTGCATTGGGTCTTATCTGGAACAATATAGTGCTTCTGTTTCAACAATGCATAAGAGCAATAGGAGTGCTGCCCAGTGAATTGGAAGAGTTCTGTTTTTGTTAAAAGCATGAAATAACTTGTTATGCATTTTGACCTATTGTTGAATGTTGCAAGGAAATAGTAACATTGTAGAAGTTTGGTATTTTGCCATAGGCTATTATCAATAAAAAATATTGTCAGTCTAAACTGATTTTGTGTGACATTCAACAACATTTCTTAAACGTATCTGAATTAGAGGTTGACCGATTATGATTTTTCAACGCCTATACCGATTATTGGAGGACCAAAAAAGCCGATACCGATTTAAATCGGCCAATTAAAAAAAATGATAATAAAAAAATAATAATAATCATTTCATTTTTTTTATTTTTTATAAATAAAATAAAGTATTTCTTTGTAATAATGACAATTACAACAATACTGAACAAACACTTATTTTAACTTAATATAATAGATCAATAAAATCAATTTAGCCTCAAGTAAATAATGAAACATGTTCAATTTGGTTTAAATAAAGTGTTGGAGAAGAAAGTAAAAGTGCAATATATGTAAGGAAGCTAACGTTTCAGTTCCTTGCTCAGAACATGAAAGCTGGTGGTTCCTTTTAACATGAGTCTTCAATATTCCCAGGTAAGAAGTTTTAGGTTGTAGTTATTATCGGAATTATAGGACCATTTCCCTCTATACCATTTGTATTTCATTAACGTTTGACTATTGGATGTTCTTATAGGCACTTTAGTATTGCCAGTGTAACAGAATAGCTTCAGTCCCTCTCGTCGCTCCTACCTGGCCTCAAACCAGGAACACGTCGACAACAGCCACCCTTGAAGCAGCGTTACCCATGTAGAACAAGGGAAACAACCACAGGCTCAGAGCGAGTGACGTTTGAAACGCTATTAGCGCGCGCTAACTAGCTAGCCATTTCACATTGGTTACACCAGCCTCATCTCGGGAGTTGATAGGTTTGAAGTCATAAACAGCGCAATGCTTGACGCACAACGAAGAGCTGCTGGCAAAACGCACGGAAGTGCTGTTTGAATGAATGTGTACGCGCCTGCTTCTGCTTACCACCGCTCAGTCAGATACTTAGATACTTGTATGCTTGTATGCTCAGTCAGATTATATGCAGCGCAGGACACGCTAGATAATATCTAGTAATATCATCAACCATGTGTAGTTAACTAGTGATTATGATTGTTTTTTATAAGATAAGTTTAATGCTGGCTAGCAACTTACCTTGGCTTACTGCATTCACGTAACAGGCAGTCTCCTTGTGGAGTGCAACGAGAGCGAGGTAGGTCGTTATTGTGTTGGATTAGTTAACTGGTTGCAAGATTGGATCCCCCGAACGGACAAGGTGAAAATATGTCTTTCTGCCACTGAATGAGGCAGTTAACCCACCGTTCCTAGGCCGTCATTGAAAATAAGAGTGTTCTTAACTGACTTGCCTAGTTAAGTAAATGTTTTTTTTTTTTTTTTTCCAATTGGCTCCCAAAAATACCGATTTCCGATTGTTACGAAAACTTGAAATCGGCCCTAATTAATCGGCCATTCTAATTAATTGGTCGACCTGTAATCTGAATGCCTTGGCATGATGTTTTGGTTAATAATGACATGACTCTGTATGAGGGAGGTGGGTCAAACTGCTGTCTCAACTGTGTAGTTAAGGTGAAAGCTAATGAGAATTCCCCACTGCATGTTCTTATAGACAATTACTGTAAATTCCAGTTTCAACTTCCTGTAGGAAAGTTGTTCCACCACTTGTTAAATCACCAAACCCAGTTCCCGTTAGGGACTTTGAGATCATTTGAATTTGTTGTGTTGTTTAACCATAGTGTGGCCCTTGTGTTCTCTCCTCCTCAGGTTTCGTGGTGGGCCAGTGTGGGCTGTATCAGGCCATAGCCATGTTCTTAGTGGCCTACTTCATCATCAGTATGACCGTGCTGTCTGTGTGTGCCATCTCAACCAATGGAGCCCTGGACGCAGGAGGGGCCTACTGTATCCTCCTCAGCAATACACACACACACAGCTGAATATGATAGTCAGATGTATAGACATATTATTTCAGGCGATGTATGAATGCCTTTCTCACACCACCCATATACTTTACACACACTCCACCTCAGTGTTCTTTCTATTTCATTAATGTAGCATTGCATTCGTTCAGGTATCGGTGTGTGTGTGCCAGTGAATGGCTGGGATTGCTTTCATTTTTATCTGTAAGACACATTGTGTGTGTGAGAGGTGGGTGTGTGTGTATGTCTGTGCCTATTCTTTCAGTGCCTTCACTACACTTTAGTGTGCACATACAAACACACACTCTCTCTCACACACACACGTTGACCCAGCCTTAACTCCCTCCTCCCCTAGACATGATAAGTCGTGCATTAGGGCCAGAGTTTGGGGGCAGTCTAGGTGTTATGTTCTTCCTGGCTAATGTGTGTAGCAGTGCCCTCTATATACTGGGTCTGGTTGAGGCCATAGTAGCAACTTTCGGGCTTCCAGAAGGTATACAGCCGTACTCTCTCCCTTTTCCTGCTTTGTTTGAAGGTCAATGTTTTTTGGGATAGATCTTGTCCTGGAGGCAGAGCTGTGTGATTTCCACAAGATGGGCCAGCGGTCAAGTCAAGATTGGCTATATATTGTAAAAATTGATGAAAACAAAAATGTACTTTTTGGTCTTAATTTAAGGTTAGGCATAATGTTGGAAGTGTGGTGCGGTTTAAAATCTGATTTTATTACTTTTTGGCTGTAACAGCTAGTGACTGCCCTGCAGAGCTGCCTCCAGTACATGAGCCATCCCAATAAATGCCAACCTGCGCTATGTTTACATTGACAGACTAGTTTTCTAGTATTTTTGTATTTGATCTAAAACTAATCTGATTTCACAATGGCTACTAATGCATTGCATTCCCATGTTAATGCTCATTGAATTAAACTGAATAAATTTAAATCAAACTGAATTGGATTCCCACCCTTTGTGACCTTTCATGGTCTGTTTCAGCTTTCACCCTTTCACCCTCATTCCTTCACTCTCTCATTAACCCCCTACACCTTTTAACCTATTCACCACCATCCATTCCTTCCCACTCCAGATGGGGTGAGCCCAGCGGGTTCCCTCCAGGTGTTGCCAGCTGGGTATTGGTGGTCGTTGCTCTATGCCACCGGCATCCTCCTCCTCTGCCTGCTTGTGTGTCTGGTGGGGGCAGAGATCTATGCCAAGGCCTCCTTCCTCATCTTCCTGGTGGTCATGATTGTGCTGGCCAGCATCTTCATCAGCTTCTTCGCCATGCGCCCGCGTACCATCCTCCTGCCTGCCGCCCTGCCCGTCCACAACAACACAGGGCCACAGCCACCCAACATGGCCAACTTTACCGGCTTTAAACTGGACACACTGCTGGGAAACCTGGATGGTGAGTAAGGGGTGTGTGTGCGCTACTCACCAACATACAGTGCATTAAGCACACATGTGTATGTGTCATTTTAAATATAATTTCACTTGATTTAAGGCTGCAATATATCACTTTTTGGGCGCCACTACCAAATTCACATTGAAAGCTCTATAACACACATTTCTTTCTCATTGAAAGCAAATCTAAAAAGCAGTAGATCTGATCTGTGCGCGCTATGCTTCGTGTTCTTGAGTTTAGTTTTTGCATCTTTTACGTTGGGTTTTGTACACCAGCTTCAAACAGCTGAAAATGCAATATTTTGGTTATGGAAAATATATTTCACAGCTGTTTAAATTTGTACAAAATTCTCTACACTATGCTTGCTTGTTTTCTCACATAAACTGAAATTAGGCTAACTATTAAAATTTTAGCAACCAGGAAATGGTGGAGCAATTTGTGCATAATGCATCTTTAAGGAATGAATATAGCAAATAATTATTAAGGTGAGCATATGTGAGTGACGTCTCATGTCAGTAATGCATACTTTATGGTGGCAGAATTTACTGGTTTATCACACACACCCACACACCATTTATAGCCTTAGCCTCTTGATTTACTGAATGTTTACCAGGGTTGCTGGCAGTGAAAAAGGTAATTGATTATTTAGTTGTAATTAGTAGGTCTTGTAAATATCCTTTGGCTCCCCATTTCCACCGTAACGTATCAACCTGACTACTGAGCTGAAGGATTTATATTCAGGGTGGAAATCCTACTGGAATTGTGATACAATTAATTATAAGTTAAATAATCTGTCTGTAAACAATTGTTGGAAAAATAACTTGTCATGCACAAAGTAGATGTCCTAACCTACTTGCCAAAACTATAGTTTGTTAACAAGAAATTTGTGGAGTGGTGGAAAAACTAGTTTTAATGACTCCAACCTAAATGTATGTAAACTTCTGACTTCAACTGTATGTACCACAAGCTATATCTGAACTTTACATGGCCAGATGAAGCATTTCTGTCCTTTTTGAATTCTAAGTCCTCCTTAAAGGCAAGAGGCATGCATGTTAATCAAATAAATTTGTTGTTTAATATCTGAATTCGGGGAGGATTTGAACATGAAGCTGATTGAATTTATATCTAACCCTCCCCTAGCTGACTATGCTGTGGACTACACAACAGGAACCATGATGTCCTTTGCCACGGTGTTTGCGGTCATGTTTAACGGTTGCACAGGCATCATGGCCGGATCCAACATGTCAGGTAATAAATCGTTTTTTGATCAAAGGAGTCGGTGTGATTGTGTGATTGTCTGTGTCTAACCTGGTGTTGTGCTGTGTCCCAGGTGACCTAAAGAACCCTAGCTACTCTATCCCTCGAGGAACCATCACAGCTGTCATCTTCACCTTCATCATCTACAACCTCCTCAGTCTGATGGTGGCCTGCTCCTGTGACCGGTCAGTCACACACACACACACTAGTTTGGGCGTAATCTATGTAGATAAACACACCTGTAACATGTATGTTCACATACAGATATAGGCACACACAAACACACGGGCCCAATCCAACTCAAACTTGACAAACATATGCACTCAATGAAAGACACACATACTCGCATTTACAATTCTATCTCTCTCCGACACACTTTTTCTCACTCCCTCTCCCGTCTCTAGCTCAGTGCCAGTGTGCAGTATTGATGTGGCACTAACACAAGTGTTGCTAAAGAGACATAAAAGGCCCTTTAAAGATGCATTGGAAATCAATACAGCCATCAATTATACTCCTCCCTGTCCTCCCATCTGCCTGTTTCGCCCTCTCCCCCTCAGTAGATCAGACATTGGCAGATAGAACGGGAAGGGAAATATGCTGACTCATTGACCGTGTTTACATGCCCACCAAAATCCCGTTATTATTCGGGATACTCAAGAATTGTTTTTGAGGTGACGCATATTAACATGTCCCATTTATAATAACCTGAAAAAGCTTGTATCGCGGTTATGAGAAACCCGGATAAGATGCCTGGGAAATGCTGGTCTTAGATGGGATACTGTGGCATGTATGCCAGCAGCATACCACTGCTGGCTTGCTTCTGAAGCTAAGCAGGGTTGGTCCTGGTCAGTCCCTGGATGGGAGACCAGATGCTGCTGGAAGTGGTGTTGGAGGGCCAGTAAGAGGCACTCTTTCCTCTGGTCTTAAAAAATATCCCAATGCCCCAATCACTGCCCTGTGTAGGGTGCCGTCTTTCAGATGGGACGTTAAACGGGTGTCCTGACTCTCTGAGGTCATTAAAGATCCCATGGCACTTATTGTAAGAGTAGGGGTGTTAACCCCGGTGTCCTGGCTAAATTCCCAATCTGGCCATCAAACCATCACGGTCACCTAATAATCCCCAGTTTACAATTGGCTCATTCATCCCCCTCCTCTCCCCTGTAACTATTCCCCAGGTCGTTGCTGCAAATGAGAACATGTTCTCAGTCAACTTACCTGGTAAAATAACAGATAAATAAATAACATAAATATAAACATCTTATCCAGTTTACTGTTGTTTTTGCAGTCTGCTCAGGGTCCGAATTGAATATCATGGGTGTTGGATGTTTTCATCTGATTATCAAACAAATCACTTAAAATGTTTTTTTTTTAAGCAGGCTATACCTGTGCATTTCCATCCACCATAAATTATGGAATAATTTTGCTGATACACCGTAGCCTACTGGACCGTATAGCCTAGTGGCTTTGGCTACTTCCACCCCTAATTTAGATACATTGCTGCTTATAATTTCCAGCATTTGGTAGGCCGTTTATCAACTATAATTAGATACATGCAGCTTCTCACTAAAGTAGTGCTAACCAGAATGTCTTACATAGAATGAATGAAATAGTAATGTAGTTAACACCGGTAAAGTTCTCTGTTTGGTTAGGGACCGTGGAGGAAACTCCACAACGGTGAAAAGATTATCGCTGTGCAAAATGTCCAAATGTCATCCGTTTGGCCAGTTTTTAAGGAAATTAAAAGCTGAGAAAACGATGAAACACCTTTCTGATAAAACTTCAGTTTGCCTTGGGTGCATATTATATGTGGTAGAAATACTGTCTGCTTACGTTAGTGTAAAATATAGAATACATGTGCATTTGCATTTTCTGGAGATGCTGAAAGACCGAAATCCTTCTTCTCCACTCCTGTTCCCGAGACACACATGTAACCCATGTTATCTGATTTTAAGCCTACTACAAGAAATGGTTAATTCTGTAGGAGTTCATATGATATTCCTCTACATGTGAGAGGTTATAGGTCTATAGTCAGTGTCCAGATTTCTGTTACTTTCCCATTTTTTTTATTTTTTTATTTCACCTTTATTTAACCAGGTAGGCTGGTTGAGAACAAGTTCTCATTTGCAACTGCGACCTGGCCAAGATAAGGCATAGCAGTGTGAACAGACAACACAAAGTTACACATGGAGTAAGTAAACAATTAACAAGTCAATAACACAGTAGAAAAAAAAGGGGGAGTCTATATACATTGTGTGCAAAAGGCATGAGGAGGTAGGCGAATAATTACAATTTTGCAGGTTATTAACCTGGATTGATAAATGATCAGATGGTCATGTACAGGTAGAGATATTGGTGTGCAAAAGAGCAGAAAAGTAAATAAATAAAAACAGTATGGGGATGAGGTAGGTAAAAATGGGTGGGCTATTTACCGATAGACTATGTACAGCTGCAGCGATCGGTTAACTGTTCAGATAGCAGATGTTTGAAGTTGGTGAGGGAGATAAAAGTCTCCAACGTCAGCGATTTTTGCAATTCGTTCCAGTCACAGGCAGCAGAGAACTGGAACGAAAGGCGGCCAAATGAGGTGTTGGCTTTAGGGATGATCAGTGAGATACACCTGCTGGAGCGCGTGCTACGGATGGGTGTTGCCATTGTGACCAGTGAACTGAGATAAGGCGGAGCTTTACCTAGCATGGACTTGTAGATGACCTGGAGCCAGTGGGTCTGGCGACGAATATGTAGCGAGGGCCAGCCGACTAGAGCATACAAGTTGCAGTGGTGGGTGGTATAAGGTGCTTTAGTGACAAAACGGATGGCACTGTGATAAACTGCATCCAGTTTGCTGAGTAGAGTGTTGGAAGCAATTTTGTAGATGACATCGCCGAAGTCGAGGATCGGTAGGAAAGTCAGTTTTACTAGGGTAAGTTTGGCGGCGTGAGTGAAGGAGGCTTTGTTGCGGAATAGAAAGCCGATTCTTGATTTGATTTTCGATTGGAGATGTTTGATATGAGTCTGGAAGGAGAGTTTGCAGTCTAGCCAGACACCTAGGTACTTATAGATGTCCACATATTCAAGGTCGGAACCATCCAGGGTGGTGATGCTGGTCAGGCGTGCGGGTGCAGGCAGCGAACGGTTGAAAAGCATGCATTTGGTTTTACTAGCATTTAAGAGCAGTTGGAGGCCACGGAAGTAGTGTTGTATGGCATTGAAGCTCGTTTGGAGGTTAGATAGCACAGTGTCCAAGGACGGGCCGGAAGTATGTAGAATGGTGTCGTCTGCGTAGAGGTGGATCAGGGAATCGCCCGCAGCAAGAGCAACATCATTGATATATACAGAGAAAAGAGTCGGCCTGAGGATTGAACCCTGTGGTACCCCCATAGAGACTGCCAGAGGACCGGACAGCATGCCCTCCGATTTGACACACTGAACTCAGTCTGCAAAGTAATTGGTGAACCAGGCAAGGCAGTCATCCGAAAAACCGAGGCTACTGAGTCTGCCGATAAGAATATGGTGATTGACAGAGTCGAAAGCCTTGCCAAGGTCGATGAAGACTGCTGCACAGTACTGTCTTTTATCTATGGCGGTTATGATATCGTTTAGTACCTTGATCGTGGCTGAGGTGCACCCGTGATCGGCTCGGAAACCAGATTGCACAGCGGAGAAGGTACGGTGGGATTCGAGATGGTCAGTGACCTGTTTGTTAACTTGGCTTTCGAAGACCTTAGATAGGCAGGGCAGGATGGATATAGGTCTGTAACAGTTTGGGTCCAGGGTGTCTCCCCCTTTGAAGAGGGGGATGACTGCGGCAGCTTTCCATTCCTTGGGGATCTCAGACGATATGAAAGAGAGGTTGAACAGGCTGGTAATAGGGGTTGCGACAATGGCGGCGGATAGTTTCAGAAATAGAGGGTCCAGATTGTCAAGCCCAGCTGATTTGTATGGGTCCAGGTTTTGCAGCTCTTTCAGAACATCTGCAATCTGGATTTGGGTAAAGGAGAACCTGGAGAGGCTTGGGCGAGTAGCTGCAGGGGGGGGGGGGGGGGGGGGGAGCTGTTGGCTGAGGTTGGAGTAACCAGGCGGAAAGCATGGCCAGCTGTTGAGAAATGCTTGTTGAAGTTTTCGATAATCATGGATTTATCGGTGGTGACCGTGTTACTTAGCCTCAGTGCAGTGGGCAGCTGGGAGGAGGTGCTCTTGTTCTCCATGGACTTCAGTGTCCCAGAACTTTTTGGAGTTGGAGCTACAGGATGCAAACTTCTGCCTGAAGAAGCTGGCCTTAGCTTTCCTGACTGACTGCGTGTATTGGTTCCTGACTTCCCTGAACAGTTACATATCGTGGGGACTATTCGATGCTATTGCAGTCCGCCACAGGATATTTTTGTGCTGGTCGAGGGCAGTCAGGTCTGGAGTGAACCAAGGGCTGTATCTGTTCCTAGTTCTGCATTTTTTGAACGGAGCATGCTTATCTAAAATGGTGAGGAAGTTACTTTTAAAGAATGACCAGGCATCCTCAACTGACGGGATGATGTCAATGTCCTTCCAGGATACCCGGGCCAGGTCGATTAGAAAGGCCTGCTCACAGAAGTGTTTTAGGGAGCGTTTGACAGTGATGAGGGGTGGTCGTTTGACCGCGGCTCCGTAGCGGATACAGGCAATGAGGCAGTGATCGCTGAGATCCTGGTTGAAGACAGCGGAGGTATATTTGGAGGGCCAGTTGGTCAGGATAACGTCTATGAGGGTGCCCTTGTTTACAGATTTAAGGTTGTACCTGGTGGGTTCCTTGATGATTTGTGTGAGATTGAGGGCATCTAGCTTAGATTGTAGGACTGCCGAGGTGTTAAGCATATCCCAGTTTAGGTCACCTAACAGAACAAACTCTGAAGCTAGATGGGGGGCGATCAATTCACAAATGGTGTCCAGGGCACAGCTGGGAGCTGAGGGGGGTCGGTAGCAGGCGGCAACAGTGAGAGACTTATTTCTGGAAAGAGTAATTTTTAAAATTAGTAGTTCGAACTGTTTGGGTATGGACCTGGAAAGTATGACATTACTTTGCAGGCTCTCTCTGCAGTAAACTGCAACTCCTCCTCCTTTGGCAGTTCTATCTTGACGGAAAATGTTATAGTTGGGTATGGAAATCTCAGAATTTTTGGTGGCCTTCCTGAGCCAGGATTCAGACACGGCGAGGACATCAGGGTTAGCAGAGTGTGCTAAAGCAGTGAGTAAAACAAACTTAGGGAGGAGGCTTCTGATGTTGACATGCATGAAACCAAGGCTTTTTCGATCACAGAAGTCAAATGAGGAATATTCACTTTATTCATGGATATAGGATACTCGTGAGCGGGATATCAAAGGTGCATGTAAACAGCTGAGCTACTGTGTGGAATACTTTGCGCATGTAAACGTGGTCGTTGATGGATAATGTAGTAGTTGATCAGACACACTGGATCATGAAATCAGAGGTGGTTGATTTCTACACAATTTAGATCATGAGAAGTGTTATTCAGGACCGCTCAGTACCTCTCGCATGCACGCATACATTCTTTTTTACACTGAGGAAATTGAGTCCATTTCAATCCATACTTCAGGATATGAACAAAGGATAACAAGAATGTATTTCCTTCTTCAGTGTGTTCAGTCCGGTTGTTATCTAGCTCTGTCCTTATCTGCTGTTGGTTTAGTGTTGCTTTATTGCTGTTGGACAGGGCCCGGCATGCAGTGGAGTGTGACGTTATTGGTCTTAGATAGTCGGACCAAATGGAGGAAATGTACAGGGTTTATGAATGATACTGCCTCCAAGGTCCTTTTATGGTACTTGATGGTGTGTCAACCATATCTAAACCTTATCCTGAACTGTCTTAGTAGTTACTGTACATGTGAAAACACACTGACTGCTCCTCCAGTTGTACATAAAGTACAGTGACCCGTGGAAGAGTACAGTGACCCGTGGAAGAGTACAGTGACCCGTGGAAGAGTACTGTCTTAAGCGGGACCCGTGGAAGAGTACAGTGATAACTTGGCCAGGGGTAAAGTCACCATTTCATCATGCGTGTTACTGGAATCATAAACTTGTTATTTCTGGCCATGGAATTCCACATTGATTGTAGCCTAATTTACTTAAAAGGGCTGTATAACATTCTTGACTAGAGGTAAACTCTCATAAATGCCTATTTACATTATGAAACAGTTACACCCTTGTCACAAGGTAGGTCACAGGTTGTCTTTCAACAATGGGCCACATTTCCTTTAGTTGAAAGTTACAATTGGTTGTCAGTTGTAAGGCTGCAGAAAAAGGGGCCAGAGTTTTTCCAAGTCAAGTCACTATTCAGAAAAACTCATGGCGCTAGTCACGGATTGTTACATCTGTCACCAAACTAAAGAGAACTTTCTGCACTTTTAAAGTCAATGTGTCACCAGTGTGTCATTAAGAGACAGACTAAATGGATTACTCAGATTAAATAGGGAGAATGTGCATTAAAGCCATCAGTCAACGTCATGTCAAAGTGACATTACTAAATGCCAAACACTGGACCCCCCCCCCCCCCCCTTCACCACGGACACTCTCTGCATTGCTATAGCAACAAAGCCTCGTTGAAGGGAAAGCAGTTGAATGTCTATCATGGTCTGGGTAAGTGATTTTCACTGAGGGGGAACAAATAGAAGCTTTTTGAGTTGGACGTTATTCCCCCCTTTTTTGGTGAAAAAAAGTAACTTGGTAGCAGTACCCAGAAGTATCCAACAGGTGGAGGTCACACCATCTCACATGAGGAGCTCCCTTTGTATTTCACTCTGACATTGAGGGGTTTCTTAGGTAGCGTTTACACAGGCTGCGCAATACTGATCTTTTCCCCACTAATTGATATTTTGACCAATCACATTAGTTGTTTTCACATCAAATTAGATTTTTTCAGAGCTGATCTGATTGGTCGAAAAATATGAGATTTGGGCTACCTGTTTGGATGCAACCTTATAGATACAGAAATGGTGTAACCTTTGAAGAAAGCCAAAGTAAATTGCTCCCCTCTTCAGCTAGTTACTCTGCATTCTTGGTAAAAGGCACTGTGTTCACTTAACATAAATGTCAGGGAGATTTAAGAATGGCTGTTCAGATCTACAATAGTGCTGCCTTTTGGGAGAATGACATCTGATGCATACCTGAATAGGTTACAGGTGTACAGTTATAGAGTGTGTATGTGTTCTAGATGGTTCTGGGAAGGTGCATAGGAGCCCAATGTAAAAGACGATGATGATGGTTTCCTGTCCAGCTATGAGAAGTATATTAACAGGGTAGGGTAGGGAGTGGTGACTGATAGCCCATTGCCAACTTTCCAGCCCCTCTCACAACCAAATCCAGACCAAACCCCCAACATACAGTAAGCTTAGATTGACTGTGTCTGTATCTTGTTTAGGGACTGAGACCTGAATGATTTGTGTGTATTTTACGGCCTGTCTCTTTCTTTGGATAAGTGAAGAGCGAGTGTGTGTGTGTGCATTCGTTCTCTGGATGACTAACTACAGAGTGTGGTTGTGTGTGTATCTTTATCTTCCCTCTATGGATGAGTGACATTGGAGTGTGTATATATGCAGGTGTGGTGCATGTGTGTGTCTCTGGTTGAGTGACTTTGTTGTGTGTGTGTGTGTGTGCACCTCTGTGTATTGTGCATCAGTGACCTGTTGGCTAATCCCATCCTGCTATAGAAGCTTATGTATTTATTACTGGCTGAATAATTATATTAATTTAAATCTGCCTCCTCCTTTTGTTCTGCTATCTTCAACATGCAGCCTGGTGTGTGTGTGGAAGCTGTGCAGTCCCACAAGGCTCTCCATCTCTTAGTTTTTTCTTCTGTTTTTCAGCCCCCCATATGGCTTTTATTTGTGTTAGAGAATGTGGTACTGTTTTTCACTCCCTCCTGTTCTCCCTTGAGCATCTTGTCTCCTCCCTAGCTTCCCCTGGGGCTGTTTAATTCTCTCGCATGTCCCCCCCACACTTGCTGGCTCGTAGTGCTAGTCTCTTGTCCAGACATTGAGGCAACAAGTCCAACATTCTCAGTCTGTCTGCCCTCCTCTGCTTTCATCTCATACCTCTGTTCCCTTGCAATCACCCCACTGCAGAGTGCCTGTCCTTGGCTCTCTCTGTCCATCCATCCTTTATTTGCTTGCTATCTCTCCACCACAGATCTCTCTCGTTGTCGGTCTCTGTCCGTCTCTGATCTCTCTGTATCTTTCTCGTTCCCCCCCTCTGTCCCTGCCAACACACATTAATAGAGATGGAGAAGACAATGAGGAGGTTCATGTTATGTTGCCCATGACCTCTGGAAGAGGTAGCTGCTACATAAGCAACAGCTAATGGGGATCCTAATAAGGAAATAAAAAAACAACCATAAAAATAGTAGAAGGAATGAGAATGTAGCAAAACAATAGGTAATATGAGAAGGGGTATAGTAGAGACAGTCTGAGATTGAGAGAGGTAGAGTGAATGCGAAAGAGTAGCAGAGGGAGGGAGGGGTGGAGAGGAGATCTACAGGCCTTGTTAGCTGTTGATCCCATTTAATACTCCTCAGCCTGTCTCTCTCTCTCTGTCTGTGTTGCTCTCTCTCTGCCTCCCTCCCCCTGTAGTTGGTTTTGAAGCTTATTTAAAAGAAATGGCAAAATAATATTAACGTATGAACAAACAATTGATGTGTAGCATGAGAATGAACGTCCAGTCTCTCCAGGCTCTCATTTAGCTGCACTCCCCTCCTAAAATAATGTTTTTCTTCTGACAGGTGCTTTACTTCGTTCTGTTCTTTATTTCCATGGCACAGCTCATTCCAGCTTAATGATCTGATCAATAATCTGTATTATGGGATGGAGGGGAGGACGCACACTCAAAAACAACTGTATACACGCCTGTTATACAAAGGCATAGCCTTCAGACATGTTAATACAAAAATCACAAAGTACCAAAATGTGCATGAACACACACACACGCACACCTTCTGTCCTCTGCTCTCCCTCTCTGCATGACTCACGTTCTGTCCTCTGCTCTCCCTCTCTGCATGACTCACCTTCTGTCCTCTGCTCTCCCTCTTTGCATGACTCAGGTTCTGTCCTCTGCTCTCCCTCTCTGCATGACTCACCTTCTGTCCTCTGCTCTCCCTCTCTGCATGACTCACCTTCTGTCCTCTGCTCTCCCTCTCTGCATGACTCACCTTCTGTCCTCTGCTCTCCCTCTCTGCATGACTCAGGTTCTGCCCTCTGCTCTCCCTCTCTGCATGACTCACCTTCTGTCCTCTGCTCTCCCTCTCTGCATGACTCAGGTTCTGCCCTCTGCTCTCCCTCTCTGCATGACTCACCTTCTGTCCTCTGCTCTCCCTCTCTGCATGACTCACCTTCTGTCCTCTGCTCTCCGTCTCTGCATGACTCACCTTCTGTCCTCTGCTCTCCCTCTCTGCATGACTCAGGTTCTGCCCTCTGCTCTCCCTCTCTGCATGACTCACCTTCTGTCCTCTGCTCTCCCTCTCTGCACGACTCACCTTCTGTCCTCTGCTCTCCCTCTCTGCACGACTCACCTTCTGTCCTCTGCTCTCCCTCTCTGCATGACTCACCTTCTGTCCTCTGCTCTCCCTCTCTGCATGACTCACCTTCTGTCCTCTGCTCTCCCTCTCTGCATGACTCACCTTCTGTCCTCTGCTCTCCCTCTCTGCATGACTCAGGTTCTGCCCTCTGCTCTCCCTCTCTGCATGACTCACCTTTTGTCCTCTGCTCTCCCTCTCTGCATGACTCAGGTTCTGCCCTCTGCTCTCCCTCTCTGCATGACTCACCTTTTGTCCTCTGCTCTCCCTCTCTGCACGACTCACCTTCTGTCCTCTGCTCTCCCTCTCTGCACGACTCACCTTCTGTCCTCTGCTCTCCCTCTCTGCATGACTCACCTTCTGTCCTCTGCTCTCCCTCTCTGCATGACTCACCTTCTGTCCTCTGCTCTCCCTCTCTGCATGACTCACCTTCTGTCCTCTGCTCTCCCTCTCTGCATGACTCACCTTCTGTCCTCTGCTCTCCCTCTCTGCATGACTCACCTTCTGTCCTCTGCTCTCCCTCTGCATGACTCACCTTCTGTCCTCTGCTCTCCCTCTCTGCATGACTCACCTTCTGTCCTCTGCTCTCCCTCTCTGCATGACTCACCTTCTGTCCTCTGCTCTCCCTCTCTGCATGACTCACCTTCTGTCCTCTGCTCTCCCTCTCTGCATGACTCACCTTCTGTCCTCTGCTCTCCCTCTCTGCATGACTCACCTTCTGTCCTCTGCTCTCCCTCTCTGCATGACTCACCTTCTGTCCTCTGCTCTCCCTCTCTGCATGACTCAGGTTCTGTCCTCTGCTCTCCCTCTCTGCATGACTCAGGTTCTGTCCTCTGCTCTCCCTCTCTGCATGACTCAGGTTCTGTCCTCTGCTCTCCCTCTCTGCATGACTCACCTTCTGTCCTCTGCTCTCCCTCTCTGCATGACTCAGGTTCTGTCCTCTGCTCTCCCTCTCTGCATGGCTGCCACCTCTTTATGATGGCTTTGTTTTGGAGTGCAGGTTTTAAAATGTCAAGCTTGTTCAGATTTATACTGCACTTGCCACACGTCACAGGAATTAATAACCAGGCTATAGCGTTGACCAGCTCCATTACGCAAGCACACGTGTACACACTCACACACGCACCCCAGAGTAACTTTCAATGGTCCAACCAACACATGTGCATACTCAAATGACTTGTGTTTTCACTACTCTGTGTGTGTGCTGCTGGTGGATTATTAAGAATGTCAGTCTGATTTAAAGCAATGATTCATAAACGTTTAACTGCGGCACACAAACAATAATGCAGACCAACACACACACACAAATCATATCATTGGCATTTCCTAATTTTCAGACAGAGGGGACAGACAGAAAAACAGACAAACAGACAGAGATGGGTGGAGTGGGGGAGGGTTTCATATGAATGTATATCATCTGATTTCTCTCTCTTCCTCTCTCAGTATTCTCCTCCAGAGGGACTACAGTTTCCTGCGGGACATTAATGTGTGGAACCCGTTGGTGACCGTTGGTGTGTACTCCTCCACCATGTCTGCTGCCATGAGTAACCTGATAGGGGCCTCTCGCATCCTCTTCGCCCTGGCACGGGACGACCTGTTTGGTGGGTACACTTATGTCCTCCTCTTTCTCACGATCCACCTCACCCTTATTATTTCTCTTTATAGCTTCTTCTCACACTCTCTCCCTTCTCACTGGCGTTGTGTGTGGATATGGGAGATGAATAGCAGTATTAAGCAGGTTTCCCCTGTAGAGTGGGCAACTGGATCAGAACAGATGAACTAGACTGAACCATGCTGAACTAGACTGCCTTTCACGGGTTAAACATATATTTTAGCTTATGGGTTTTGTTTTTACCTTGTTGTGACTGTATGATTAAAGGTGTTTAACTTAAAGTTCTCATCGTGTGTGTCATTCATGGTGCAACCTGCTTGCCACTTTCCTACACCCACTGGGTAATGGATCCCCTAATATAGTGTAACACACATCTCTTCATCTCACCCACTTTTAAAATATCTGCCTTGTCTTTGCCCTTCACCTTCCCTTTTTTTCCCCTTCTCTTTTATTTTCCTCCCTCTCTCCATCCCCTTCTCTTTTATTTTCCTCCCTCTCTCCATCCCCTTCTCTTTTATTTTCCTCCCTCTCTCCATCCCCTTCTCTTTTATTTTCCTCCCTCTCTCCATCCCCTTGGCTGCATTGATTTGAGTTTAAAGTCTCTAATTTAATTAATTTAATTAATTTCATGTATCAACTGAAATGTGGTCCTAAACGTTAATTCCCTCCATCTTACTCCTTCTCCTCCTCCCTCTTGCTCTCACATACAGTTGAAGTCAGAAGTTTACATACACCTTAACCAAATACATTTAAACTTAGTTTTTCACAATTCCTGACATTTAATCCTAGTAAAAATTCCCTGTCTTAGGTCAGTTAGGATCACCACTTTATTTTAAGAATGTGAAATGTCAGAATAATAGAAAAGAGTGATTTTATTTCAGCTTTGATTTCTTTCATCACATTCCCAGTGGGTCAAAAGTTTACATACACTCAATTAGTATTTGGTAGAATTGCCTTTAAATTGTTTAACTTGGGTCAAACGTTTCGGGTAGCCTTCCACAAGCTTGCCACAATAAGCTGGGTGAATTTTGGCCCATTCCTCCTGGTGTAACTGAGTCAGGTTTGTAGGCCTCCTTCCTCGCACACATTTTCTACAGGATTGAAGTCAGGGCTTTGTGATTGCCACTCCAATACCTTGACTTGGTTGTCCTTAAGCCATTTTACCACAACTTTGGAAGTATGCTTGGGGTCATTGTCCATTTAGAAGAGCCATTTGCAACCAAGCTTTAACTTCCTGACTGATGTCTTGAGATGTTGCTTCAATATATCCACATAATTTTCCTCCTTGATGATCCAATCTATTTTGTGAAGTGCACTAGTCCCTCCTGCAGCAAAGCAGCCCCACAACATGATGCTGCCTCCCCCGTGCTTCACGATTGGGATGGTGTTCTTCGGCTTGCAAGCCTCCCCCTTTTTCCTCCAAACATAACAATGGTCATTATGGCCAAGCAGTTCTATTTTTGTTTCATCAGACCAGAGGACATTTCTCCAAAAAGTACGATCTTTGTCCCCATGTCCTCTCTGTAGTCTGGCTTTTTTATGGCAGTTTTGGAGCAGTGGCTTCTTCCTTGCTTAGCGGCCTTTCAGGTTATGTTGATATAGGACTCGTTTTACTGTGGATATAGATACTTTTGTACCTGTTTCCTCCAGCATCTTCACAAGGTCCTTTGCTGATGTTTTGGGATTGATTTTCACTTTTCGAACCAAAGTACGTTCATCTCTAGGAGACAGAATGGGTCTCCTTCCTAAGCGGTATGATGGCTGCGTGGTCCCATGGTGTTTATACTTGCGTACTATTATTTGTACGGGTGAACGTGGTACCTTCAGGCAGTTGTAAATGTATTTTGATATTTCCATGATTTCAAGAAAAGAGGCACTAAGTTTGAAGGTAGGCCTTGAAATACATCCACAGGCACATCTCCAATTGACTCAAATGATGTCAATTAGCCTATCAGAAGCTTCTAAAGCCATGACATCATTTTCTGGAATTTTCCAAGCTGTTTAAAGGCACAGTCAATTTAGTGTATGTGAACTTCTGACCCACTGGAATTGTGATACAGTGAATTATAAGTGAAATAATCTCTGTAAACAATTGTTGGAAAAATTACTTGTGTCATGCACAAAGTAGATGTCCTAACCGAATGGCCAAAACTATAGTTGGTTAACAAGAAATTTGTGGAGTGGTTGAAAAACGAGTTTTAATGACTCCAACCTAAGTGTTTGTAAACAACTGTATTCTCTCTCTCTCTCACTTGCTCACTCCTCTCCCCCGTCTGCAGGCACGGTGTTGTCTCCAGCTAAGAAGACATCTCACAATGGGAACCCCTGGGTGTCTGTCCTCCTCTCCTGGTTCCTAGTACAGGTAAGACAATGGGAAGCCCTGGGTGTCTGTCCTCTCCTGGTTCCTAGTACAGGTAAGACAATGGGAAGCCCTGGGTGTCTGTACTCCTCTCCTGGTTCCTAGTACAGGTAAGACAATGGGAAGCCCTGGGTGTCTGTCCTCCTCTCCTGGTTCCTAGTACAGGTAAGACAATGGGAAGCCCTGGGTGTCTGTCCTGCTCTCCTGGTTCCTAGTCAAGGTAAGACAATGGGAAGCCCTGGATGTCTGTCCTCCTCTCCTGGTTCCTAGTACAGGTAAGACAATGGGAAGCCCTGGGTGTCTGTCCACCTCTCCTGGTTCCTA
The DNA here is from genome assembly GCF_013265735.2 of Oncorhynchus mykiss. Classification (NCBI taxonomy): domain Eukaryota; kingdom Metazoa; phylum Chordata; class Actinopteri; order Salmoniformes; family Salmonidae; genus Oncorhynchus; species Oncorhynchus mykiss. Next base: position 29,136,888 of record NC_048591.1, on the reverse strand, counting down.
GTACAGGTAAGACAATGGGAAGCCCTGGGTGTCTGTCCTCCTCTCCTGGTTCCTAGTCAAGGTAAGACAATGGGAAGCCCTGGATGTCTGTCCTCCTCTCCTGGTTCCTAGTACAGGTAAGACAATGGGAAACCCTGGGTGTCTGTCCTCTCCTGGTTCCTAGTACAGGTAAGACAATGGGAAGCCCTGGGTGTCTGTCCTCCTCTCCTGGTTCCTAGTCCAGGTAAGACAATGGGAAGCCCTGGGTGTCTGTCCTCCTCTCCTGGTTCCTAGTCCAGGTAAGACAATGGGAAGCCCTGGGTGTCTGTCCTCCTCTCCTGGGTACTAGTCCAGGTAGGCCAATAGGAACACCTGGGTGTCTGTCCTCTCCTGGTTACTAGTCCAGGTAGGCCAATAGAAACCCCTGGGGTGTCTGTCCTCTCCTGGTTACTAGTCCAGGTAGGCCAATAGGAACACCTGGGTGTCTGTCCTCTCCTGGTTACTAGTACAGGTAAGACACAGAGGAGAGAATAGGTCTGATTTCACCTGATCAATAATCTCTGATCAGTTCAGATGAAGGAAAAGGTAGATTGATATAGTAGAGAGAAGGGTAAATGGAAAAAGATAGATGGAGAGAGGAGAAGGGAAGTACTTTGAGAGTACTGAGAATTGGCCAAGACATAATGAGAAAAGGAGATGAGATGGGAGGGTAAAGATACAAAGAGACAGAAAAAATAGATGGAGGTGGAGAGAGCTCTGATAATGACTGGCTAGTCAGATACTCTTCAAGAAGCTAGTGTTAAAGTCTAAATGGCTGGTCTTTGTCTTCCTCTCTCATCCCTTGCTCCGCTTCTACACTGGAGTGGGGGAGTAATTAGAGTGAAATCATTAGCCTGTATCGGAGCTCATTAACTAGTCCTCCCCCTCTTTTCTGCTGCTTGCTCTTTCTCTCTCTGCCATTTGAATGATTCACTGATGACACAAGTGTGATTCTAATCTCACTCCATGTTAAACAATCTCACAGATGAGAGAAAGGGAGCGAAGGGAGGTCAGGAAGGAAGGTGAAAGAAGGTGTTAGGGAGGTGGCTATAGAGACAAGCCATGCATCAATTCAAAGTGATCCAGATGATATTTGAGGAAGAGGGAAACCTTGGGACTGATTTAGAAGCCCCTCTATCTTTGTGGTCTGACCTTTTGTAAAGGGCTGTGTGATGTTAGTGATAACTCCGCCTCTCAGAATAGCTTGATGATTACCATGGGTTTATATGGACTGGACATACAACACGAAGACAACTGACCTGATCTCACTCACAGACAGACAGGACAGGACAATGATGCAGTGGCAGGCCCAGAAGTTGCCCATACTGGCCTATGGCTGAGGGCTCAGTTAATAGCTAATTAATACTCTTATTAAAGGGGAGAACTGAGGAGACTGACTCTCACTGACTTTGTTGTGAACGTCAGAGGAGAAACTATTTCTCCCCTCCATCTCTTTCTCCCTCATCTATTTCTTCTCTCTCCTTTTCTCCATCTGTAGTTGGTGTTGTTCACAGGGAAGTTGAACACCATCGCCAGCATTGTAACCATCTTCTTCCTGCTGGTGTACGCAGCTGTAGACCTGGCCTGTCTGGCTCTGGAGTGGGCCTCAGCTCCTAACTTCAGGTACTAAATCAAATCAAATTGGGTTTATCACACATGCCAAATAAAACTGGTGTGAACTTTACAATTAAATGCTTGCTTATGAAACTTCCCCAACAATGCAGAGTTTAGAAAATAATAATGCTAAATTAAATGGTAACTAACAAGGAATAAAATGCAGAAGATTGGAGCTATATACAGGAAGTACCAGTACCAGATCAATGTGGAGCTATATACAGGAAGTACCAGTACCAGATCAATGTGGAGCTATATACAGGGAGTACCAGTACCAGATCAATGTGCAGCTAAATACAGGGAGTACCAGTACCAGATCAATGTGAAGCTATATACAGAGAGTACCAGTACCAGATCAATGTGCAGCTGTATACAGGGAGTACCAGTACCAGATCAATGTGCAGCTGTATACAGGGAGTACCAGTACCGGATCAATGTGCAGCTGTATACATACAGTGAGTACCAGTACCAGATCAATGTGGAGCTATATACAGGGAGTACCAGTACCAGGTCAATGTGCAGCTAAATACAGGGAGTACCAGATCAATGTGCAGCTAAATACAGGGAGTACCAGATCAATGTGCAGCTATATACAGGGAGTACCAGTACCAGATCAATGTGCAGCTAAATACAGGGAGTACCAGATCGATGTGCAGCTGTATACAGGGTGTACCAGTACCAGATCAATGTGCAGCTATATACAGGGAGTACCAGATCAATGTGCAGCTAAATACAGGGAGTACCAGATCAATGTGCAGCTATATACAGGGAGTACCAGATCAATGTGCAGCTGTATACAGTGAGTACCAGTACCAGTACCAGATCAATGTGCAGCTATATACAGGGAGTACCAGTACCAGATCAATGTGCAGCTAAATACAGGGAGTACCAGATCGATGTGCAGCTGTATACAGGGTGTACCAGTACCAGATCAATGTGCAGCTATATACAGGGAGTACCAGTACCATATCAATGTGGAGCGATATGCGGGGAGTACCATATCAATGTGAAGGGATATACGGGGAGTACCAGATCAATGTGGAGCGATATACGGGGAGTACCAGATCAATGTGGAGCGATATACGGGGAGTACCAGATCAATGTGGAGAGATATACGGGGAGTACCAGATCAATGTGAAGGGATATACGGGGAGTACCATGTCAATGTGGAGCTATATATGGGGAGTACCAGATCAATGTGAAGGGATATACAGGGAGTACCAGATCAATGTGCAGCTATATACAGGGAGTACCAGATCGATGTGGAGCGATATACGGGGAGTACCAGATCAATGTGGAGCGATATACGGGGAGTACCAGATCAATGTGAAGGGATATACAGGGAGTACCAGATCGATGTGCAGCTATATACAGGGAGTACCAGATCGATGTGGAGCGATATACGGGGAGTACCAGATCAATGTGGAGCGATTATACGGGAAGTACCAGATCCACTGTCAAACATGGTGGTGGCAGCATCATGGTTTGGGCCTGCTTTTCTTCAGCAGGGACAGGGAAGATGGTTAAGATTGATGGGAAGATGGATGGAGCCAAATACAGGACCATTCTGGAAGAAAACCTGATGGAGTCTGCAAAAGACCTGAGACTGGGACGGAGATTTGTCTTCCAACAAGACAATGATCCAAAACATAAAGCAAAATCTACAATGGAATGGTTCAAAAATAAACATATCCAGGTGTTAGAATGGCCAAGTCAAAGTCCAGACCTGAATCCAATCGAGAATCTGTGGAAAGAACTGAAAACTGCTGTTCACAAATGCTCTCCATCCAACCTCACAAAGCTCGAGCTGTTTTGCAAGGAGGAATGGGAAAAAAATTTCAGTCTCTCGATGTGCAAAACTGATAGAGACATACCCCAAGCGACTTACAGCTGTAATCGCAGCAAAAGGTGGCGCTACAAAGTATTAACTTAAGAGGGCTGAATAATTTTGCACGCCCAATTTTTCAGTTTTTGATTTGTTAAAAAAGTTTGAAATATCCAATAAATGTCGTTCCACTTCATGATTGTGTCCCACTTGTTGATTCTTCACAAAAAAATACAGTTTTAAATCTTTATGTTTGAAGCCTGAAATGTGGCAAAAGGTCGCAAAGTTCAAGGGGGCCGAATACTTTCGCAAGGCACTGTAGCTGCACATTGATCTGGTACTCCCTGTAAAATAACACATCCTAGATCTGAATGAATGAAATATTCTTATTAAATACTTTTTTCTTTACATAGTTGAATGTGCTGACAACAATATCACACAAAAAATTATCAATGGAAATCAAATTTATCAACCCATGGAGGTCTGGATTTGGAGTCACACTCAAAATTAAAGTGGAAAACCACACTACAGGCTGATCCAACTTTGATGTAATGTCCTTAAAACAGGTCAAAATGAGGCTCAGTAGTGTGTGTGGCCTCCACGTGCCTGTATGACATCCCTACAACGCCTGGGCATGCTCCCGATGAGGTGGCGGATGGTCTCCTGAGGGATCTCCCAGACCTGGACTAAAGCATCCGCCAACTCCTGGACAGTCTGTGGTGCAGGCGTTGGTGGATGGAGCGAGACATGATGTCCCAGATGTGCTCAATTGAATTCAGGTCTGGGGAACAGGCGGGCCCATAGCATCAATGCCTTCCTCTTGCAGGAACTGCTGACACGCTCCAGCACTTTGAGGTCTAGCATTGTCTTGCATTAGGAGGAACCCAGGGCCAACCACACCAGCATATGATCTCATCTCGGTACCTAATGGCAGTCAGGCTACCTCCTGGCGAGCACATGGAGGGCTGTGCAGCCCCCCAAAGAAATGCCACCCCACACCTTGACTGACCCACTGCCAAACCGGTCATGCTGGAGGATGTTGCAGGCAGCAGAACGTTCTCCACGGCGTCTCCAGACTGTCACGTCTGTCACATGTGCTCAGTGTGAAACCTGATTTCATCTGTGAAGAGCACAGGGCGCCAGTGGCGAATTTGCCGATCTTGGTGTTCTCTGGCAAATGCCAAACGTCCTGCACGGTGTTGGGCTGTAAGCACAACCCCCACCTGTGGACGTCGGGCCCTCATACCACCCTCACGGAGTCGGTTTCTGACCGTTTGAGCAGACACATGCACATTTGTGGCCTGCTGGAGGTCATTTTGCAGGGCTCTGGCAGTGCTCCTCCTGCTCCTCCTTGCACAAAGGTGAAGGTAGGTCCTGCTGCTGGGTTGTTGCCCTCCTACGGCCTCCTCCATGTCTCCTGATGTACTGGCCTGTCTCCTGGTAGCGCCTCCATGCTCTGGACACTACGCTGACAGACACAGCAAACCTTCTTTCCACATCTCACATTGATGTGCCATACTGGATGAGCTGCACTACCTGAGCCATACTACCACTAGAGTGAAAGCACCGCCAGCATTCAAAAGTGACCAAAACATCAGCCAGGAAGCATAGGAACTGAGAAGTGGTCTGTGGTCCCCACCTGCAGAACCACTCCTTTATTGGGGGTGTCTTGCTAAATGCCTAGAATTTCAACCTGTTGTCTGTTCCATTTGCACAACAGCATGTGAAATGTATTGTCAATCAGTGTTGCTTCCTAAGTGGACAGTTAGATTTCACAGAAGTGTGATTGACTTGGAGTTACATTGTGTTTAAGTGTTCCCTTTATTTTTTTGAGCAGTATATATACTGTATATATTCCTATTCAATAGGTTTGTGTGTGTGGGTGTGCACATGCGTCCGTGTGTGCTTTAGTGCAGATGTATTGGAGGAGCTGTTTAATCTCACTCAATACCACAGGGTTCTCCTGTCCTATGACGACCTCCGAGTAGCTGCGTTAATCCTGCTGTTGGGCCCTGTGGAGGGGGGGCAGGGGGGCAGGTCTGGGCCGTGGGGTTTCCTCTCTGGTCTGGTAGAGGTGGTGGTCTGGTGCGGGGTAGTAGGCTGGGCCCGGTCCGGTCTGGCTAAGCCGATGGAAGTGGTGATGCTCTGGTGGTAGGTCTGGTACGGGGATGAAAGTCTTTGCGGGGCAGCAGAGTGGAGATGGTGATGTGGGAGTTGAGGAACCACTCAGAGGCCCTCTCTGCTACTCTGTTGACCAGGCTGCCTACTCTCTCCTCCTCCTCTCGCAGGTTGTTAGTGCTGGTGTGAATAACAATGTGGCCTGGTATGCCAAAGTCAGGCTGGGACAGGATGTGGAGTGCATCCTGTGTTTTTGGGCACCATATTTTGCACACGTTGTGGTGGGGGAAGTGTTTATCCTCTTGGATGAATTTCCCATTTGAGTCAATGAGGATGGCCACCTCAGTGGGTTTTACCAGATTAGTGGGTTTACGGTCTGGGGCTGGAGTACACAGGGCCTGTGTACATGGGAGGGGGATGTGTAAGGGGGAACTTCTCTCTAGTCGGTGTCCCCATGTAAGCCACTTTGTTGACTGGGGGTGTGAGTAAAGGGTTGTCGGTATGGGGGGGTGGATAAAGGCGGGGTGGTGAGGGGCTGCAGCTTCTCTCTAGGAGTTTCTACAGTCTGCTCTCTGTGCTGTAGCACCCTCTTGATGACAGACAACTCCTTTTCCATCTCCTCCTTTACCTGAACCAGCTCTCCTCATGGTGGCCTTTACCACCTCTGGCGCTGTGGTAAGGCTTTCTCTGAGCTCCTGGACAGAGTTCTTCATCTGGGTCCTGCACTGGTTGATCTGGTCCTGTAGAAGCTCTGTCTGGGCTGGTGGTGGTATAGCTGGGCGGCTGCTCCTTCAGCTCAGTAACCCATACTTCTAACAGAGCCAGCCTGTCTCAGCAGGCTGATGGTAGTGTATCTGGGGAGCTTCTCCTTCAGCTCAGTAACCCATACTTCTAACAGAGCCAGCCTGTCTCTCAGCAGGTTGATGGTAGTGTATCTGGGGACCTTCTCCTTCAGCTCAGTAACCCATACTTCTAACAGAGCCAGCCTGTCTCTCAGCAGGCTGATGGTAGTGTAGCTGGGGGGCTGCTCCTTCAGCTCAGTAACCCATACCTCTAACAGAGCCAGCCTGTCTCTCAGCAGGCTGATGGTAGTGTGGTCTTGGCTATGGTGGTTGTAGGCAGGCAGGCAGGCAGGGGGGAAGATAGTCCTGCTGTCGGTGTGCCTGAGGTGAGGGGAGAGGTCGGGGTGCCTGAGGGGAGGGGAGGGGAGAGGTCGGGGTGCCTGAGGTGAGGGGAGAGGTCGGGGTGCTGTCCTTGTCTTTTTTGCTTTCCGCCATATACCTTAGAGTGGGGAAGTCCTGCACAAAAGAGCAGAGTGCAGCCTCACTGCCCTGTACCAGAACCACTGTCATGGTCCACGTTTACCATCAGAAACAGTTTTCCTGGTCCTTATTGCTTTCCTCAAAAATATGTATTTGCCTTCCTTTGCAGATGCCTTTCTTTGTGGTATAGCTGAAATGCCTGGTTACAGTTGTATGCCAGGCAGTAGTGTGGTCTGTGTAGAATAACAGGTTTGTAACAGTCCTGTTTTGTGAGCAGTCGGCAAACAAAGTTTCTGGGTTCTCCTTCAGAATTCTGATTTAAAATTCATTCTTCCCTTCTCGGATTTGATTTTTGCTGGGTATTCAAAAATAAAAGGGGGGGAAAGTCTCTGTCTCTGCTGCTGGCGCTGCCTCAGTTGCCATGTTGCTATGGTTACCACCAGTAAATAGTTGGAGCTAGACAGTAAGCTAGCTTACATATTTGAATTTGGCTAGCTACCACGATGAAGATTGACAGAGAGAGTGAGTTAAAAGACCAATATTTACCTCCTGTGTTGATCTTCAGTTGTACAATTTGATTACCTACAAAATTTTTTGCTAATTTAATTGTCAGTCTCGTTCTTAAATTCTTTGGGACTGGGGGGCAGTATTGAGTAGCTTGGATGAATAAGGTGCCCAGAGTAAACTGCCTGCTACTCAGGCCCAGTTGCTAATATATGCATAATATAAGTAGATTTGGATAGGAACCACTCAGAAGTTTCTAAAACTGATTGAATGATATCTGTGAGTATAACAGAACTCATATGGCAGGCAAAAACCTGAGAAAAAATACAACCAGGAAGTGGGAAATCTGAGGTTTGTAGTTTTTCAAGTCATTGCCTATCAAATATCCAGTGTCTATGGGGTCATATTGCACTTCCTAAGGCTTCCACTAGATGTCAAGAGTCTTTAGAACGTTGTTTGAGGCTTCTACTGTGAAGGAGGGGGCGAATGAGAGCTGATTGAGTCATGGGTCTGGCACGGTGCCATGAGCTTATCAATCACGCTCACGTGAGAATTAGCTGCGCTCCATTTCCCTCATTTCTGCAGACAAAGGAATTCTCTGGTTGAAACATTATTGAAGATTTATGATAAAAACATCCTAAAGATTGATTCTATACTTCATTTGACATGTTTCTACGAACTGTAATATGACTTTGTCTGAACTTTCGCCTGGTTTTGCCCGCGCCTCGTGAGTTTGGATTGTGTACTAAACGCGCAAACAGGAGGTATTTGGACATAAATGATGGACTTTATCGAACAAAACAAACATTTGTTGTGGAACTGGGATTCCTGGGAGTGCATTCTGATGAAGATCATCAAAGGTAAGTGAATATTTATGATGCTATTTCTGACTTCTGTTGACTCCACAACATGGAGGGTATCTGTTTGGCTTGTTTTGTTGTCTGAGCGCTGTACTCAGATTATTGCATGGTGTGCTTTTTCTGTAAAGTGAAGTGAAATCTGACACAGCAGTTGCATTAACCTGAAGTGACACCCCATCCCGTGAATGGGACCGTTGTCATCATCTGACACTAATTAGCATAACGCAACGGACATAAATCTTCCTAGAAAATATTCCTATTCATGAAAATCACAAGTGAAATATATTGGAACATAGCTTAGCCTTTTGTTAATCACCCTGTCGTCTCAGATTTTCAAAATATGCTTTACAGCCAAGCATTTGTAAGTTTATCATAGCCTAGCATAGCATTATACCTTGCTAGCAGCAGGCAACCTTGTCACGGAAATCAGAAAAGCAATCACATTAAATCGTTTACCTTTGAACTTCGGATGTTTTCACTCACGAGACTCCCAGGTAGACAGCCAAAGTTCATTTTTTCCCAAAATATTATTTTTGTAGGCGAAATAGCTCCGTTTGTTCTTCACGTTTGGCTGAGAAATCGCCCGGAAATTGCGTTCACCACAATGCAAAAAATATTCCAAATTAGCTCCATAATATGACAGAAACATGGCAAGGTGTTTTTCTAATATCTATTCGATAATATATCTGTCGGGACAATTCGTTTTTCACTAGGACCGATTGGAGTAATGGCTATCTGTATATTTTACGCGAGAATCTCTCTCGGAGCCACCATGTGACCACTTACGCAATGTGGCCGCCTACGGCTATTCTTCAACAGAAATGCGTAAAACTATGTCACAATGCTGTAGACACCTTGGGGAATACGTAGAAAGTGTAAGCTCATTGATGGTACATTCACAGCTGAATAGGGAGTCATTGGAATGCAGCGCTTTAAAAACCTGGGGCACTTCTGGATTGGATTTTTCTCAGGCTTTCGCCTGCAACATCAGTTCTGTTCTACTCGCAGACAATATCTTTACAGTTTTGGAAACGTTAGTGTTTTCTATCCAAAGCTGTCAATTATATGCATATTCTAGCATCTTTTCCTGACAAAATATCCCGTTTTAAAACGGGAATGTTTTTTTTCCAAAAATGAAAGTACAGCCCCCTAACATCGAGGTTAAGGAGAAGTGGATCTAAAATTCCATGCATAACAGTTGTATCTTTTATCAATGTTTATGAGTATTTCTGTAAATTGATGTGGCTCTCTGCAAAATCACTGGATGCTTTGGAACTACTGAACGTAACGCAACAATGTAAATAGATTTTTGGATATAAATATGAACTTTATCAAACAAAAAACATACATGTATTGTGTAACATGAAGTCCTATGAGTGTCATCTGATGAAGATCATCAAAGGTTACTGATTCATTTTATCTCTTTCTGCTTTCTGTGACTAGGTACTGACCTAACATAATCATTTGGTTTGCTTTCGTCGTAAAGCCTTTTTGAAATCGGACACTGTGGCTGGATTTACAAGTTTATCTTTAAAATGGTGTAAAATACTTGTATGTTTGAGGAATTTTAATAATGGGATTTCTGTTGTTTTGAATTTGGTGCCCTGCAATTTCACAGGCTGTTGGTGAGGTGGGACGCTACCGTCCCACATATCCCAGAGAGATTAACAACCAGAAAGTTATAACAAGTCAGGAGCTGTTCTTCTGCATGACTTCTCTCCCTCAATTAATGTTATTGTTTATTTTTCTCTCTTTCCGTCATATCTCTCTTTCCGTCATCTCTCTCTCTCTCCTCCATCTCTTTCTCTCGATCGCCTCCAAATCTCTCCACCCGTCTCGCTCTGGTTCTCTCTCTTCCTTTCACACACATGTTTCCCCCCCCCCCCCCCCCCCCCCCCCCCGTCTGATGGTATTGAGTGTGTTAGTGTTCCACTGTATGCCAGCTGGGTGTCGTGGTCACGTGCTAATTAAGACACAAACTGTCCACTTCTCCTAGCTGCACATCTCAGAAGGGATGCAGATAAGTGTGTGTTGAATATGGTGAATCCTTAACGTTGATGTGTGCTAGGTCTGCACAATTAATCAAATTTTTATCTAAATTGCGATATTGATGTGCAATATCCACAGCACACACACAAAGACTCACCCCCTTTCACTCCAGCAGACAGCACAGTTCAGTTAGTCTTAGAGCATTACCTAGATAATAATGTTGTGCAGCTCTAATGTGTGCCTGGGTAGGTATGTGGACACATCTGTGTATCACAACTCATTTTTCATAGAGGGGACACTATCTCTAGACGTTCCTGCATCCCTGTACTTCTCTGTCCATATCAGTGCTTGTCCATGTGTCAAGGGTATTTTAAGTGAACAAAGTTTTTTATATATATATATATATATATATATATATATATATATATATATATATATATATATATATATATATATATATATATATATATATATCGAGTTAACCAAACTTTTCCCACCCTCCGTATCTCCCTCCCTATTGGCCGATGCGATTCGGGTGGGGTGCTGATAAGGCGCGTGGTTGGCTGGCTGCTGTGGGGCACTTCCTTAATTATATTAGCCTGTTGTTGCTGCTGTTGTCGCAGGGCTGGTATTGGGTGTTGTTTGTTGTGTTCCCTGCGTCTCTTTCCAGCCGGAAATAATTTAAAGCCATTTAGTGTGTCTCTCCCCTGAGAACTGCTCTGTAATTAGCATAACTCATTTAGCAGAAATATTTCCTCTTTCCCCTAAATTTGGCACGCGGGTGTTTTAGCTGACAGGGAGCGGGATACTGAATTATGATGTAGCGGAAGAGCTGTCCGCTTGTTAAGTGTGTGCGTGTGTCCTCTGTGTGTGAGAAAAGCGTGTAAAGGGATGTGTGAAAATCTGTGTGTGCGTTTTCACTGTGTCCAACACACTCCTCTTCATCTTTCTGAATGTGGGTTTAAAGGACCGTGAAAGGGCTGTTGGCTGCAGCTTTATCAGTAAATGGCTCCAGTTTTTCAGAGCGCTCCTCTGGGTCAGTATGTTCTACTAGTGATGGGACTGACTACTGGGTTTAGACTAGAGGACAGGGCTGAGTGGCTTAGACACACACACACACACACACACACACACACAGGCTATATTTTTGAGTAAGACTTGAAGGCCAGGCTCTGTTATTAACATGCAGTCAGTCTAAGTGTACATTTTGTGAAGGTTACTCTAATTACTTCTCAAATTACATGTAATGTGTGAATGAGCACTCACTGACATTGTATTTATAGATCTGCCGGCTTTGTGTGCACTTGTCAAGTGTGTGTTTGCAGAGCGAGGGTGTTTTAAGGTGATGGTCGGCCATTGCACAGTTATGTCATCTAATCATGATGTGTCTTTTGGCTGGCTGCCGTGTCTCCTCCCTCTCTCAATATTTGATGGTGGACATTATTTTTTTGCTAATGTCAGCAAAGTGACATCAGTCATTTGGAAATGATTGGTAGCAAAGTGACATCAGTCATTGGGAAATGATTGGTAGCAAAGTGACATCAGTCATTGGGAAATGATTGGTATGCGAGAGAGGAGGGGAGAGACATGGGGAGTGCCAGCGATGCACTGCCACTAATGAGAGAGGGATTAAAGAGACCAAAGGAGAGAGTGAAAGAAAGGGAGAGCAGGCAGGTTGAGCTTTTAACATAATGACTCCAGCAGGGAGGGAGAGAAAGAAAGAGGAGTGGATAGTGAGCAAGAGGGACTGGGGGGGGGGGGGGGGGGGGGTGTGTGTGTAAGATTGAAAAGTAAGACATTGGGGGTGACATTATGTGTAATTAGAGCTAAAACAAATGGAAAGTGTGGAGAGAAGGTTGCGCAAACTGTAGGGGAAAGAAGAGCTACACCTATATATACAAAAGTATGTGGATGCCCCTTCAAATAAGACGATTCGGCTATTTCAGCCACACCCGTTGCTGACCGGTGTATAAAATCAAGAACACGGCCATGCGATCTCCATAGACAAACATTGTCAGTAGAATGGCCTTACTGAAGAGCTCAGTGACTTTCAACGTGGCACCGTCATAGGATGCGTCCTTTCCAACAAGCCAGTTTGTCAAATTTCTGTGCTGCTAGAGCTGCCCCGGTCAACTGAAAGTTTTGTTATTGTAAAGTGGAAACTTCTAGGAGCAACAACGGCCTCTAGGAGCAACAACGGCTCAGCCGTGAAGTGGTAAGCCACACAAGCTCACAGAACGGAAACGCTGAGTACTGAAGCGCATAAAGTCGTCTGTCCTCAGTTGCAACACTCACTACTGAGTTCCAGACTGCCTCTGGAAGCAACGTCAGCACAAGAACTGTTCATCGGGAGCTTCATGAAATGGGTTTCCATGGCCGAGCAGCCTCACACAAGCCTAAGATCACTATGCACAATGCCAAGCATCGGCTGGAGTGGTGTAAAGCTCACTGTGTTCTCTGGAGTGATGAATCACGCTTCACCATCTGGCAGTCCGACGGATGAATCTGGGTTTGACAGAGGTTTGGGGAACGCTACCTGCCCCAATGTATAGTCCCAACTGTAAAGTTTGGTATAATGGTCTGGGGCTGTTTTCAATGGTTCGAGTCAGGCCCCTTAGTTCCAGTGAAGGGAAATCTTATCAATGCTCCTATGCACCAAGCGAAGTCCATACAGAAATGGTTTGTCGAGATCGGTGTGAAAGAACTTGACTGGCCTGCACAGAGTCCAGACCTCAGGCCCATAGCGCACCTTTGGTAATAATTGAAACGCCGACTGCAAGCCAGGCCTAATCACCCAACATCAGTTCCGACCTCACTATTGTTCTTGTGGCTGACCTTGAAGCAAGTCCCTGCAGCAATATTCCAACATCTAGTGGAAAGCCTTCCCAGAAGAGTGGAGGCTGTTATAGCAGTAAAGGGGGACCAACTCCATATTAATGCCCATGATTTTGGAATGAGATGTTCAACAAGCAGGTGTCCACATACTTTTGATCATGTAGGGTACTTCACTCTTCTCTGGTGATTGAGAGAGTGGTACAGTCATTACACTCCTCCTTTTCTAATCTTCTCTCTCTCCCATCACGTTTTAGCGGGAGCTACTTATCAATTAGCGCTCGGGTGCATTCCACTCTGTTAATGAAGCTAAGTCTTTTAGCGTAGCCTAGCTCTCCCAGCTGGGCCCAGGCCTGTTCATTTGGATGGTAATTATAGTAGCTAGCCTTTAATAGCTGTTTATCTGCTGAAGATGTTATTGCAGGAGATTGGGGTCGCTACGTGATCAATGACCCTACCTTTGTTTGCACCTGCATGGGGAGCTCAGGTGTGGCACACACATGCATCAAACACACGCAAATGCATACATCAGACACGCTCACACTCATTGACACACACACATACAGTGCATTCGGAAAGTGATCAGACACCTCGACTTTTCCCACGATTTGTTACATTACAGCCTTATTCTAAAATGGATGGAATATTTTTTTCATCATCAATCTACACACAATACCCCATAATGACAAATCAAAAACACTTCTTTTTTTTTTGCAAATGTAATAAAAATGGGAGGGGTGGAAATATTTGAGGTATGTCTTAACATGATCCAAAGTGCTAATTTCAGACAGCGCTGATAGGGATGTTTAAGATTAACCAAAAGCTGGTTTTGGCGGTAACCCAGTTGGTTATTTTATGAATTTTGACTGTGGAAACGCAGCCTATCCAGCCACGATGCACACTGCCCATATGAGCATGGAGCAAGGCCAGCCTAAGGTGCTTTTGGTGCCTGTATTCTTTGTATTTAGAAACATAAACTATTTTTTTCCCATTTTGTTTTTGATTTGGCATAGCCTCCTCTCTCAATGAAGGCTTTTTTTGTCCTGCCCAATGAAATCACAAAGTAGTCTAAAGGGTTTGGCTCCTAAGATCGCTTTGAAATAAATCTTAATCACCAACGTTTTATTAAAATATAAAGTTTGAGAGGAGTAAAACGGTGAACTGAAATCCCCTTTTTACCAATGCATTGCAGGCACGCCCACATTATTTTGACCATGTAGGTCCTGTTCTGGACATGTGTAAAACCCTGTCCATGATGTACGTGCACATGCCCATCATGAAGCGAGAAATGTGAATCCCGGTGAACCTCGTATTTTAGAAGTTATTTGTAACCTGTAACAATTGCTTGTGTTCTGTTTCATACACTGCATTACCAAAAGTGTGTGGACAACTTCTCCTCAAACGTCTCATTCCAAAATCATGGGCATTAATATGGAGTTGGTCCCCCTTTGCTGGCATAACAGCCTCCACTCTTCTGGGAAGGCTTTCCGCTAGATGTTGTAACATTTCTGCAGGGTCTTGCTTCCATTCAGCCACAAGCATTAGTGAGGTCGGAACTGATGTTGGGTGATTAGACCTGGCTCACGGTCGCCTTCCAATTCATCCCAAAGGTCTTCGCTGGGTTGAGGTCTGGGCTCTGCAGGCCAGTCAAGTTCTTCCACACCAATCTCAACAAATAATTTCCGGATGGACTTCACTTTGTTCACGGGAGCATTGTCATGCTGCAACAGGAAAGGGCCTTCACCAAACTGTTGCCACAAAGTTGGAAGCACAGAGTTGTAATTTGTATGCTATAGCATTAAGTTTCCCTTCACTGGAACTAAGGGGCCTAGCCCGAACCATGAAAAACAACCCCAGACCAGTATTCCTCATCCACCAAACTTTACAGTTGGCACTATACATTGGGGCAGGTAGCGTTCCCCTGGCATCCGCCAAGCCCAGATTTGTCAGTTGGACTGTCATATGGTGAAGGGTGGATCATCTCTACAGAGAATGCGTTTCCACTGCTCCAGAGTCCAATGGTGGCAAGCTTTATACCGCTCCAGCCGACGCTTGACATTGTGCATGGTGAACTTAGGCTTGCATTTGGCTGCTCGAACATGGGAACCCATTTCATGAAGCTCCCAATGAACAGTTCTTGTGCTGACCTTGCTTCCAGTGGCAGTTTGGAACTCAGTAGTGAGTGTTGCAACCGAGGACAGATGATTTTTACGTGCTTTAGCTCTCGGTGGTCCCATTCTGTGAGCTTGTGTGGCCTACCACTTCTCAGCTGAGCCGTTGTTGCTTCTAGATGTTTCCACTTCACAATAACATCACAATTGACCGGGGCTACTCTAGCAGGGCAGAAATGTAACGAACTGACTTGTTGGAAAGGTGGCATCCTATGACAGTGACACATTGAAAGTCACTGAGCGCTTCAGTAAGACCATTCTACTGTCAATGTTTGTCTATGGAGATTGCATGGCTGTGTGCTCGATTTTATACACCTGTCAGCAACCGGTGTGGCTGGAATAGCTGAGTCCACATATTTATTTACTTAACCTTTATTTAACTAGGCAAGTCAGTTAAGAACATTCTTATTTACAATGACAGCCTACCCTGGCCAAACCCTAATCCTGATGACGCTGGGCCAATTGTGCGCCGACCTATGGGACTCCCAGCCGCGACCGGTTGTGATACAGCCTGGAATCGAACCAGGGTCTGTTGACACCTCTAGCACTGAGCTGTGCCACTCGGGATTGGTGTCCACATACTTTTGTATATAAAAATAGTGTTTTTTCAAAACACAAGCCCTCCCTTAGGCCTACTACTGTATAACGAAGGCTGGTTTAACATCAGTGTGTTTTATCCTACCGATTTTATGACATTACATTTGTACATTTATTGTTGTAAAAAAAAAGGGGGATTTGTTGTAATATAATTAAAAGAAAAACAAGCAATCTTATTAGAGTAGTTTTCCGGGTTTTATTGTGACTACGTCTGTGGCGTACATGCAATGCAACTTCTGGAGATGTGTGAATGTGATCTGATCTGTAAGATGGTTCTGATTATGTTCATAAAACACAGGCCTATTTGGGAGCAGTACAACGGTGTGGACTTTCTCCCTTTATCTTTATATTGGATCTTTGTCCAGCTACTGTGAAATGTTTGGATGTGTGTAAACCCCTCCATAGTCTGTGTTGTTTTAATATTCTATGCCCACGGGGAGAAATGATGGTGCCTGTAAGTGTGATGGCCTAATTAAAACGAGTTATTTTGATTTGTTTTTAGACCTTATCAATAATTAAATTAATCTTCCTCATTGATGTTTGGCATGTCCATGCTCAGCCGTAATGTAATTTATAGTAGGTCTAGCCCCTATGTCCTTGTGAATGCTATTGAATCCATGCAATTCATTAGAACAATGTGGAATGCAAATGGGTTCAAGTTAATGCATTTAGCATAGATAGGTCTACATTTTGTTATTTCATTTCTATAAGCCATTTAACAAACTATAACAGACTAACTTTGGAATTGAGTTGATTCCAAGGTAATACATAAAAGACCATAAATACACAACTTGAAGCAACCAAACGTTTCACAATGGAGGATGTGCTGATTGGCCAGTGAGGGGCCACGCCTCAATTGAATTGATCTTATCACACCACTGGATCTACACTCAGTGTTTATTAGTGAGCTATGTCAAGAATCCAGTATATAAATAAATATGTGGTGTGTAGGTTCCTGTCCATTCTAGTATTCTAATTATATGCTCACAAACACATTAACTAACACACACTAATTTACTCTCTCTCTCTCAAACGCACACAATGCATGTACACTACACACTGAACTGTACACCTTTCTATAGATGCAGTTAGTCTAAGACTGAATGAGTTTGTGCACAAAAACACAACGGATAATTAACCCAATCACTTTCTATACACTGACTCAACTCCAGTTGTTTATCATGCTTGGAGCTTTACGTTCACTTAGATTGCTCGTGTGTGAGTGAGCGAGAGAGAGAGAGAGTGGGGAAAGCGAGAGAAAAAAAATAAGATCATTTGCTTCTCTAAAAGCACATGCATTTGCAAAGGTGTGTGTGTAAACCCTCTCCCCTCTCCCTCCAGGCCCACCTTCCGTTACTTCACCTGGCACACCTGTGTGCTGGGCATCGTGGGCTGTGCTATCATGATGTTCCTGATCAACGCTATCTACGCCTCAGCCTCCATCGCCTTCATGCTGCTTCTACTGCTGCTCATCCACTACCTCAGCCCTACCAGCAGCTGGGGCTATATCAGCCAGGCTCTCATCTTCCACCAGGTACACACGCACTTCTGTTCTACATCCACTACCTCAGCTACATCAGTCTGCAGAACATTGACATGACATCATCCGGTAGGGTTGGGCGGTTTTCACATTGTTATACTGTCCTTCAGTCCTTCTATCATCTCGGAATTTATGCTATTACCAGTTTCGTATACAAGGGGGCAAAAATCCCATTGGGTGTCTACCAGAATGCTAACAAAATTAGCACAAATAATAACTAATTTCCATGGAAGCTGCTAGCTAAGTATGTTAACGAGCACAAATGAAAATAAATGAATTGCAAAGACAAGCACTCTAGCTCACAAAATTATACATACAGTGCATTCGGAAAGTATTCGGCCCCCTTGAACTTTGCGACCTTTTGCCACATTTCAGGCTTCAAACATAAAGATATAAAACTGTATTTTTTTGTGAAGAATCAACAACAAGTGGGACACAATCATGAAGTGGAACGACATTTATTGGATATTTCAAACTTTTTTAACAAATCAAAAACTGAAAAGTTGGGCGTGCAAAATTATTCAGCCCCTTTACTTTCAGTGCAGCAAACTCTCTCCAGAAGTTCAGTGAGGATCTCTGAATGATCCAATGTTGACCTAAATGACTAATGATGATAAATACAATCCACCTGTGTGTAATCAAGTCTCAGTATAAATGCACCTGCAATGTGATAGTCTCAGAGGTCCGTTAAAAGCGCAGAGAGTATCATGAAGAACAAGGAACACACCAGGCAGGTCCGAGATACTGTTGTGAAGAAGTTTTAAAGCCGGATTTGGATACAAAAAGATTTCCCAAGCTTTAAACATCCCAAGGAGCACTGTGCACTGTAATATTGAAATGGAAGGAGTATCAGACCACTGCAAATCTACCAAGACCTGGCCGTCCCTCTAAACTTTCAGCTCATACAAGGAGAAGACTGATCAGAGATGCAGCCAAGAGGCCCATGATCACTCTGGATGAACTGCAGAGATCTACAGCTGAGGTGGGAGACTCTGTCCATAGGACAACAATCAGTTGTATATTGCTAAAATCTGGCCTTTATGGAAGAGTGGCAAGAAGAAAGCCATTTCTTAAAGATATCCATAAAAAGTGTTGTTTAAAGTTTGCCAAAAGCCACCTGGGAGACACACCAAACATGTGGAAGAAGGTGCTCTGGTCAGATGAAACCAAAATTGAACTTTTGGCAACAATGCAAAACGTTATGTTTGGCGTAAAAGCAACACAGCTGAACACACCATCCCCACTGTCAAACATGGTGGTGGCAGCATCATGGTTTGGGCCTGCTTTTCTTCAGCAGGGACAGGGAAGATGGTTAAAATTGATGGGAAGATGGATGGAGCCAAATACAGGACCATTCTGGAAGAACCTGATGGAGTCTGCAAAAGACCTGAGACTGGGACGGAGATTTGTCTTCCAACAAGACAATGATCCAAAACATAAAGCAAAATCTACAATGGAATGGTTCAAAAATAAACATATCCAGGTGTTAGAATGGCCAAGTCAAAGTCCAGACCTGAATCCAATCGAGAATCTGTGGAAAGAACTGAAAACTGCTGTTCACAAATGCTCACCATCCAACCTCACTGAGCTCGAGCTGTTTTGCAAGGAGGAATGATTCTTCACAAAAAAATACAGTTTTATATCTTTATGTTTGAAGCCTGAAATGTGGCAAAAGGTCGCAAAGTTCAAGGGGGCCGAATACTTTCGCAAGGCACTGTGTGTATATATATATATATATTCTATTTTCAGGTCTCTACAGAGATGTTTGATTGGGTTCAAGTCCGGGCTCTAGCTGGGCCACTCAAGGACATTCAGAGACTTATACAGAAGCCACTCCTGCGTTGTCTTGGCTGTGTGATTAGGGTCGTTGTCCTGTGAAAGGTGAACCTTCACCCCAGTCTGAGGTCCTGAGTGCTCTGGAGCAGGTGTTCATCAAGGATCTCTCTGTACTTTGCTCTGTTGATCTTTCCCTCGATCCTGACTAGTCTCCAAGTCCCTGCCGCTGAAAAACATCCCCACAGCATTATGCTGCCACCACCATGCTTCACCGTAAGGATGGTGCCAGGTTTCCTCCAGACGTGACACTTGGCATTCAGGCCAGAGTTCAGTCTTGGTTTCATCAGACCAGAGAATCTTGTTTCTCATGGTCTAAGTCCTTTATGTTCCTTTTAGCAAACTCTAAGCAGGCTGTCGTGTGCATTTTACTGAGGAGTTGCTTCCGTCTGGCCACTCTACCATAAAGGCCTGAAGAGATGGCCGTCCTTCTGGAAGGTTCTCCCGTCTCAACAGAGGAACTCTGTCAGAGTGACCATCGGGTTCTTGGTCAACTCTCTGATCAAGGCCCTTCTCCCCCAATTGCTCAGTGTGGCCAGGCGGCCAGCTCTAGGAAGAGTCTTGGTGGTTCCAAACTTCTTACATTTAAGAATGATGGAGGCCACTGTGTTCTTGGGGACCTTCAATACTACTGAACTGTTTTGGTACCCTTCCCCAGATCTCTGCCTCGACACAAGCCTGTCTCAGAGCTCTACAAACAATTCCTTCGACCTCATGGCTTGGTTTTTGCTCTGACATGCACTCTCAACTGTGGGACCAAATATAGACAGGTGTCTCTTTCCAAATCATGTCCAATCGATTGAATTTACCACAGGTGGACATCAAGTTGTAGAAACATATCAAGGATGATCAATGGAAACAGAGTGCACCTGAGCTCAATTTTGAGTCTCATAGCAAGTGTCTGAATACTTTCTGTTTTTTATTTTTAATGGTTCCAGTATGGGCCCGACAGAGATGTTCCCTTCGAGTTCTTAGGAAAGTATGAAGTATTTTTTTATGTGTTATTTCTTACATTGTTACCCCAGGAAATCTCAAGTCTTATTACATACAGCTGGGAAGAACTATTGGATATAAGAGCAATGTCAACTTCCCAACATTGCGACCGGGAATATAACTTTCCCGAAGCGGATCCTCTGTTCGGACCACCACCCAGGACAATGGAGCGAATTCCAGTAGGCGATCCAAAAGAATGACGCCGCAGACGAAGTCGTCACCTGGCCAAGCTCCGTAGACGTGCACACCACTCCCGAGTATACTACTAGCCAATGTCCAGTCTCTTGACAGCAAGGTAGACAAAATTCGAGCAAGGGTTGCCTTGCAGAGAGACATCAGAGATTGTAACATGTCCGTTTCACGGAAACATGGCTCTCTCGGGATATGTTGTCGGAATCGGTTCAGCCACCGGGCTTCTCCATGCATCACGCCAACGGAGATAAACACCTCTCTGGGAAGAGGAAGGGCAGGGGTGTATTCTTCATGACTAACTACTCATGGCGTAATCATAACAACATACAGGAACTCAAGTCCTGCTCACCCGATCAAGAGTTCCTTACAATCAAGTGCCGGCATTTTACCTACCAAGAGAATTCTCTTAAGTTATAACAGCTGTGTACATTCCCCCTCAAGCAGACACCAAGATGGCCATCAAGGAACTTCACTAGACTAAATGCAAACTGGAAACCATACATCCTGAGACTGCATTTGTTGTAACTGGGGATTTTAACAAACCTAAATTCTTCCAGCATATTGATTGCGCTATGCGCTAGCGCAGCACCCTTCGCCACTGCTGATCGTGGACTTCAGGAAACCGCATAGGGAGCACCCCCCTATCCACATCGAAAGGACAGCAATGGAGACGGTGAAACTTTTTTTTAACGACATACTGAAATGGTCCACCCACACAGACAGTGTGGTGAAGAAGGTGCAAGAGCGCCCCTCAACCACAAGGCTGTCCAGAGGGTGGTGCAGTCTGCACAATTTATCACTGGTGGCAAACTACCTGCCCTCCATGACACCTACAGCACCCAATGTCACAGGAAGGCTAAAAAGATAATCCAAGGACATTAACCACTCGAGCCACTGCCTGTTCACACCGCTACCATCCAGAAGGCGAGGTCAGTACAGGTGCATCAAAGCTGGGACGTAGAGACTGAAAAACAGCTTCTATCTCAAGGCCAACAGACTGCTAAACATCAATCACCAACTCTGAAACGCTGCTGCCTACATTGAGACCCAATCACTGGACACTTTAATAAATGGATCACTAGTCACTTTAAACAATGCACTTAAAATAATACCGCTTTAATAATGTTTGCATATCTTGCATTACTCATATCACATGTATGTACTGTATTTTATACCATCTATTGCTCCTTCGCTATCGCTCATCCATATACTTACATGTACATATTCTCATTCACCCCTTTAGATGTGTGTGTATTAGGTAGTTGTTGGGGAATTGTTGGATTACTTGTTAGATATTACTGCACTGTCGGAACTAGAAGCACAAGCATTTCACTACACTTGCAATAACATCTGCTAACTATGTGTAGAGTTGAAGTCGGAAGTTTACATACACTTAGGTTGGAGTCATTAAAACTCGTTTTTCAACCACTCCACAAATTTCTTGTTAACAAACTATAGTTTTGGGCAAGTCGTTTAGGATATCTACTTTGTACATGACACAAGTCATTTTTCCAACAATTGTTTACAGACAGATTATTTACTTATAATTCACTGTATCACTATTCCAGTGGGTCAGAAGTTTACAAGTTTGCAAGCCGAAGAACACCATCCCAACCGTGAAGCACGGGGGTGGCAGCATCATGTTGTCGGGGTGCTTTGCTGCTGGAGGGACTGGTGCACTTCACAAAATAGATGGCATCATGAGAATGGAAAATTGTGGCTATATTGAAGCAACATCTCAAGTCATCAGCCAGGAAGTTAAAGCTTGCTCGCAAATGGGTCTTCCTAATGGACAATGACCCCAAGCATACTTCCAAAGTTGTGGCAAAATGGCTTAAGGACAACAAAGTCAAGGTATTGGAGTGGCCATCACAAAGCTCTGACCTCAATCCTGTCGCACATTTGTGGGCAGAACTGAAAAGGCGTGTGCGAGCAAGGAGGCCTACAAACCTGACTCAGTTACACCAGCTCTGTCAGGAGGAATTGGACCAAATTCACCCAACTTATTGTGGGACGCTTGTGGAAGGCTTCCCGAAGTGTTTGACACAAGTTAAACAATTTAAAGGCAATGCAACCAAATACTAATTGAGTGTATGTAAACTTCTGACCCACAGGGAATGTGATGAAGGAAATGAAAGCTGAAATATATCATTCTCTCTTATTATTCTGACATTTCACATTCTTAAAATAAAGTAGTGATCCTAACTGACCTAAGACAGAGAATTTTTACTAGGATTAAATGTCAGGAATTGTGAAAAAATTGAGTTTAAATGTATTTAGCTAAGGTGTATGTAAACTTCTGACTTCAACTGTATGTGACAAATCAAATTTGATATGATAAACATTAGAAATATGGCCATGCATTGTTCTTGCAAAAAAGACCTTGCTTTTTCATTGTAAGCTCATTTACTTGTGTGTTTCCAAGCAAAATAGCTTTGCACTTTGGTTGTCATCTGATGAAAATGAAGCTATTTTCTGGCTCAACTGTTCTGGGGAACTATGCTAAGCTTCACAAGAACACAATCCGCTTAATCTCTTAACTTATTGCAGGTATTTACCTAAAGTAGCTGCAAATATACAAATGTATGGAAACACTTCAAACGAATAGTTTCAATAGTATTCGCAGTATTGAAAAACCATCCTGTGGCTATTTCCAAATACCCCGGGAATATGGTATATACAATATATCGCCCAAGCCTATCATCCCGAAGTATTTGTATATTTGTCCTCTATTCTACAAGCCTTTTGCTCTAGTGTTGCCAGGAGGGACTGTTGCCAAGGGGACGGTTGCCTGGGCAGTGAAGTGCCAGGAGCCTGTCAAAAGCTAGGCTGCTCCAGGAGCATTATTACAGCCACTTAACTTATTGAGCCTTTCTCCAATGCTTCCTCTCCCCATCCCCAGGGAGAGAGGGAAACACGAGGAACGCGGAAACACTTAGTTTAAACTAACTTGTGTGTGGAGGGATTACGAGGGTGCATGTTTTGGCATGGATCGGTGACATTGAGGAAAGACCAAAGAAGATTGGATTCATGTGATACAGGCAAGGAGATATAAGCTGATAGTCTTGAGGGATGGGTATAGTATTGAAGGAGTGATTGACATGAAAGAAAAAGACATGAGTTTCTTGGTGGGCGGATAGAAAATAATGTCGAAGTTAAGAAAAGATGCAAATGCAGTGACACGGGGATAGGGTGGTGAGAGAGAGAGAGAGGGGAGGGATTAAGAAAATGTGATCTATCAGAAGACTGTGATGGAGATGGATCACAAGAGAGGGTGATTGGAGAGGGACGGAGTGAGGGACAGCTGGAGCGGTAGATGAGTGGAGGAGGCAGAAGCACATTGACTCCAGGAACTCTCTCGGTTTGGCAAAAACTTTAATAAACATTATCATCATTATAATCATTATGTGTTTAGCATTCTCATCATTAGCCGTAGGTACACACACAAACGTACTCTCACAGAAACATACATACACACGCATTCACAAATTATTCACGTGGGGTTTTGGTAATCGGTAAACCGTGTATCAGTGTTTTATTGTTAGATCAGTAATTAGAGAGATCGGATACTAAGTGAAACCTAGAATCGACTACACGTCTTACACATATGCAGTCATGCCCCTTCAGTGATCACGCCATGGAAGTCATGCCCCTTCAGTGATCACGCCATAGAAGTCATGCCCCTTCAGTGATCACACCATGGAAGTCATGCCCCTACAGTGATTAAGCCATAGAAGTCATGCACCTTCAGTGATCACGCCATGGAAGTCATGCCCCTTCAGTGATCACGCCATGGAAGTCATGCCCCTTCAGTGATCACGCCATGGAAGTCATGCCCCTTCAGTGATCACGCCATGGAAGTCATGCCCCTTCAGTGATCACGCCATGGAAGTCATGCCCCTTCAGTGATCACGCCATGGAAGTCATGCCCCTTCAGTGATCACGCCATGGAAGTCATGCCCCTTCAGTGATCACGCCATGGAAGTCATGCCCCTTCAGTGATCACGCCATGGAAGTCATGCCCCTTCAGTGATCACGCCATGGAAGTCATGCCCCTTCAGTGATCACGCCATGGAAGTCATGCCCCTTCAGTGATCACGCCATGGAAGTCATGCCCCTTCAGTGATCACGCCATGGAAGTCATGCCCCTTCAGTGATCACGCCATGGAAGTCATGCCCCTTCAGTGATCACGCCATGGAAGTCATGCCCCTTCAGTGATCACGCCATGGAAGTCATGCCCCTTCAGTGATCACGCCATGGAAGTCGTGCCCCTTCAGTGATCACGCCATGGAAGTCGTGCCCCTTCAGTGATCACGCCATGGAAGTCGTGCCCCCTTCAGTGATCACGCCATGGAAGAAGTGCCCCCTTCAGTGATCACGCCATGGAAGTCATGCCCCCTTCAGTGATCACGCCATAGAAGTCATGCCCCTTCAGTGATCACACCATGGAAGTCGTGCCCCCTTCAGTGATCACGCCATGGAAGTCGTGCCCCCTTCAGTGATCACGCCATGGAGGGGTGGAAGGAACATAATGTTTTCAGAGATTTTTAATAGGCCCATTGTCTTGAATATCTGTAGATTGGTGGCCATTTGGACCTAGTAATTATTTATATGGTTGTCTATGTAACAGGAATTTAATATAGGATAGGCAGGTTTATGTTCCAGACGTGGAATGTTTCAACATTGGTCTTGTAGATATAATTACAGCTCGATGTGATTTTATGTAATGAGAATATGACGGGAGGTCGCAGTACTGCCATTCCATAATGCCAACTGTCTCTTCATGACCACCACACACCCCTCCTACACACTCCCTGGTCTGCAGTCTCTGCCACAGTCTCATGTCTTAATGGGATTCTGATTCTGGATCCAATTTGTTTCTGCAGTGGTGGAATCCTTCTGATTAGACCACAGACAGACCCACACGCTCACTCTGCAGACAAGGGGCGTTGTGTGGGATGTGCATAGGAACACATGTAAGAAGAAAGTAAAGGAAGGGTTTTATGCAGCGAGAGTGGCCAACTTAAGCCATGTACACCATGGTTTCTAGTTGCCAGTAGTAACCGGATTTGTTTGTGATTTAGCCAACTCTGTGGTTTGTTGTTATACCATACATATACATAATGTACAGTCGTGGCCAAAAGTTTTGAGAATGATACAAATATTCATTTTCACAAAGTTTGCTGCTTCAGTGTCTTTAGATATTTTTGTCAGATACTATAGAATACTGAAGTATAATTACAAGCATTTCATAGGTGTCAAAGGCTTTTATTGATAATTACATGAAGTTGCTCTCGGAGGAGAAGTTGCTCTCGGAGGATGTGTTGGTACCCTTCTTTATTCATGGCTGTGTTCTTAGGCAAAATTGCGAGTGAGCCCACTCCTTTGGCTGAGAAGCAGTCCCACACATGAATGGTCTCAGGATGCTTTACTGTTGGCATGACACAGGGCTGATGGTAGCTCTCACCTGGTCTTCTCCGGACAAGCTTTTTTCCAGATGCCCCAAACAATCGGAAAGGGGATTCATCAGAGAACATTACTTTACCCCAGTCCTCACCCTTTCCAGAATATCAGTCTGTCCCTGATGTTTTTCCTGGAGAGTGGCATCTTTGCTGCCCTTCTTGACCACAGGCCATCCTCCAAACGTCTTCCTCTCACTGTGTGTGCAGATGCACTCACACCTGCCTGCTGCCATTCCTGAGCAAGCTCTGTACTGGTGGTGCCCCGATTCCGCAGCTGAATCAACGCTAGGAGACGGTCCTGGCGCTTGCTGGACTTTCTTGGGTGCCCTGAAGCCGCCTTCACAACAATTGAACCGCTCTCCTTGAAGTTCTTGATGATCCGATAAATGGTTGATTTAGGTGAAATCTTACTGGCAGCAATATCCTTGCCTGTGAAGCCCTTTTTGTGCAAAGCTATGATGATGGCACGTGTTTCCTTGCAGGTAACCACAGTTGACAGAGGAAGAACAATGATTCTAAGCACCACCCTCCTTTTTGAAGCTTCCAGTCTGTTATTCGAACTCAATCAGCATGAGAGAGTGATCTCCAGCCTTGTCCTCGTCAACACTCACACCTGTGTTAACGAGAGAATCACCGACATGTCAGCTGGTCCTTTTGTGTCAGGGCTGAAATGCCACAAAATGTAGGATCTTAATTTGATTACGCTTTTGTTGCTAAGAATTTTACTGCAGTGCAGGAACCGCAGATGAGCTTAGTGATTTACTTAAATTAACTTGAAGCCCACACTAACACATTGTTATATTAACAGTAATGCACTTTTCATGTGGCCTACTTTTGGCTGGCTAATAGCCTAACCATCGATTTAAGAACAATTATGGCCAAAAATGTCAGTCCTGTTGCGGCAGGATTATTTTGCTGTGACAATATTGGTCAAATTATGATCCTACATCTATGTTGCTAATATTTAGCATTCCAGTCCTGATAACTGTTGTGTGTGCACTATAGATCAGTGGTTCCTAACCGTAGTAAGGAGTACTTGGCCTATCTACAGGGGGTACTTGAGAAGGCTCATGAGACCATAGGCCTACTGGTAAAATGTTTGAGGGGGTACTCCGGGCAGAGCAAAATTCAGTTAGTGGTACAGTAACTGAAAAAAAGTTTGGATCCACTGCTATACAGTATACAGCTCTGTTGTAACGTAACTCTCGGTCTCTCCCTCCAGGTGCGTAAGTACCTGTTGATGTTGGACGTGCGTAAGGACCATGTGAAGTTCTGGAGACCCCAGCTGTTGCTGATGGTGTCTAACCCTCGTAGCAGTGTAGGTCTCATCACCTTCATCAACGACATCAAGAAGAGTGGTCTCTATGTCCTGGGACATGTACAGCTGGGAGACCTGGGTAAGAGGACACACGGGGGCGTCTCTTGCTCTCTCTCGGGGCGCCTCTCGCTCTCTCTCGGGGCGCCTCTCGCTCTCTCTCGGGGCGCCTCTCGCTCGCTCCCTCTCGCGGTCGTGCTCTTTCTCTCATGTCTCACTCTCTCTCGTGTCTTATGTTTTTCTGTGGCACTGCACAATCAGGTCACTACACAGAGAAATAACTTAATCTCTTACTCTCTGAGGACTTGGCAGATAATGGCCCCTGGCCAAACTGTTTGCACAGATATTGATGTTTTGTTGCTCTCGCCATCCTACCCCCCCCCCCCCCCCCCCCCCCCATCTCGCTCTTTCTCCATCCTCTCCCCCCCCTCTCTCTCTCTCGATCGATACTCCCACCACCACCCCTTCTCGTGCTTTCTCTCAGACACGTTACCGTCCAACCCTCTCCAGTGCCGTTATGACTCATGGTTGTCTCTGGTGGACCACCTCAACATCAAGGCATTTGTCAACCTCACCCTGGCTGACTCAGTACGGCACGGAGTGCAACATCTACTCTTCATCTCTGGCCTAGGTCAATGATTATATTCACTACTCTCTGATACCATGCACTCTATTAGCTGTAACTGGCCCAACTGTCACTCATACACCTCTTTTACAATCACACCCATTCACTCATCTCTCCCTCTTTCCATCCCTCTCTGTCTCTCTAGGTGGGATGAGGCCCAACACATTGGTCCTGGGTTTCTATGATGACTGCACTCCCAAAGACAAACTCACTGACCCCGCCCTCACTGCCACCGTCCCCACTCAGGACCCCGAGGACGAACGCCCGCCCTACCACTTCCCCGCCCTGCGGCCTTCCAATGATGGTATGGGGGAAAACGGAAAAGTCATGGGACCCCAAGAATACGTGGCGGTGATCGCAGATGCCATGAAGATGATGAAGAATGTAGCGCTAGCCCGCTACTTCCACCAGTTCGACCGGGCCTCAACCATCTCCTCGTCCCCAGGGAAGGGTGCTCTGTACGTGGATGTGTGGCCCGTCAACCTGCTGAGACCAGACAGCTCCAGCTATGTAGACACCTGCTCCCTCTTCCTGCTCCAGCTTGCCTGCGTCCTCAACATGGTCCGCGCGTGGCGCCATGCTAGACTCCGCCTCTTTCTATGTGTGGAGGAAGGGCGGAGCCTGCGAGGCGCTGAGGAAAAGCTGGGTCAGCTGCTGAAGGAACTGAGGATCAAAGCCAATGTGTACACTGTGCCCTGGGACCAGCAGGTGGCGCTACACTGGCAGAGGCAGGGTGAGGCGGGCAAGAGGAGACCCACCCGCCAGTCACAGAGAGAGGAGGAGGGGCTGGGGAAGAGGGGGTTGTTTGAGGAGAAGGAAGGAGACAACGGCGACTTTGTGAATAGCTTCCCTAGCAACGCCACAAGGCTGTCGGATGAGTATCTGTTGGCGGTTAATAGGTTGATCCTGGATCAGGCCTGCCCCCCTCCGGCCGTGCGTTTCCTGTATTTGCCCCACCCCCCGGCTGACACGCAGCACTACACGGCCTACCTCCGCCAGCTAGACCTGCTCACCAAGGACCTGGGTCCTACCCTGCTCATACACGGGGTTACACCTGTCCTCACCACTGACCTCTAACACCTGAACTCTCACCAACTGATCCCTGATTAAACCCTCATCCCTTTACCAAATTGCTGCAGGTAGAAGTGCTACTCAAGCTCAAGGATCCACTTACCTGCCCCAAAGCTGTACTAATATACAAAAGTATGTGGACACCCCTTCAAATAAGTGGATTTGGCTATTTCAGCCATGCTTGTTGTTGACATGTGTATAAAATCGAGCACACAGCCATGCAATCTCCATACACAAACAGGCAGTAGAATGGCCCGTACTGAAGAGATCAGTGACTTTCAAAGTGGCACTGTCATACAAAGTATACAAAGTGGCACTGTCCAACAAGTCAGTTCGTCAAATTTCTGCATTGCCCCAGTCAACTGTAAGTGCTGTTATTGTGAAGGGGCAACGTCTAGGAGCAACAACGGCTCAGCCGTGAAGTGGTAGGCCACACAAGTTCACAGAACGGGACCGCCGAGTGCTGAAACGCTTAGCACCTAAAAATCCTTTGTTCTCGGTTGCAACACTCACTACCGAGTTCCAAACTGCCTCTGGAAGAAATGTCAGCACAATGACTGTTCATTGGGAGCTTCATGAAATGGATCTCCATGAAATGGGTTTCCATGGCCGAGCAGCCGCACACAAGCCTTAGATCACCATGCACAATGCCAAGCATCGGCTGGAGTGGTGTAAAGCTCACCGCCATTAGACTCTGGTGCAGTGGAAACGCGTTCTCTGGAGTAATGAATTACGCTTCACCATCTGGCAGTCCGACGGATTTATCTGGGTTTTGCGGATGCCAGGAGAACGCTACCTCCCCAAATGCAGAGTGCTAACTGTAAAGTTTGGTGGAGGATAAATAATGGTCTGGGGCTGTTTTTCATGGTTCGGGCAAGGAAATCTTAACACTACAGCATACAATGACATTCTTGACGATTCTGTGCTTCCAACTTTGTGGCAACAGTTTGGGAAAGGCTATTTCCTGTTTCAGCATGACAATACCCCAGTGCACAAAGTGAGGTCCATACAGAAATGCTTTGTTGAGATCGGTGTGGAAGAACTTGACTGGCCTGCACAGAGCCCTGACCTCAACCCAACCTTTAGGATGAATTGGAACGCCGACTGCGAGCCAGGCCTAGTCGCCCAACATCAGTGCCCCACATCACTAATGCTCTTGTGGCTGAATGGAAGCAAATTCCCGCAGCAATGTTCCAACATCTAGTGGAAAGCCTTCCCAGAAGAGTGGGGGCTGTTATAGCAGGCTCCACTCTAATACTAATGCCCATGATTTTGGAATGAGATGTTCAACAAGCAGATGTTCACATACTTTTGGTGATCTAGTGTATTTCCTCTGTTCCCCTATCCTCCTTATGAATATGGAAGGGTTGCACTGGCCAAAAAGTAAATAATGCTTAAAGGGGACTGAAGTCTGACACTGCCAAGTCATTGGAGCTCAGTAAAAGGTTTTCTTTTCTGAAATCACCATTTGTCTTTAATACAAAATCAGAAACGTGACCTTAAGTTTACAGTTAAAATATGAAAATCCAGCAATCTGTTTAATGGGACTGTTATGGAACTCTAGTCCGCTCCTCTACATGGAATCCCATGGATGTTTACTGAAGGGATATCTATTCTATATAGATCTATCTCATCTCCATGGAGCCCTTCTATTGGATACTACACTCCTATGCAAAGAATGCTGGGGTATGACCGGTACTATACAGCTCAGTAACTTTTTGCTGGAACACGCACATTTTAAAAGCACCATCCAAATCATCATGTTTCAAAGTGTGTTTATATTGTAATTAAATAAAGCTATTTTGTAACAGTTCTGTGTCTTTATTTTCATTT
Organism: Oncorhynchus mykiss; assembly: GCF_013265735.2. NCBI lineage: Eukaryota > Metazoa > Chordata > Actinopteri > Salmoniformes > Salmonidae > Oncorhynchus > Oncorhynchus mykiss. The sequence goes on along the minus strand of NC_048591.1, from coordinate 29,106,233 downwards.
CACTGTCTCATCATTGTGCATTAGTTTTGAATAAGCCAGTAATTTATCTAAACAGTGTTGATTGATGTGTATGTTCACGGCTGTAACTATACTGAAGAAAAATATAAACGCAACATGTAAAATGTTGGTCCCATGTTTCATGAGCTGAAATAAGAGATCCCAGAAATGTTCCATACACACACATATTATTTCTCTCAATTTTTGTGCACACATTTGTTTACATCCCTGTTCGTGAGCATTTCTCCTTTGCCAAGATAATCCATCCACCTGACAGGTGAGGAATATCAAGAAGCTGATTAAACAGGATTATCATTACACAGGTGCGCCTTGTGATGGGGGCAATAAAAGGCCACTCTAAAATGTGCAGATTTGTCACAACACAATGCCATAGATGTCTCAAGTTTTGAGGGAGTGTAAAATTGGCATGCTGACTGCAGGATTGTCCACCAGAGAGTTGAATGTTAATTTCTCCACCATAAGCCGCCTCATGTGGTTTTAAAGAATTTGTATGTCCAATCGCTGCAGACCACATATAACCATGCCAGCACAAGGCCTCCACATCCCAGGACCTCCACATCCGGTTTCTTCACCTGCAGGAGAATTTGCGGATGTCACCTTTATGAACACTTCCCCATGTAGGTGGTGGGGTTATGGTATGGGCAGGCATAAGCTACGGACAACAAACACAATTGCATTTTATCGATGGCCATTTGAATACACAGAGATATCTTGACGAGATCCTGAAGACCATTGTCGTGCCATTCATCCACCGCCATCACCTCATGTTTCAGCATAATGCACAGCTCCATATTGCAAAGATCTGTACATGATTCCTAGAAGTTGAAAATACTCACCAAACATGTCACCCATTGAGCAGGTTTGTGATGCTCTGGATCGAAGTGTATGACTGTTCCAGTTCCCGCCAATATCCAGCAACTTTGCACAGCCATTGAATTGGAGTGGGGCAACACTCCACAAGCCACAATCAATGGCCTGATCAACTCTATGCAGAGATGTGTCACGTTGCATGAGGCAAATGATGGTCGCACCAGATACTGACTGGTTTTCTAAACCACGCCCATATCTTTTTTTTCGGTATCTTTGACCAACAGATTCATATCTGTATTTCCAGTCATTCATAGATTGGGGCCTAATTAATTTATTTAATAGGGCCTAATTCATTTAAATTTACTTTTTCCTTGTATGAACTGTTGCATTTTGCGTTTATATTTTGTTCAGTGTACATATAAGGACACCGAGGTCGACCTCAGCAATGTTTTCTAATTTAAAAAAAAAATCTTAAAATATGTCTTGTACACTACAGAAAATCGATCACGGGTCAAGGTCAACACCTAAATATTGCTCCTAGCGTTGATCAAAGCTCAGAACGCTAATATTCTTGATCTGCACACGCGCCTGCCTCTGCGAATGGGTGGAATCATGAACAGTTTGTTCGATATGTTCGCATGCGTCCCCCGGATTTGGCTTTTTAGCAGCACATTCGCCACTCTCAAACGGCTGACTCCGCTCTCTGGTGGCACAGGCCGAAGACTTGAGACGTGAAACGAACTAACCCAACGTGAAGTGAGCGAGTCGGCTCAAGTAGAGACGCTGCTGACAGTGTGTGTGCGAGATGCTGGACAAAAGGCCATTTTAAAACCATGTTTGTTTCAATATGAACATCTCCACATCTTCCCTATAGGCCTAAACATACATCAAAAATCAAACAATACAGTTGTTAACCAATATAAACAAAAATATTTTATCTCCCTATCGCCAACTGGAGTTTATAGTGTACCCATTACCCACCCTTTTTTACGACTACTTCACTGATCAACAGTCATAAGAAATATTCTAATGTGGATGTGATAAAACCATATTTCTGCGGGCTCTATTGGTCTGTTCGTGTTTTGTGTGGTGCTTGATTCGCAATGCCTGCAATACAAATATGAATGCCAGTGAAGGCTGGGGGGAGGAGCTACAGGAGGATGGGCTCATTAATGGCTGGAATGAAATAAATGTAACGGAGTCAATTCCATTTATGCCATTACAATGAGCCTGTTCTCCTATAGCACCTCCCACCAGCCTCCACTGATGAACACTGAGAAAAGAGAGATCAATGTAAAGAGTGGATGATTTTATGCAATTAATTATTATAACTGACTGAACAGTCACTGATGCTACGTGTCAGTGTGAACCATTTCATCTCAAACCCTGGTTGTTGCCCTGTCTGTGGTAACCTTTGGGTGTGTCGAGGTTAATTAGTTAATCTTGTCTTGAAGCTGTAGGCCTTGAGTGTTTCTCAAATAAACTAGACTTGGATGGGGAGGCTCCAGTCCAGACAGACAAGCCCAGACAAATTGCTCTGTCCCCTAGCTATAAAATAAATGGAGTTAAGGTAAGGGAAAGATATGAAAAATGACCCAACATAACGATGAATACCTGGTCAGAAAACGGAGCTGAACAGTGATTGAGATAAAGAGCCACACTGAAAGTGCTGTAGAAGACATGGTATTTGGTGTAAGATTTCTCTATTTGCCCTGAAAAGGTCAAAGAAAGTGTGTGATGTGTGTAAATGTGTTTGTATGATCAGAGAGCCTCAATTTCCTCTGACAGTTTTCTAACAAGAGAACTCTTATTGCTCTGGGATAGTAGGAAATAGGGAGTGCAGTCAGAGCGGATTGGGGTGGGGGGTCTCACTGTTAGGGTCCTGGCTATGTGTTGGGGTGTTTCGGTGCCCCTGGTGTACAACAGACTTGAAACCCTGTTCAGAGGGGCAACATGTCACACTCACCAAGACTCACACTGCCAACCACTGACCACTGGGCACACCACAGGGACACATCATTTATACATACCCACTGATCACTTTGAATTAGCACTCTCCTCTGATCTGATCCGTCTCTCGTCTCGCTCTCTCTCTCTCTCCTATCTTCTCGCTCTCTCCTCTTTCTCCATCTCTTCTACCTCTTCTCTCCTCTCTCTCTTTCTATATATCTCAGGGTATGAGTTATATCAGAATGCCAATGGTTTCATCTGGTTAATTTTACATGAGATGCAGATTGTCTGAGTCATCAGATGGATAGAAGGGACTTGGTCACACTGATGCTAGGCAGGATTAGTAATGAAGGAGAGGTGTGTTTGAGAGGGATACAAATGTAGTATGATACACAAATAAAGCAGTGAATGGAAAAGCCCTGGTATGGTACACTAATAGAAAGAGCCAACATCCCATGATGCCCCTTGAGTCAGTTTTCTTGTGGTAGTAATGGAGGCTGTACCTTCAATGGCTTGAACTGCCTGAAACAATTCTACTGTCATCTCAAATCTATATCAGGAAGGATGATTAAGGTACGGTGGAAAATTAAATATCAGTTTCTGAGAAAGTTAACCCTTCAACTATGTGTACTACGAATATGCACAGTAGGGACAGTGCATTTGGAAAGTATTCAGACCATTGACTTTTCCACATTTTGTTACGTTACAACCTTATTCTTAAATTGATTTTTTTAAATTACCTCATCAATCTACTCACACACAACCCCGTAATGACAAAGCATTTTTTGCAAATGTTTTAAATTAAACAGAACCTTATTTACATAAGTATTCAGACCCTTTGCTATGAGACTTGAAATTGAGCTCAGTTGCATCCTGTTTCCATTGATCATCCTTGTGATATGACAACTTGATTGGTGTCCACATGTGGTAAATTCAATTGATTGGACATGATTTGGAAAGGCACACACCTGTCTATATAAGCAAAAATAAATCCATGAGGTCGAAGGAATCCTCCGTAGAGCTCCGAGACGGGATTGTGTCGAGGCACAGATCTGGGGAAGGGTACCCAAACATTTCTGCAGCATTGAAGGTCCCCAAAAACACAGTGGCCTCCATCCTTCTTTCTTAAATTGAAGAAGTTTGGAACCACCAAGACTACCTAGAGCTGGCCGCCCAGCCAAACTGATCAATCGGGGGAGAAGGGCCTTGGTCAGTGAGGTGACCAAGAACCCGATGGACACTCTGACAGAACTCCAGAGTTTCTCTGTGGAGATGGGAAAACCTTCCAGAAGGACAGCCAACTCTGCAGTACTCCACCAACCAGGACTTTATGGTAGAGTGGCCAGGCAGAAGCCACTCCTCAGTAAAAGGCACATGACAGCCCGCTTGGAGCTTGCCAAAAGGCACCTAAAGGACTCTCAGACTACGAAAAACAAGATTCTCTGGTCTGATGAAACCAAGATTGAACTATTTGGCCTGAATGCTAAGCGGCATGTCTGGAGGAAACCTGGCACCATCCCTATGGTGAAAGCATGGTGGCGGCAGCATCATGCTGTGGGAACGTTTTTCCAGAGGTAGTGACTGGGAGACTAGTCAGGATCAAGGGAAAGATAAACTGAGCAAAGTATAGAGAGATCCTTGATGAAAAACTGCTCCAGAGCACTCATTACCTCAGACTGATGTTAAAGGTTCACCTCCCAACAGGACAACGACCCTAAGCACACAGCCGAGACACCGCAGGAGTGGCTTCTGGACAAGTCTCTGAATGTCCCAGCCAGAGCACGGACTTGAACCTGATCGAACATCTCAGGAGATACCTGAAAATAGCTGTGCAGCAACACTCCCCATCCAACCTGACAGCGCTTGAGAGGATCTGCAGAGGAGAATGGGAGAAACTCCCCAAATACAGGTGTGCCAAGCTTGTAGCTGCAACGGGGTGAGTAACTGGTTGCCGGGAAGTCAGGTGCAGGAGAGCAGAGATGGATGATAACAGGAGAACTTTAATATACACCCTGACCCAAAGGCACAGGCGAGGCAGCAAAAAGCACAACCATGGTAACATGAACCGGGTTAAACAAAACAAACAAAACCTAGCATAAGCCAGCCTGTAGCATAACACCCTACACAAAGAACAATTCCACACACAGACATGGGGGAAACAGAGGGTAATATACATTTAGTCTGATAAGGGAATGTGAACCAGGTGTGCGGGAAAACAAGACAAAACAAATGGAAAATGAAAGGGAGTGGTGATAGCTAGAAGACCGGCGATGCCGAACGCCGCCCGAACAAGGAGAGGGACCGACTTTGGCGGAAGTCGTGACAGTAGCGTCATATCCAAGAAGACTCGAGGATGTAATCGCTGCCAAAGGTGCTTCAACAAAGTACTGAGTTAAGGGTCTGAATACTTATGTAAATGTAATATTTAAGTTGCTGTTTATTATATACATTTGCAAACATTTCTAATTACTTTTTTTCTGTCATTTTGGGGTATTGTAGATTGATGAGGGGGGAAAACTATTGATGTAACAACAAAATGTTGAAAAGGTAAAGGTGTCTGAATACTTTCTGAATTCACTGTATTTGTTTCGGGGAGATCGTTGTATGTGTGTGAGTTTGTACCATATAGAGAGATGCTGGATATTAGATTGGGGTTGGGGCATACTGTGTGTGCCCTCCTCTATCCTGCTACATCTGTCTCATATTCCAGTGCCCTTTACACAGTCAATCTGCCATAATCTCACCCTTCAATGCAACTACATTTTCCAATTTAATCAGAATTCGGGAACCTCCATGTCATTTAGAAATGAGGGCTCAAAGATACATTCTTGGGCTGATGAGAAAGACCAGAAGAAAAATTGAATCAAGGCTTCAAGTTGAGCAGGTTACTAGTTTTAACATCTCTGTAGGGTTCTCTTTAATGACATGGCAGGCTCTCCAGTGATGAAACTGCAAGCAGCACTATGGGGCTGATTCCGACCTGAGTTAAGCGCGCATAAATTGAACGTAATTCCCTTTCTATGTACTTTTTTCTCTATGCGTAATTTGACATTGAATTTAAGCATGAGAATAACATGGTATTCATTCGGGTGGAGATCTGGGAAATGAAGATATGGTGGAGGTGTGTCTTCAGACCTTGACAAAATTCCCTCTCAATTCTACCATCTTTATGCTGAGGAAGCCACGAATAAGGTCGAGCGAAGATGCCGGTTCCAAGTTGAAAAAGCCTCTACTTTCTTTTTCCCGATAGCAATAGCAACATTCTCCACGCACTGTAAATTATAAATCGATATGCTGATATATTGATAAGGGCTTGTTAAATGAGTAATCCGTTTGTATAAGGGGATTGTAAATACACATGACAATTGTTTTAGATTATTTTTCCCTATGATCCCTGGAGACAAATGTGAAACCTGTCATTGCGGCACCTTTTCCACAGTAAAGTAGGCTATAAATAGTTGTGCTGTTATTCAGAATTGTGTTCCTTCATCATTTGTATGGATGAAATTTGGATACACAAGCTAATGCCTTTTGTAGGGCCGAACCTGCAGAGTTGATGTATGCGCTTTAGAATGTCTTGATTATATGCCCAGGTTCTTCTCCTTTTTATTTTACAATTTGTATCATGTTAACTATTAGCCACCATCAGTAATACCCACATACATTTATAACTGTCACTTTAGTGTTTGTTTTCCTCAATTTGTAGCTTACATTTTACATAATTTAATTCCATTCCGTGTACCTTTCTTTCCTCTGTCATGTCCTTGTAATTATTCGTGAGGGTCACTAGCATAACTGGATCATATTAGGCTAACAGTGTGCAATAATTTGGGACATGTAGCCTTTTGAATCATTATGGAACTCTTACCACACGTAGCAGGTTAAACCTGCAGCCTGGCGCATCGTTCATGACGACTGAACCATTGTTATACAGTTCCATGACTTGGTTAGATTTATAGGACTATTGTTGAACCCTTATTATACTTTTTTCCCCACCTTCCAATATTTAATGGATTGAACTTGGATATGACAACTTTCAGGATGAATCAAACCAATATTTTTTATTCATCAATATATTTTGTGCCTAAAGGCTCTCCAAATCAGTTAAAAAATATATATTTATACATACTTTCTTAACCCAAAATGTCCCTAAATAATCTACAAGATTAGAGTATTTTTAAATCTACCAGTTCGTACTGAAACAGATGAATATGCATAGATTTTGATGGCTTTTTTTGATTGATCTCTATATTCTGAACCTGTTCTCTCTAACTATTTTAGTCCATTGACAAAATTTGAATTGGTACACCATATTTAAATGGAATGCCTAAGATAAATGTACTGAAAACCCTATTGAATGAAAAAAACAAAAAAAGTATGTTGGCAGCAAGTTGGAGGGTTTTCAGCGGTTAAATCACATGTATTCAGCTCACACTAATGGGAACTGCTCTTGCATAGCCCGTTATGCACTTGCATACATCTGAATAGGAAAGGCGTACATTTTCGATGTCTGAATCGGCTCCTATGAGCACATCTGCACTGTGACATCACTACTACCTCCTCTATGACAACATGGCAATCATGCCTGTGACGACATCACAACTAACTCCTCTATAAAGTATTAGCTTATCTTCCCTGTGACATCACTTCTAGGTGACATTACTATTATCACTCATAGCTCCTCCGTTGACATCACCATTGTCTTCTCTATGACATCAGTTACCTCCCTGTGACATCATGGCTTCACTCTTCTCTATTCCATCTCAAGACCCCCAGTAGGCTGACTTAAAAGCACTGTATGAGTGTGTAGTCTGGGGTTAGTGGGAGCTCTGTGATTTGTGTGTGTGCTCAGGTCAGGTAGTGTGTCACACCCCTGTGTTCTCTGGCTCATTTTTGTGTCTGGGTCACTTTATAGTCTGGGAAAAGGATGACCTGCTGTTAATACACACACCTACACAAATAATTGAATGTCTGGTCAATGTCAAATTGTCATCAGCAGTTATTATGAGACAGGAAATTGTTGATTATTCTGTCTGGTTCAAGGACTCATCCCCACAACACCCATATATCAATCTATCTATGGAAACCATGTGTTTGATGTATTTGATACCATTACACTCCAGCCATTGCAACGAGCCCGTCCTCCCCAATTAAGGTGCCACCAACCTCCCGTGCTATCGATCGATCTATCCATCCCCTCCCATCCAATCTCATCTCTATTGCTTTCTCTCTCTCTCTCTCTCTCTCTCTCTCTCTCTCTCTCTCTCTCTCTCTCTCTCTCTCTCTCTCTCTCTTTCTCTCTCTTTGTCTCTCTCTGTATCTCTCTCTCTCTCTCTTTCTCTCTCTTTGTCTCTCTCTGTATCTCAAGCGCACACACAGACATGCTGCATATTGATTGGGCTGTTTGCTCGTTGCGGTGGCTGCTTTAGGTGTCCTAATCTGGGGAGATCACGAGCTTGCAGGGTGTTATTACCACAAAGAGGAGCCACGCTCTCATCTTCCTGCCTGCCTGCCCGTCTCCTCACCACCTGACCACCACTAAACAAAAACTCACACTGAGTTTTAGAGGTGCTGTAGAGTTAATATATGCTGTGTGTAGCTGCTGTGGTGTGAGTTGTCTAGCTGTGCCATGCCATCATGACCCCATGCATCAGAGGCTTCATGTGTTTGAAGGGATCCCTGGTGGCCTAATGTCCTGCTGTCTGCTATTCATTCCATGTGACAGAACAAATGCTACATTTGATGTATTACCATCATACAAGTGGATGAAATTGAGGGGCATTTCAATGAGATGTTACACATAGATGTCTCAGATTCAGTGGGGCGTGACTCCACTAGTCCTTTCCTGTGTGATGTTTCATGCTGTGTTCCTACATAAGATCCTCCTTCATACCTAGCAGTTAAGTGCAATGTTGGGTGACTCAGCTCTCTGCTAGGTTCTGCTCAAATTGCTCCCAAACTGTGTAAATAGTTTGAGCTGAGAGAGTGTGTGAGAGAGAGTGCGTGTGAGATTGTGTGAGAGGATGTGTGTAATTGCAGGCTCTCCTTGTTGATTGGGTTCAGGCTCTCTGTCTGAAAGCCCTGTCTGTCCTGGCGAAGAGAAACGAGGAAGGAAGCAGGAAATGAATGTAGTTATGAGGTTGGCAGATTTCATAGATTCATTCACTGTAATTGGACCCATTTGTGTAAACGTATGGTTACACCCATGGGGGGGGGTTATGTTACCAACCTGTGTGTAGGTGTGCACATGCGTGTCTGCGCTTGCATTAGTTTAGGGCCCCTAAAAGTCCCTTCCAAACTCCTCCTTTCCCTAACTATCCTCCTTTCCCTAACTATCCCCTCTTCTCAACCTCTGTTTCACCCCAATCTCTCTCTCCTCCCCTTTCTCTGACTATGTACTATAATCTCTATTTCCCTCATTTATTTTCTCTCTCCCTCTTTCCCACCTTCTGTCTTATTATGTTCATTTCCCTCTCTTTACCTCCTCCTCTTCATCACTTAATTTCCATCTTATCTCCATCTCTGATTTTTTCCAAATCTTTTCTTGTTTCTTCCCTGTGTACTGTTCTTTCTCCTCCCTCTTCCTCTCTTTTTCTTCCCCTCTCCTCCCTCCATATTTAAGCGGCCCAGTTGTCATGACCACTCCTGTTTAATGGGATCGTCTTTTCTTCTCCCAGGTGAGTCTGCTCATCTTTTATCGCCGTGGGAACAAACACACAGGCACCAAATGAATACCTCTCAACCTCTACGGGAACAAGAGATCACAGGTTTAGAGAAAGAAAAATGGGGAAGGACACAGTTGTTGGTTAGAGCGTTGGTAATGAGAGCATCGTGAGAGTGTATAAGTAAGTGTTCAAGCCAACTGGTGCAGAAGGAATGGCTGGCTGGACGGTAATGGACTGTTCCCTACCACCCGCCAACAGCGCTCATTTACTGACGCACAAACGCCCATGTCTGTGAGTCAGGGAGACATCACTCCCCTGCTATGCTCTCAAGCTCTGTTTGACCACTTCTGGTCCAGAGTGGTTCAATGACAATCAGTGTGTTCTTCAACATGGTTCTGAGTCATTGAGTGCAGTTGAGTATGTTTGAGAGGGACTGGTATGGTTATGTCTAGGTTAGAGGGACTGGTATGGTTATGTCTAGGTTAGAGGGACTGGTATGGTTATGTCTAGGTTAGAGGGACTGGTATGGTTATGTCTAGGTTAGAGGGACTGGTATGGTTATGTCTAGGTTAGAGCGACTGGTATGGTTATGTCTAGGTTAGAGGGACTGGTATGGTTATGTCTAGGTTAGAGGGACTGGTATGGTTATGTCTAGGTTAGAGGGACTGGTATGGTTATGTCTAGGTTAGAGGGACTGGTATGGTTATGTCTAGGTTAGAGGGACTGGTATGGTTATGTCTAGGTTAGAGGGACTGGTAGTAGAGAGAGAGAGCTGCTGACACTGACAGTTCTGTGTGTTGTTGTTTAGCCCCAGCAGAAGATGCGACTGTCATATAAAAGTCAGCAGAGCGCAGCAAACTTTATGTGAGAGAGACGGAGGGAGGGAGAGACAGAGGAGAGAAAGGCAGAGAGAGAAAAAGCGGCAAGTAGAGAGACAGAGGAAGGGAGAGAATGGAAGAGAGGGTGGGAGAAAAGAGTCAGAGAATGAAAGAGAGAGAAAGACAGAAGTGGTCCTAGGTAGACTTTAGGGATTTTAGGAATAAAGCTGTTGGTCAGTCTGTAAACATCCCCTTGGAAACAGAAAAAGACAGGTTCATACTCCATGAACACAGACCTATTTATTGTAAGGCACATCCCAACAATAACAAAGTATCACTGTTAAGAGACTCTGGCTCTGTCATTCAAAACCATTCTGGGGAAAAATGTATGTCAGGTTGAATTACATTTGAATGGCATAATAATGTAGAGTGTGCCTAGTTTTCTCTCTCCTTGTATCGGTTAGTACAACTTACGGGGTATGGGTTACCTCATAAATTGTAACAAACAAATTCTTCCTGACATTTGTTATAAGTGTTTCTGACATTGAGTTGAGGCATCGTTAAGGTATCCAGACTTCAGCAGTGTGTGTGTGTGTATGTGTGTGTCTACTGAAGACAAAGAAAAAGGAGGTTGTGTATAAATCTCAGGGCCAGTCCAATCTGAGCACTAAGACACAGCTGGAAAGTCACTCACTCTGTCATCTGGACCAACACACTGTAACTCACACACTCATTTCCTCCTGGACAAACACACACTTGTTTCACACACATATAACCATAATCTGGTAGTTTTTGCAGTGTGTGTGTGGTGTTGCCGTAAGTCTCTGTGTGTTGTTCCACAGACACACTTCTGAACATTCAGACAGAAGTGATTTGGATCCGGTGGGGGAACGAGAAAGGAAAGGTAAATAAAATGGCAGAAAGGAAGACAAACAAATCTCCCCTTTGATTGAATCTGTTGAGGCGTGGCATTGAGAGATCACAAACAGAGGTGTGTGTATGCGTGCGCCCAATCTGATCAAAATGAAAAGAGGTTTCCATCCCTTCTATGTTCAATGCGTGGGTGGGGGGGGGGGTTCACTACCACTATGCTCAGTACTCTTTTACATGGTCAGGTCGGGCCCTGGAGTGTGTGTTCAGTTTTGTCTCTCCCTGGTCAGTGTGGCCCCTGGCTGTGCTCCACAGGTCACCTGTCCCCACTGGGGTTCCCTGAGGTCCCGTCAGAGTGACAGCCAAGGCCCCCTGCTGGTGAAAGGTGATACTCCATCCACAGTCCCTAACTGACCACAGGATCACTGCTCTGGGACTGATCTGGATGGAGCTGTGTGTGAGGGGCTGGTTAAGAAAACATACACTCCCTTAGCTCTACTCCTCAACACATACCTCCTCTCTCTTTCCACCCCTCTCCTCCTCTTTTCATCCCTCTTTCCCTCTGTCCGTATCCTTCAGGGCATATGTGGTTACCTGTGAGGGTGTTTTTGCCTGGGCTTTTATGAACTAGTGGAGAGGCTAGGGATGATAGATTTATAGCCCACTCACACATGGTGGAGCCATCAAGGATCAACCCACCTCATATCCCCAGGACTCATAAAACCAGAGACACTGGGGAGAGAGAAGAGGGAGGGAGAGAGGGGGGCAGGAGGGAGAGGTAGAGACAGAGAAGGGGTGGGAGAGAGTGTGGCAGGAGGGAGAGAGAGAGAGAGTGGGGCAGGAGGGAGGGAGAGGTAGAGAGGGAGGGAGCAGTAGGAGAGAGATGGGGCATAAGAGAGGAAGATGGTGGGTGGTTGGTTGGTGGGTGGGTGGTGGGTTGGTGGGTGGTGGGTTGGTGGGTGGGCGGGAGAGAGTAAAGAGTTAATAAAACATGTTTTCTACATAGCAGGAAGTTTGAGAGGAGGATGGAGTGAGTGAATAAGATTAAAGTTGGTCTAGCCTTATGAAGCTGCAACTCATTTTGATGAAAGAAACCCTTATGTTTATAGCAGCCATCTCAGGACCCTTCTCTTCCCCCTCTCCACTCTGTTTTTCCTCTCTGCTGTCCTTTTCCCTTCTTCCCCCTCCTTCCTCCATCTCTCCCACTCTCTAGGTAAAATGCATATCCCTGTAGCGATAAATAAAAGGCCTGGGAAATGTTTTTCTGTACTAAAAGACAATACTGAAGTCTGCAAGGGATCCCAGCCCATTGCTTCAACCCCAACCAAACATCCATACAACATCTAAAAAACATAACCATACCATTCCCTGTGCTTTGACAATTTTGGGTCATGATTCCTTTGGGCAAAAACTGTCCGTATCAACGTTGTTTATAAGTCATTTCAACCCAAAAAATCAATGTGATGAAGTTGAATCAACATGGAAAATTGATGGTTTTGCAAAAAGACATCAACGTAAGGGCATTTAACCATGGCAATGTGAATGGGTATATCGCAATTCAACGGCTCAGACACGAGACATATGTGGCAGGGACTACAGACATCACGGACTACAAAAGGAAAAGCAGCCACATCATGGACACCGACATCTTGCTTCTGGACAAGCTAAACACCTTTGCCCGCTTTGAGGATAACACAGTGCCACTGACTCGGCTGGCTACCAAGGATTGTGGGCTCTCCTTCTCCGTGGCTGATGTGAGTAAGATATTTACGCGTGTTAACACTCGCAAGGCTGCCGGTCCAGATGGTATCTCTAGCCGCGTCCTTAGAGCATGCGCAGACCAGCTGGCTGGAGTGTTTGCGGACATATTCAATCTCTCCCTATCCCAGTCTGCTGTCCCCACATGCTTCAAGATGGCCACCATTGTTCCTGTACCCAAGAAAGTAAAGGTAACTGAACTAAATGACTAGTCAGGGATCATATCACCTCTACCTTACCTGACACACTAGACCCACTTAAATTTGCTTACCGCCACCAAAAGATCCACAGATGATGCAATCGCCATTGAACTACACACTACCCTATCCCATCTGGACAAGAGAAATACCTATGTAAGAATGCTGTTTATTGACTATAGCTCAGCATTCAACACCATCGTGCCCTCCAAGCTCATCACCAATCATGAGGCTCTGGGTCTGAACCCCGCCCTGTGCAACTGGGTCCCGGACTTCCTGACGGGTCACCCCCAGGTGGTGAAGGCAGGAAAAAACACCTCCATTTCGCTGATACTCAACACTGGTGCCCCACAAGGATGCGTGTTCAGCCCCTCCTGTACTCCCTGTTCACACATGACTGCGTGGCCAAGCATGCCTCCAACTCAATCATCAAATTGGCAGACGACACAACAGTTGTAGGTCTGAATACCAACAATAACGAGATAGCCTACAGGGAGGATGTGAGGGCCCTGGGAGTGTGGTGCCAGGAAAACAACCTCTCACCCAACATCAACAAAAGAAAGGAGCTGATCGTTGACTTCAGGAAACGGCAGAGGGAGCACCCCCCCATCCACGTTGACGGGACAGCAGTGGAGAAGGTGGAAAGCTTCAAGTTGCCTCTTCAACCTCAGGAGGCTGAGGAAATTTGTTTTGGCACCTAAAATCCTCACACATTTTTACAGATTCCCAATTATGAGCATCCTGTCTGGCTGTATCACCGCCTGGTAGGGCAACTGCACTGCCCTCAACCACATGGCTCTCCAGAGGGTGGTGCGGTCTGCCCAAAGCATCACCAGGGGCAATCTACCTGCCCTCCAGGCAAAAAATATTATCAAGGACAACAATCACCTGAGCCACTGCCTGTTCACCCTGCTATCATCCAGAAGGTGAGGTCAGTACAGATGCATCAAAGCTGGGACCGAGAGACTGAAAAAACAGCTTCTATCTCTAGGCTTTCAGACTGTTAAATACTGATAAATAGGCATTACTAGCACATTATAGGCTGCTGCCCTATATACATAGACTTGGAATCACTAGTCACTTTAATAATATTTACATATTTTGCATTATTCATCTCATATGTATACTGTATTCTATCCTATTCTAATGTATCTTAGACTTTAGACTTTAGACGCTCTGACTGCCCGCCCAAATATTTATTTATTCTTTATTCCATTCCTTTACTTTAGATTTGTATTTATTGTTGTGAAAATGTTAGATATTACTGTTAGATATTACTGCACTGTTAGAGCTAGAAACACAAGCATTTCGCTACACCTGCGATAACATCTGCTAAACATGTATATGTGATAAATAAAATGTGATTTGATTTGACATGTTGAATGTTTTTTGTTGATTTCACATTTTATTCACGTTAGTTGACAACTCAACCAAATGTAAATCAAAACTAGACAGTCAGAGATAAAAGCATAAAAAATAAAACCAAAATAAAACAACAAAAAGTAAGTTTGAATGACACTGAGGGGCAGTGTTTTTACAACTAATGCCAGTTTGCCTGTGGCTGATGCTTTGCAGGTGTTTATACACATGCATATACACACACAGGTAAAAAATGCCATACATGCACTCAAACATATTCAGTTGGCCTTGCTGTTATGATTTTTGTTGTCCCTGATGTCTTTTGTTTTTTTTGCATTGTTATTTTCTGTTTTCCTTTGTCTTTTCCTCTTTTGTTCATTTTCTTGGTTATTTGGGGAGTGGGGAATGGATTTTAAAAAATATCTTTTTTTTCTTGGGGGGGGGGGCTGTGGGAGGGGTCTCGGATGGTTGAGGGGCAGCTCTTGGGGAACTGTGGGGGGGATCTTGGAGGGCTGGTGGCCTGGCGGTTGGGATCTTGGGCTGGTGGCTGATGGATTGCTGGTTCAGGTCCCCGTTCTTTTTTGTACTTTGTGGGAGATCTGTCGACGTGCCCTTGAGCAGGGCATTGGTTGCTTCTGTGTGTCGCTCTGAATGGGAGTCTGTTAGATGACTAATGTGATGTAGTTGTTGAGCGGCTTCACTGCAAGTATATTGTATGTTTTAAATATTCAATAATAAAAACTACACGTTGAACTGACTTCTGTGCCCAGTATGGTGTTGTTAAGTGTATCTTTACAGCTATAGAAATTGACACCAACAGCCTACCTTTATCCTGCTGACAGTTGACTTTTGAAATCCAAACTCTCCTCTTCCGTTGTCGCTATAGTAACAGCAGCTACCTGCATTGGGACTAGCAAATGAACAGGTATAAATATTGGAGATTGGCTCCGGCTAGACTTCATCTGTTAGACTGGGACAGCTGTTCTCATCTAGACAGAATATTTACAATGGCTGAGCGCACATAAACACACAGGTTCGACTCATTCATACACACCACTTCAGAGGACACGCAAGGTTGTACGCACGCAAACACACTTCTACGAGGACACACACACATACAGACACTCCCTCCCTCCCTGGCTCCTTGACAGTTTGGATGGAGACAGAGTGAATAGTAAGGTAATCGGGGGACTTTAGCACAGAGTCCAAGCTCCTCTAGGGAAGTTCATGCTGACCTCCACACTCCACTGACCTGGCTTCTCATTATACAGAAACATGCTGACACTCCCTACGCCACACATTACCAAACCTGACCTCTCATCACTTATTCTCTCTCTCTGTCTCTCTCTCGCTCTCTCTCTTCCCCCCTCCCTCTCTCACTCACTTGTTCTTTCTCTCCTTGATGCTCTTGGTCTTTGTAGTCACCTCATTCTTTTACAGCCTGAAGGACTTTTTGTTTAATCTCTCTCCTTTTGTGTTTCTCTCTTTTGCTGTTCATATTTTCTCTAACTTGACTTCTTTCATTTTGTTCCACTTCCCCTCTTTTTCTCTATCCATCATACCTCCCCCTCTCCTCTTTCTCTGTCCTCTATCCCTCTTCATTCTCCCTCTTTCTCTGGATATCCCTCCACCCTCTCTTTCGTACTCTCCCCCTCTATCTCTCCGACACCATATCCCTCCACCCTCTCTTTCGTACTCTCCCCCTCTATCTCTCCGACCCCATATCCCTCCACCCTCTCCTTCGTACTCTCCCCCTCTATCTCTCCGACCCCATATCCCTCCACCCTCTCTTTCGTACTCTCCCCCTCTATCTCTCCGACCCCATATCCCTCCACCCTCTCTTTCGTACTCTCCCCCTCTATCTCTCCGACCCCATATCCCTCCACCCTCTCCTTCGTACTCTCCCCCTCTATCTCTCCGACCCCATATCCCTCCACCCTCTCCTTCGTACTCTCCCCCTCTATCTCTCCGACCCCATATCCCTCCACCCTCTCCTTCGTACTCTCCCCCTCTATCTCTCCGACACCATATCCCTCCACCCTCTCCTTCGTACTCTCCCCCTCTATCTCTCCGACCCCATATCCCTCCACCCTCTCCTTCGTACTCTCCCCCTCTATCTCTCCGACCCCATATCCCTCCACCCTCTCATTCGTACTCTCCCCCTCTATCTCTCCGACCCCATATCCCTCCACCCTCTCCTTCGTACTCTCCCCCTCTATCTCTCCGACACCATATCCCTCCACCCTCTCCTTCGTACTCTCCCCCTCTATCTCTCCGACCCCATATCCCTCCACCCTCTCCTTCGTACTCTCCCCCTCTATCTCTCCGACCCCATATCCCTCCACCCTCTCTTTCGTACTCTCCCCCTCTATCTCTCCGACACCATATCCCTCCACCCTCTCCTTCGTACTCTCCCCCTCTATCTCTCCGACCCCATATCCCTCCACCCTCTCCTTCGTACTCTCCCCCTCTATCTCTCCGACCCCATATCCCTCCACCCTCTCATTCGTACTATCTCCCTCTATCTCTCCGACCCCATATCCCTCCACCCTCTCCTTCGTACTCTCCCCCTCTATCTCTCCGACCCCATATCCCTTCATCCTCCACCCTCCACCATACTTTCTCCCCCCTCTCTTCCAGAGGATAGTGTATGGGCATGGTAGCTTTGACAGTAAGTGAGGGGAGTAGAGTTGGGGCCATGTGCTTGTTCTGATAAGCCCAGTGTTCTCCTCTTAGGGACCCTGGCCCTCTGCCAGACCTTCCCTTATCCTACCCCCCAAAGTCCCTGTACATACACCAAACACAAACACTGCGCACGTACAAGCACATAGCCACACGCACGCACCTCACGTACAAGTGCACGTGTGCACACTCACTCACTCACTCACTCACTCACACACACACCCCCGCACACAAACACATTGGAGCGCAGTCAGAGACCCAACGACCGGAGCATTACTGCAGTTACAGATTATGTCTTTGTTGATGTTGCTCTGTTTGTCAGAGCTCATGTTTCCTGGTGAAGAGTTGGTCTCATGCTGTGTGAGTGTTGCCTGATGCCTGACATCCATGTTAGAGAAATGAATCACAGCTAGTTAGATAAGAGGCATTCATAGAGTACTGAATCATTGTCCCTGATGTTGTTAGTTCATTCATAGAGTACTGAATCATTGTCCCTGATGTTGTTAGTTCTTTCATAGATAAGTAATAACATCAGTTTAGCAGAATAGTCCTTATTTCTCTTATAAGAGGAGGGCAGACATGGCCATGAGGAAACTAAAATCTCAATTTCCATACGCACGCACGCACACACGCACACACGCACGCACGCACGCACGCACACACACACACACACACACACACAATGAATCTAATGAATAGGGCATTTTGTTTGTGTGTGACTCGGCTCATGTGTTTGGTAGTTTTCTGTGATTAAGTGACTGAGTGTGTTCTCTCCCTTTTATGGACATGATTTATCGGCCTCAGACTCCACAGTGAACATTAATAGGTGGCTGCAGAGACTTTGTGATCCATCTGAACTATGAAAGAGAGGGAGAGAGAGTGGGGGGAGAGAGAAGGAGATGGTGAAAGGTCATCTTTCTGAACTATGAAAGAGAGGGAGAGAGAGTGGGGGGAGAGAGAAGGAGATGGTGAAAGGTCATCTTTCTGAACTATGAAAGAGAGGGAGAGAGAGTGGGGGGAGAGAGAAGGAGATGGTGAAAGGTCATCTTTCTGAACTATGAAAGAGAGGGAGAGAGAGTGGGGGGAGAGAGAAGGAGATGGTGAAAGGTCATCTTTCTGAACTATGAAAGAGAGGGAGAGAGAGTGGGGGGAGAGAGAAGGAGATGGTGAAAGGTCATCTTTCTGAACTATGAAAGAGAGGGAGAGAGAGTGGGGGGAGAGAGAAGGAGATGGTGAAAGGTCATCTTTCTGAACTATGAAAGAGAGGGAGAGAGAGTGGGGGGAGAGAGAAGGAGATGGTGAAAGGTCATCTTTCTGAACTATGAAAGAGAGGGAGAGAGAGTGGGGGGAGAGAGAAGGAGATGGTGAAAGGTCATCTTTCTGAACTATGAAAGAGAGGGAGAGAGAGTGGGGGGAGAGAGAAGGAGATGGTGAAAGGTCATCTTTCTGAACTATGAAAGAGAGGGAGAGAGAGTGGGGGGAGAGAGAAGGAGATGGTGAAAGGTCATCTTTCTGAACTTTGAAAGAGGGAGAAAGAGGGAGAAGAAGAGATCTGGACCATTTAAACTATTAGGCTACAGGAAGACGAGAGTTGGTTTCAAGATGATGCAAGATAGAGGGTTTGGGAAGAGGTGGAATGTGTAGAATGGATGGAGAAGGAGAAATGGATAGCAAATGGGTGGGGGGGGGGGGGGGGGGGGAGTAGGTGTTGATGTGTGGACAGCCCCACTGACATCAAAGGCAGGACACAGACTGGTCCCATTGTGTTAACTGCATCACGCCACCTCTGATCCAAGCCTTGCATCATGTCATATCTTCTGTGCATGTATGAGTATCTGTGTGGTTGAAAGTGTGATGGTGGAACACTTGAGAAAGAGAGAGAGTGTGTGTGAGGGAATAGGAGACAGGCCAGAGCGAGAGAGGCAGGAGGGAGAAGGGAGAGAGTATGAGAGGGGTAGAGAGACAGTGTGAGGATGGGAGTGGTAGAGAGATAGTGTGAGGATGGGAGTGGTAGAGAGACAGTGTGAGGATGGGAGTGGTAGAGAGAGAGTGTGAGGATGGGAGTGGTAAAGAGACAGTGTGAGGGTGGGAGTGGTAAAGAGACAGTGTGAGGAATGGAGTGGAAGAGAGACAGTGTGAGGATGGGAGTGGTAGAGAGACAGTGTGAGAATGGGAGTGGTAGAGAGACAGTGTGAGGATGGGAGTGGTAGAGAGACAGTGTGAGGATGGGAGTGGTAGAGAGACAGTGTGAGGATGGGAGAGGTAGAGAGACAGTGTGAGGATGGGAGTGGTAGAGAGACAGTGTGAGGATGGGAGTGGTAGAGAGACAGTGTGAGGATGGGAGTGGTAGAGAGAAAGTGTGAGGATGGGAGTGGTAGAGAGACAGTGTGAGGGTGGGAGTGGTAGAGAGACAGTGTGAGGATGGGAGTGGTAGAGAGACAGTGTGAGGAGGGGAGTGGTAGAGAGACAGTGTGAGGAGGGGAGTGGTAGAGAGACAGTGTGAGGATGGGAGTGGTAGAGAGACAGTGTGAGGATGGGAGTGGTAGAGAGACAGTGTGGGGATGGGAGTGGTAGAGACAGTGTGTGTGTGGGAGTGGTAGAGAGACAGTGTGAGGATGGGAGTGGTAGAGAGACAGTGTGAGGATGGGAGTGGTAGAGAGACAGTGTGAGGGTGGGAGTGGTAGAGAGACAGTGTGAGGGTGGGAGTGGTAGAGAGACAGTGTGAGGATGGGAGTGGTAGAGAGACAGTGTGAGGATGGGAGTGGTAGAGAGACAGTGTGAGGATGGGAGTGGTAGAGAGACAGTGTGAGGATGGGAGTGGTAGAGAGACAGTGTGAGGATGGGAGTGGTAGAGAGAGTGTGTGTGGGAGGATGGGAGTGGTAGAGAGACAGTGTGAGGGTGGGAGTGGTAGAGAGACAGTGTGAGGGTGGGAGTGGTAGAGAGACAGTGTGAGGATGGGAGTGGTAGAGAGACAGTGTGAGGATGGGAGTGGTAGAGAGACAGTGTGAGGATGGGAGTGGTAGAGAGACAGTGTGAGGATGGGAGTGGTAGAGAGAGTGTGTGTGGGAGGATGGGAGTGGTAGAGAGACAGTGTTAGGGTGGGAGTGGTAGAGAGACAGTGTGAGGATGGGAGTGGTAGAGAGACAGTGAGGATGGGAGTGGTAGAGAGACAGTGTGAGGATGGGAGTGGTAGAGAGAGTGTGTGTGGGAGGATGGGAGTGGTAGAGAGAGTGTGTGTGGGAGGATGGGAGGGGTAGAGAGACAGTGTGAGGATGGGAGTGGTAGAGAGACTGTGTGTGGGAGGATGGGAGTAGTAGAGAGTGTGTGTGGGAGGATGGGAGTAGTAGAGAGTGTGTGTGGGAGGATTGGAGTGGTAGAGAGACAGTGTGTGTGGGAGGATGGGAGGGGTAGAGAGACAGTGTGTGTGGGAGGATGGGAGTAGTAGGGAGTGTGTGTGAAGATGAGAGTGGTAGAGAGAGTGTGTGGGAGGATGGAAGTGGTAGAGAGACAGTGTGTGGATGGGAGGATGGGAGGGGTAGAGAGACAGTGTGTGTGGGAGGATGGGAGGGGTAGAGAGACAGTGTGTGTGGGAGGATGGGAGGGGTAGAGAGACAGTGTGTGTGGGAGGATGGGAGTAGTAGGGAGTGTGTGTGAAGATGAGAGTGTGTGGGAGGATGGAAGTGGTGGAGAGACCGTGTGTGTGCATGCAAGAGAGATAGCTCTATAAGGCACCATTAGCAAGGTTTTTTATAGGGAATCTAATTTAGTGAAGGTTGTTGGAAGGGTAATGCTGTTTTTTAACTTGGGTTCCTGCTCTGACTTAAAGGAATCCAATACTTGTTTTATTTTTGTATGTTTTAAAAACATAAATAAAAAGCAATTTGTTTGCTTGAGCTTTGTGCCGGAGTCTTAAGAGAAGAGAAAACAGAGAGAAAAGGGGAAACAAGAAAGAGACAGAACAGGGTAAAAGAGGATGAAAGCTGAAACCTGTAGGGAGGGCTTTGGTTCTATTAGAGAACTAGGTTCATGGCTACATGCACTCGATTGGTTGATTTGATATTCTGCTTAGCCATCCGCTGTGACACTGTGCGTGATTGAGTGAAGTATGAGTCACATAATATGTCATCATAATAATGGCCATGGTTGTCAACAGTTTCATGATAGTGGCCATGCTGATTGTGCTCACATCTGTGTTGTCATTTTGATATCCATGGCTATTTACTCATTTGCGCCGTCATAATGGTATCCATGATGGATTCTTACTCGTTTGTGATGTCATAATGGTATCCATGATGGATTCTTACTCGTTTGTGATGTCATAATGGTTTCCATCATTTGTGATGTTATAACAATTACTTTCTCTCTCTCGCACTCTCTCTCTTTCACACCATATCTCATTAACAAGCATTGAAGAGGGGTCCAGAGCCTGAGAACATCTGAATGTTACTGTTTCTTAATAGTCCATGGTCGATGCGACACGAGTATAGTAACTTGTTTTCTTGTACAGTACTGTAACTGATTTGGCTGCTGGCTTTGGTTTGGTCCAGTCTGTAACTGATTTGGCTGCTGGCCTTGGTTTGGTCCAGTCTGTAACTGATTTGGCTGCTGGCCTTGGTTTGGTCCAGTCTGTAATTGATTTGGTAGCTGGCCTTGGTTTGGTCCAGTCTGTAATTGATTTGGTAGCTGGCCTTGGTTTGGTCCAGTCTGTAACTGATTTGGCTGCTGGCCTTGGTTTGGTCCAGACTGTAATTGATTTGGTAGCTGGCCTTGGTTTGGTCCAGTCTGTAACTGATTTGGCTGCAGGCCTTGGTTTGGTCCAGTCTGTAACTGATTTGGCTGCTGGCCTTGGTTTGGTCCAGTCTGTAACTGATTTGGCTGCTGGCCTTGGTTTGGTCCAGTCTGTAACTGATTTGGCTGCTGGCCTTGGTTTGGTCCAGTCTGTAACTGATTTGGCTGCTGGCCTTGGTTTGGTCCAGTCTGTAACTGATTTGGCTGCTGGCCTTGGTTTGGTCCAGTCTGTAATTGATTTGGTAGCTGGCCTTGGTTTGGTCCAGTCAGTAACTGATTTGGTAACTGTTCTTGGTTTGGTCCAGTCTGTAACTGATTTGGCTGCTGGCCTTGGTTTGGTCCAGTCTGTAATTGATTTGGTAGCTGGCCTTGGTTTGGTCCAGTCAGTAACTGATTTGGTAACTGTTCTTGGTTTGGTCCAGTCTGTAACTGATTTGGCTGCTGGCCTTGGTTTGGTCCAGTCTGTAACTGATTTGGCTGCTGGCCTTAGTTTGGTCCAGTCTGTAACTGACTTGGCTGCTGGCCTTGGTTTGGTCCAGTCTGTAACTGATTTGGTAACTGGCCTTGGTTTGGTCCAGTCTGTAACTGATTTGGTAACTGTCCTTGGTTTGGTCCAGTCTGTAACTGATTTGGCTGCTGGCCTTGGTTTGGTCCAGTCTGTAACTGACTTGGCTGCTGGCCTTGGTTTGGTCCAGTCTGTAACTGATTTGGTAACTGGCCTTGGTTTGGTCCAGTCTGTAACTGATTTGGTAACTGGCCTTGGTTTGGTCCAGTCTGTAACTGATTTGGCTGCTGGCCTTGGTTTGGTCCCGTCTGTAACTGATTTGGTAACTGGCCTTGGTTTGGTCCAGTCTGGCCTTGGTTTGGTCCAGTCTGTAACTGATTTGGTAGCTGGACTTGGTTTGGTCCAGTCTGTAATGGATTTGGTAGCTGGCCTTGGTTTTGTCTGGTCTGTAATGGATTTGGTAGCTGGCCTTGGTTTTGTCTGGTCTGTAATTGATTTGGTAGCTGGCCTTGTTTGCTCCAGTCTGTAATTGATTTGGTAGCTGGCCTTGGTTTTGTCCAGTCTGTAACTGATTTGGTAACTGGCCTTGGTTTGGTCCAGTCTGTAACTGACTTGGCTGCTGGCCTTGGTTTGGTCCCGTCTGTAACTGATTTGGTAACTGGCCTTGGTTTGGTCCAGTCTGGCCTTGGTTTGGTCCAGTCTGTAACTGATTTGGTAGCTGGCCTTGGTTTGGTCCAGTCTGTAACTGATTTGGTAACTGGCCTTAGTTTGGTCCAGTCTGTAACTGATTTGGTAGCTGGCCTTGGTTTGGTCCAGTCTGTAACTGATTTGGTAACTGGCCTTGGTTTGGTCCAGTCTGTAACTGATTTGGTAGCTGGCCTTGGTTTGGTCCAGTCTGTAACTGATTTGGTAGCTGGCCTTGGTTTGGTCCAGTCTGTAACTGATTTGGTAACTGTCCTTGGTTTGGTCCAGTCTGTAACTGATTTGGCTGTTGGCCTTCGTTTGGTCCAGTCTGTAACTGATTTGGTAACTGTCCTTGGTTTGGTCCAGTCTGTAACTGATTTGGCTGCTGGCCTTGGTTTGGTCCAGTCTGTAACTGATTTGGCTGTTGGCCTTGGTTTGGTCCAGTCTGTAACTGATTTGGTAACTGTCCTTGGTTTGGTCCAGTCTGTAACTGATTTGGCTGCTGGCCTTGGTTTGGTCCAGCCTGTAACTGATTTGGCTGCTGGCCTTGGTTTGGTCCAGTCTGTAACTGATTTGGCTGCTGACCTTGGTTTGGTCCAGTCTGTAACTGACTTGGCTGCTGGCCTTGGTTTGGTCCAGTCTGTAACTGATTTGGTAACTGGCCTTGGTTTGGTCCAGTCTGTAACTGATTTGGTAACTGGCCTTGGTTTGGTCCAGTCTGTAACTGATTTGGCTGCTGGCCTTGGTTTGGTCCAGTCTGTAACTGATTTGGTAACTGGCCTTATTTTGGTCCAGTCTGTAACTGATTTGGCTGCTGGCCTTGGTTTGGTCCGGTCTGTAACTGATTTGGTAACTGGCCTTGGTTTGGTCCAGTCTGGCCTTGGTTTGGTCCAGTCTGTAACTGATTTGGTAGCTGGCCTTGGTTTGGTCCAGTCTGTAACTGATTTGGTAACTGGCCTTAGTTTGGTCCAGTCTGTAACTGATTTGGTAGCTGGCCTTGGTTTGGTCCAGTCTGTAACTGATTTGGTAACTGGCTTGGTTTGGTCCAGTCTGTAACTGATTTGGTAGCTGGCCTTGGTTTGGTCCAGTCTGTAACTGATTTGGTAGCTGGCCTTGGTTTGGTCCAGTCTGAAACTGATTTGGTAACTGTCCTTGGTTTGGTCCAGTCTGTAACTGATTTGGCTGTTGGCCTTGGTTTGGTCCAGTCTGTAACTGATTTGGTAACTGTCCTTGGTTTGGTCCAGTCTGTAACTGATTTGGCTGCTGGCCTTGGTTTGGTCCAGTCTGTAACTGATTTGGCTGTTGGCCTTGGTTTGGTCCAGTCTGTAACTGATTTGGTAACTGTCCTTGGTTTGGTCCAGTCTGTAACTGATTTGGCTGCTGGCCTTGGTTTGGTCCAGTCTGTAACTGATTTGGCTGCTGGCCTTGGTTTGGTCCAGTCTGTAATTTATTTTGGCTGCTGACTTTGCTTTGGTCCAGTCTGTAACTGACTTGGCTGCTGGCCTTGGTTTGGTCCAGTCTGTAACTGATTTGGTAACTGGCCTTGGTTTGACCCAGTCTGTAACTGATTTGGCTGCTGGCCTTGGTTTGGTCCAGTCTGTAACTGATTTGGTAACTGGCCTTATTTTGGTCCAGTCTGTAACTGATTTGGCTGCTGGCCTTGGTTTGGTCCCGTCTGTAACTGATTTGGTAACTGGCCTTGGTTTGGTCCAGTCTGGCCTTGGTTTGGTCCAGTCTGTAACTGATTTGGTAGCTGGCCTTGGTTTGGTCCAGTCTGTAATGGATTTGGTAGCTGGCCTTGGTTTTGTCTGGTCTGTAATGGATTTGGCTGCTGGCCTTGGTTTGGTCCAGTCTGTAACTGATTTGGCTGCTGAGCTTGGTTTGGTCCAGTCTGTAACTGACTTGGCTGCTGGCCTTGGTTTGGTCCAGTCTGTAACTGATTTGGTAACTGGCCTTGGTTTGGTCCAGTCTGTAACTGATTTGGTAACTGGCCTTATTTTGGTCCAGTCTGTAACTGATTTGGCTGCTGGCCTTGGTTTGGTCCCGTCTGTAACTGATTTGGTAACTGGCCTTGGTTTGGTCCAGTCTGGCCTTGGTTTGGTCCAGTCTGTAACTGATTTGGTAGCTGGCCTTGGTTTGGTCCAGTCTGTAATGGATTTGGTAGCTGGCCTTGGTTTTGTCTGGTCTGTAATGGATTTGGTAGCTGGCCTTGGTTTTGTCTGGTCTGTAATTGATTTGGTAGCTGGCCTTGTTTGCTCCAGTCTGTAATTGATTTGGTAGCTGTCCTTGGTTTGGTCCAGTCTGTAACTGATTTGGCTGCTGGCCTTGGTTTGGTCCAGTCTGTAACTGATTTGGAAACTGGCCTTGGTTTGGTCCAGTCTGTAACTGATTTGGCTGCTGGCCTTGGTTTGGTCCCGTCTGTAACTGATTTGGTAACTGGCCTTGGTTTGGTCCAGTCTGGCCTTGGTTTGGTCCAGTCTGTAACTGATTTGGTAGCTGGCCTTGGTTTGGTCCAGTCTGTAACTGGTTTGGTAACTGGCCTTGGTTTGGTCCAGTCTGTAACTGATTTGGTAGCTGGCCTTGGTTTGGTCCAGTCTGTAACTGATTTGGTAACTGGCCTCGGTTTGGTCCAGTCTGTAACTGATTTTGTAGCTGGCCTTGGTTTGGTCCAGTCTGTAACTGATTTGGCTGCTGGCCTTGGTTTGGTCCAGTCTGTAACTGATTTGGTAACTGGCCTTGGTTTGGTCCGGTCTGTAACTGATTTGGCTGCTGGCCTTGGTTTGGTCCGGTCTGTAACTGATTTGACTGCTGGCCTTGGTTTGGTCCAGTCTGTAATGGATTTGGTAGCTGGCCTTGGTTTTGTCTGGTCTGTAATTGATTTGGTAGCTGGCCTTGGTTTGCTCCAGTCTGTAATTGATTTGGTAGCTGGCCTTGGTTTGGTCCAGTCTGTAATTGATTTGGTAGCTGGCCTTGGTTTGGTCCAGTCTGTAATTTATTTGGTAGCTGGCCTTGGTTTGGTCCAGTCTGTAATTGAATTGGTAGCTGGCCTTGGTTTGGTCCAGTCTGTAATGCATTTGGTAGCTGGCCTTGGTTTTGTCCGGTCTGTAATTGATTTGGTAACTGGCCTTGGTTTGGTCCAATATGTAACTGATTTGGCTGCTGGCCTTGGTTTGGTCCGGTCTGTAACTGATTTGGCTGCTGGCCTTGGTTTGGTCCGGTCTGTAACTGATTTGACTGCAGGCCTTGGTTTGGTCCAGTCTGTAATTGATTTGGCTGCTGGCATTGGTTTGGTCTGGTCTTTGTGTTGGTAAGACTGAGAGACATGTTGGTTGTTAGGCCCCATTACCTCACCTCTCCACTCATGCTGAGATGAAACACTGAAATCCATTCTGCAGTTTAAGCTCGCACTTCCTGCTGTGTGTGTGTGTGAGCATGTGAATAGAATGAAACCAGACCTGTAAAAGGCTGTCTGCTAAAGTGAGTACATCACTCAAGCTCACATCGCTCTGTTGTAGTAGTTGGTTCTTAGAAAGACTGCTGGACATGATTGACTCCAGACGAACACGCTTACACACACACACGTATGACTTAAGGTATTGTGAATATCAGACACCTCATAATGTTAACTTGGGATCATCATGGCTGTTTGTGTATACGAACACGTGTGTGTGTGTGTGTGTGTGTGTGTGTGTGTGTGTGTGTGTGTGTGTGTGTGTGTGTGTGTGTGTGTGTGTGTGTGTGTGTGTGTGTGTGTGTGTGTGTGTGTGTGTGTGTGTGTGTGTGTGTGTGTGTGTGTGTGTGTGTGTGTGTGTGTGTGCCTGCCTGCGTGCGTGTGTGTGTGCCTGCCTGCGTGCGCCTGCCTGTGTGTGTGTGCCTAGATCTAAGTGTGGTGTGATGTCATCATGGGACCTGACCACAGGTCTCCTCTACTGTCTCTCATTTCAGTCCACTATGGAGTAAACCAAGCCTTATGAAAGACATGGAGGGCCTGGGATAGCCATTCACTACCAGAAAAATATGCGTGTGCATGCAAGCACACACATTCACACCAACCTGTATCAACATGCATGTAACTTGCATATTTGATTTCAGGAGAACAGGATATTTGAAATCATGCTTGTATATCTGCATTTGAATTATGTGTTATGTGTTCCTGAGCGCTTGCGTGTGCAGCTTGTGTGTGTATGACCAGCAGCAGCAGTCAGACTCCAGACGTGTATGAGAGTTAACGGGGGCAGAGGGGTGGGGAGGAGCCCCTTTAGTTCCAGCAGATTGCTGAACAGTAGCAGGTCCTTAACAACCCTTAGGCTGTCTGGAGGGAGGGAGAGAGGGATGGATGGATGGAGGGAGGGAGGGAGGGAGAGAGGGATGGATGGAGGGAGGGAAGGAGAGAGGGATGGATGGAGGGAGGGAAGGAGAGAGAGAGGGATGGAGGGAGGGAGGGAAGGAGAGAGGGATGGATGGAGGGAGGGAATGAGAGAGGGATGGATGGAGGGAGGGAGGGTAGGAGAGCGAGAAGGATAGAAGAAGAGGTTTATCCTTGCCAGAGTGTACATCCTCCCAGGTCACCTTGGGAGAGGAAGCTTCAGCCCCTTACACAACAGAGAAGATAAGCAGCTATCTGCAGGTCCCCATGCAGAGGCACGTGATGTAGATAAGAAGCTGTCTGCTGGTCCCCATGCAGAGGCATGTGATGTAGATAAGAAGCTGTCTGCTGGTCCCCATGCAGAGGCATGTGATGTAGATAAGCAGCTATCTGCAGGTCCCCATGCAGAGGCACGTGATGTAGATAAGCAGCTATCTGCAGGTCCCCATGCAGAGGCACGTGATGTAGATAAGCAGCTATCTGCAGGTCCCAATGCAGAGGCACGTGATCTAGATAAGAAGCTATCTGCAGGTCCCCATGCGATGTAGATAAGCAGCTATCTGCAGGTCCCAATGCAGAGGCAGGTGATTTAGATAAGCAGCTATCTGCAGGTTCCCATGCAGAGACACGTGATGTAGATAAGCAGCTATCTGCAGGTCCCCATGCAGAGACACGTGATGTAGATAAGCAGCTATCTGCAGGTCCCCATGCAGAGACACGTGATGTAGATAAGCAGCTATCTGCAGGTCCCCATGAAGAGGCACGTGATGTGTGGGATATTTGTGTGGCTTTGTAAGGTTGGCAGATTTAATTTGATAGTTTGAGTTCCTAGTGTGGGCTGAGGGGTACTGGGGAGGAGGGTCAAAGGGTAGATACTGGAAGGGGCAAGAGGAGTTAACATTTTTTTTACCACAACTTATCATCACTGTTGAACCCCCACCCCTCTCTAAAGTCACATCCTATAATCATATCAATATATCTTGACTTTAATACAGTAGCGGTTATATCATTTGGCCAATAATATTTTTTTACAATAATGTTGTTTAATGTAAAGTAAGTTCAAGTAGGTTTAGTCAGTCCCAAACCATCCCAGTTCCCACAGCACGACAACTACTTAACTCAGCACGGCAGTCATCCATGTTGGGGCCACAACAGATAAAAAGCTCAGAACATGGGCCTTACCCTGTAAAAATGTACAGTTTTGTCAGATGGTCCCTGTTGGTCTAATAATATGTGTTGCCATGGCTCTGTCTCTGCAATGATGGGTCATCTGTTGCCGTGGGGATCCCATGGTGGAGACACAGACAGGCACTCCCCTACCCACCGCCCCTCACTCGTGGCCCGCTAGTCTGACGCACACCACGGGAGATGCCATTTTATTCCCATTAACCACTGGGCCAAAAGACAGAGAGAGGCAAGGGGAGGGAGGGAGGGAGGGAGGGAGGGAGGGAGGGAGGGAGAGAGAGAGAGAGAGAGAGAGAGAGAGAGAGAGAGAGAGAGAGAGAGAGAGAGAGAGAGAGAGAGAGAGAGAGAGAGAGAGAGAGAGAGGGAGAGAGAGAGAGAGAGAGAGAGAGAGAGAGAGAGAGAGAGAGAGAGAGAGAGAGAGAGAGAGAGAGAGAGAGAGAGAGAGAGAGAGAGAGAGAGAGAGAGAGAGAGAGAGAGAGAGAGAGAGGGAGAGGGAGGGAGGGAGAGGGAGGGAGGGAGGGAGGGAGGGAGAGGGAGGGAGGGAGGGAGGGAGGGAGAGGGAGGGAGAGGGAGAGGGAGGGAGGGAGGGAGAGGGAGGGAGAGGGAGAGGGAGAGGGAGAGGGAGAGGGAGAGGGAGAGGGAGGGAGGGAGAGGGAGGGAGAGGGAGGGAGAGGGAGGGAGAGGGAGAGAGAGGGAGAGAGAGGGAGAGAGAGAGAGAGAGAGGGAGAGAGAGAGAGAGAGAGAGAGAGAGAGAGAGAGAGAGAGAGAGAGAGAGAGAGAAGTGAGCGTGTTAAGAAACAGGTGTTGTCTCAGTGTGGATGTCCCTTGAATTGGTTGAAGTGTTTCCTTCCTTTCCTGCACTTCACTGCACCAGGTGTAAAGGACCCATTGAGGGGTGGCCAGACATCGCCTGTTCACACAGATTGAAGGACCCATTGAGTGGTGGCCAGACACCGCCTGTTCACACAGAGTGAAGGACCCATTGAGAGGTGGCCAGACACTGCGTGTTCACAGCAGAGTATAGGACAGATGGACAGAGAACAGACAGAAATGTGTAGTGTAACCTGCAGTCTACCTGACCACATACAGGTCAACCCATAAAAGACTTGGGATCACCCCACGCACGCACACATTCACACGCACGCCCACGAGCACACACACACACAAACACGCTCTTCTTTCGCTGAATATAACTCAATGGACTGACCAGGAGGGAGGGATGATTGAATAAAGAGATGGGCAGCAGAGGAGAGAGAAGGGGGACAGAAAGAAAGGTAGAAAATAGATAAATACAGAGTGATAGAGGACTGTGGAGAGTGAAAGAGAGGCACACAGAGAGGGATAGAGAGAGGGAGATAGAGAGGATGACATGGGGAGAGAGCAAATTGTTCATAATAGGATAGTGAGGGAGGGATAAAGAAAGGGGAGATGGTGAATTAGTGGGGGGTTATATAGACAGAGTAGGGATGGAATGTCGCCACACACACCACACACACAGACCAAGCGGGCAGGCAGGCCGGCATGCTCTCCTCTTCCCCTGGAGTTATCTCAGTCAGAGAGGGGTCAGCCATTTATCCTGTCCCATTACTGCGGACACTGCTGTGAAATTGTCCAATAAATCAGTGTGGAAAGGAGCAGCCCTCCCCTCCCTGCTGGCTGGCCCTCCTCACTGGATCGCCAGAACAGCAATTAGGACATAGACATTCAGGGGCCTGGGCTCCCAGCCTATTTTCTGTCCCACAGAGAGGGATAGGGGCCCCTAGCTTACATCCCGATGAGACAGTAAGGGAGAGGGATCCACCCATTATTGATATACATAGTACACTCTTAAAAATAAAGGTGTAAGTTGGTACCAAATAAGGTTCTTGAGAGTGATGCCATGGGGGAACTGTTTTAGGGTCTCTGAAGAACCATAAATGGTTCTTCCAAAACCAGAAATGCTTTGGCCCCCCAGGACCGGAATTGAATAGCCCTGCTGTACGGTTTTAAGCCATAAAATATTTGCATATCTCCCAGAGTTCTTTTCCAGTAAATGTTAATGGCCAGTACCACCCATGACTGTGTTACTAGTGAAATAGACATTGATGTTTCATTCATTCAATTTCAGTCCTGTGGCCTTCACCAAGTGAGATCCTAAGTGAATATGTTGTCGTTAAAATGTTATTATTTAAGGCAATAGGATACATATTTCATAAGGTTTTCTTTTGAGGGCCTAGTTTTACCCAAATACAGTGGCCTGAATCTCAGAGTTTTCAGTCCATCAAGTCATATTATGCTGCCTTGCAAAGTGATGTGTAATTCATATTGGAATCCAGCCAGAGTGGGGCTATCCAACATTTTGAATTGTTATTCCCCGAGCAACCTGCATTCAGAATGATTGCTAGGTATCACGACTCAGAATATGATCCAGATGCAGACACAGGAGGAGGATAGTACAGTTCTCATAATATTTATTATACAAGGGGGCAGGCAGAGGCCAGTAGTCCAGGGCAGAGTCAATGAGGTACAGAATGGCAGGCAGGCTCAGGGTCAGGGGAGGCAGAATGGTAAGAACTGGGAAGAGTAGAAAACAGCAACTAGAAAGATTCGAAAACGAGAAAACATGCTGGTAAGACTTGACGGGACAAGACAAACTGGCAACAGACAAACAGACAAACAGAAAACATAAATAAACAGGGACAGTGCCTCCCCCCCCCCATAGGGACGCCACCTGGCGTCCTACCTGGGCACATACCTGGTTGACCGGGGTGCCGGCGGTGGAACTCAGCAATGACCCAGCACCTCTCCTCCGGGCCATAACCCTCCCAGTCAATAAGGTACTGGAAACCCCTACCCCAAGTTCGAACACTCAGGAAGCGTCTCACCTTGTACACCGGATGGCCGTCGATAAGATGGGGAGGGGAGTTGGCCCTGGAAACAGAAGACAAAAGGCTGTGCGACAAAGGTTCAATCCTAGACACCTGAAAGTAGGATGTATATGGAGTGTACGGGGCAAAAGAAGACAAACAGCACAGGGGCTGTGAACTTTAGAGATGGGGAATGGATCAACGAAATGGGGGGAAGGTTTACGAGACTCCAGCTGGAGTGGCAGATCCCGTGTAGACAGACATACCCTCTGGGGACGATAGCGGGGAGCTGGAGTCCGGTGGCGGGGCGGTCTGCTTGTCAACGATACCTGGAGGTGGTCTTGAGAATAACGGACAGAGCTCATTTCCAGGTACACCAACAGCAGTGGACGAACATCTGGGCCGAGGGTATGTTAACCTCTTCCTCTTGCTCAGGGAAGAGCGGGGGCTGATAACCCACAGAGCACTCGAAGGGCGAGAGGCCCAGTGGCCAAGCAGGGAAGGGTGTTCCGAGTGTACTCCACCCACACTAGTTGCTTGCTCCAGGTGGTGGGTTTGGCCGGGAACAAAGACACTGAAGAGTCGTCTCCAGGTCCTGATTGGCTCGCTCCGACTGGCCATTGGATTGAGGATGAAACCCAGAGGACAGGTTGGCCGACGACCCAATGAGGGTGCAGAACGCCTTCCAGAATCAGGATGAGAACTGAGGACCATGATTAGAGACAGGAAGTCTATGGATTTGGAAGACATACTGCACCATAAGCTGGGCCGTCTCCTTGACTGAAAGTAACTTGGGGAGGGGGATGAAATGGGCGCCTTTAGAAAACCACCACTGTAAGGATGGTGGTGTTGCCATCAGACAGATGGAGACCAGTGAAAAAGTCCAGTGATATATGGAACCAGGGAGTGGTTGAAGAAAACCAGCCCAAGCTTGCCGTGGTGTTTTATTCTGAGCACACACCGTGCATAAGGCGATGAATGCGCAGACATCAGATACCATAGTGGGTCACCAAAAGCGTTGTCGGAGGAAGGCCAGGGTTTGGCGGGAGCCGGGATGGCAGGTTAGCTTAGAGGAATGAGCCCACTCCGGGACCGGGGACCGAGCAGAATCTGAAACAAACATCCGGATAGCCTGGCCCCCCACCGGTGTTTGGCTGGGAACATTGCGCCTTGTGGACCAGGCCCTCAACACCCCAGACTAGTGTAGCTGCTAGACAGGAGGTAGGGAGGATGGTCTCAGAGTCAGATGGTGTGGCAGTGGAGCTGTACAGGCGAGAGAGCGGCAGGCTTTACGTTCTTGGACCCTGAGCGGTAGGCGATGGTAAAATGAAATTGTGTGAATAACAGAGCCCAACGGGCCTGCCTTGAATTGAGGCAATCGGCGGTGCGGAGATATTATAAGTTCTTATGGTCGGTCCACACCAAGAATGGATGTTCCCCCTGTTCAAGCCAGTGCCTCCGCTCCTCCAATGCCATCTTGACCTCCAGAAGTTCCCAATTTCCTACGTCATAGTTCCTCTCAATGGGATTGAGACGATGGGACAGGAAGGCACGGGGATGCAGCTTTTGGTCTCGGGCAGACGGCTGGGACAGGACGGCCCCCACTCCAACGTCAGAAGTGTTGACCTGTACCACAAACTGACAGGACGTGTCCGGATGGATTAGAATGGGGGCTGAGGTGCTTCAGATCCGAAATCGCCCGGTCAGCAACTGGGGACAGCAAATGGGGACCACATAAACGGCACCTTGGGAGAGGTGAGAGCAGAGAGGGGGGAAGCCAGGGTGCTGTAATCCCGATTGAAGCGACGGTAGAAATATTGCAAATCCTATAAAAGGTTGCAGCTGCACTCTGGATATGGGTTGAGGCCAGGATCCAACTGAATGTTCCCCGCTGCGATGACATCCCAGAAAGTCCTCAACTGGCAGCTTCATTAAATAGTACATGCAAAACACCAGTCTCAACGTCAACAATAAAGAGGTGACTCCGGGATGCTGGCCTTCTAGGCAGAGCTGCAAAGAAAAAGCCATATCTCAGACTGGCCAATAAAAATAAAAGATTAAGATGGGCAAAAGAACACAGACACTGGACAGAGGAGCTCTGCCTAGAAGGCCAGCATCCCAGAGTCACCGTTGACGTTGAGTCACCGTTGACGTCACTGTTGACGTTGAGACTGGTGTTATGCGGGTACTATTTAATGAAGCTGCCAGTTAACCTATTAAGGCTCTTTTTTCAATTTTCACCTAAAATGACATACCCAAATCTAACGGCCTGCTTAGGCCCTGAAGCAAGGATATGCATATTCTTAGTACAACACTACATCAAGAGAGACATAATGGGCCTCTGTACGCCTATGCAGATATTCCATTAAAAATCAGCCATTTCCAGCTACAATAGTCATTTACAACATTAACAATGTCTACACTCTATGTCTGATCAATTTGATGTTATTTTAATGGACAAAAAATGTACTTTTCTTCCAAAAACAAGGACATTTCTAAGTGACCCCAAACATTTGAACGGTAGTGTACATTCTAAAACATAAATATCGAAACAAACAAATCTAAAAATCTACCTGCAATAGAGCATGTTGGGAAATATATTAATAATGGGCATGGTTTTGGTTCAACTCTGGTTATTAACACCAATACTGTTCCTTCACACCACAGGTTTTCTCTCCTCCCTTGTGCTTGATTGATGAATTAAGGTCACTAATTAGTAAGGAACTCCCCTCACCTGGTTGTATATGTCTTAACTGAAAGGAAAAACCAAAAACCTGTATAAACTAGGCCCTCCATGGAATGAGTTTGACACCCTTGCTTGAATCAACACTAAAAATGTTACACTGAAAAATCAACACTAGTTAATACTGGCCAATTTGCTGTGTGCTATGAAAGGGACACATCTGCAGGCTTCAGTACATTTGAAGAACCTTTTAGAATTCTGAAAAACCATAGATGCCAGGTCAAGAACCCCACACTTAACTCAAAGATTATTTATTTGGCAAGAGTTCAAGGAACCTTAAAAACTTCTTAAGGCTAGAGGTTCCACTAGCGGCACCCCTCGACAACATTCCGCTGAAAAGGCTGGGGTGAAATTCAAAAATATTTTTTTTAGAAATATGCCATTTTCACACATTAACAAGTGCAATACACCAAATGAAAGATAAACTTCTTGTTAATCTACCTATCGTGTCCGATTTCAAAAAGGCTTTACAGCGAAAGCACAACGTATGATTATGTTAGGTCAGAGCAAAGTCACAAAAACACACACAGCCATTTTTCCAGCCAAAGATAGGAGTCACAAAAAGCAGAAATATAGATAAAATGAATCACTAACCTTTGATGATCTTCATCAGATGACACTCATAGGACATCATGTTACACAATAAATGTATGTTTTGTTCGATAAAGTGCATATTTATATCCAAAGATCTCAGTTTAAATTGACGCTTTACGTTCAGTAATATTTTGCTTTCAAAACATCCGGTGATTTTGCAGAGAGCCACATCAATTTCCAGAAATACTCATAATAATCATTGATAAAGTGTTATTCACAGAATTAAAGATAGACTTCTCCTGGTATAGGGGACGCTTGCGTCCCATTTGGCCAAAAGCCAGGGAAAATGCAGCGTGGCAAATTAAAATAAAATTATATAAAAATCAAACTTTCATTAAATCACACATGTAAGATACTAAATTAAAGCTACACTCGTTGTGAATCCAGCCAACATGTCAGATTTTAAAAAGGTTTTTTGGCGAAAGCATAAGAAGCTATTATCTGATGATAGCACAACAGTAAACAAAGAGAGTAGTATATTTCAACCCTGCAGGCGCTACACAAAACGCATAAATAAAATATAAAACATGCCTTACCTTTGACGAGCTTCTTTTGTTGGCACTCCAATATGTCCCATAAACATCACAATTGGTCCTTTTGTTCGATTAATTCCGTCCATATATATCCAAAATGTCCATTTATTTGGCGCGTTTGATCCAGAAAAAAACAGCTTCCAAATTGCGCAAAGTCACTACAAAATATTTTAAAAGTTACCTGTAAACTTTGCCAAAACATTTCAAACTACTTTTGTAATACAACTTTAGGTATTTTTAAACGTTAATAATCGATCAAATTGAAGATGGGTCTATTTGTTTTCAATAGAGGATGAGAGGAAACTAATGCTACTTTTCAAGTCTTGCGCAACTCTCAACAGTGTTACCCACTTCCTAGTTGGCCTTACTTCTTCATTGCACAAAGGAATAACCTCAACCAAATTCCAAAGACTGGTGACATCCAGTGGAAGCGGTAGGAACGGACAAGTGCCTAAGAAATATATTTTCCCAAAGAGAACCCACTGAACACACAGCGACCTCAAAAGAAAAAAAATCTGAACGGTTAGTCCTCTGGGTTTTGCCTGCTACATAACTTCCGTTATACTCACAGACATGATTCAAACAGTTTTAGAAACTTCAGTGTTTTCTATCCAAATCTACTAATAATATGCATATCCTATATTCTTGGCATGAGTAGCCGGAAGTTGAAATTGGGCACGCTATTTATCCAAAAGTGAAAATGCTGCCCCCTATACCTTAAGAAGTTAAGCTGTGTCAGATTTTTTTTTTAAATTACGGAAAAAGCACACCATGCAAAAATCTGAGTACGGCGCTCAGAGACCAGCCAAAGAAATATCCGCCATGTTGGAGTCAACATTAGTCAGAAATAGCATTATAAATATTCACTTACCTTTGATGATCTTCATCAGAATGCACTCCCAGGAATCCCAGTCCCACAATGAATGTTTGATTTGTTCGATAAAGTTAATCATTTATGTCCAAATTCCTCCTTGTTATTAGCGCGTTCAGCCCAGTAAGCCATCTTCATGAGGCCCGAGCACTAGGTCCAGACAAAGTCCAAATGTTCCGTAACAGTCCATAGAAACATGTCAAATGATGTATAGAATCAATCTTTAGGATGTTTTTAACATAAATCTTCAATAATGTTCCAATCGGAGAATTACTTTGTCTGTAGAAAAGCAATGGAACGAGAGCTACCTCTCACGTGAACGAGAGTCAGGAGTTGGTGGCACTCTGCCAGACCACTGACTCAAAGAGCCCTTATGAGCCCCTCCTTTACAATAGAAGCCTCAAACAAGTTTCTAAAGACGGTTGACATCTAGTGGAAGCCTTTGGAAGTGCAATTTGACCCCATAGACACTGTGTTTTTGATAGGCTAAGCTTTGAAAAACTACAAAACTCAGATTTCCCACTTCAGGGTTGGATTTTTCTCAGGTTTTCGCCTGCCATATGAGTTATGTTATACTCACAGACATCATTCAAACAGTTTTAGAAGCTTCAGAGTGTTTTCTATCCAAATCGACTAATAATATATATATATTATATATTAGCACCTGGGCAGGCAGTTTACTCTGAAGACGCTTTTCATCCAAATGTGAAAATACTGCCCCCTATCCCAAACAGGTTTTACCCATCAGAGTCTAAGCCAGGGGTGGGGGTCTACTAAGCAATATGGAATTGTTTTAAGAAGGTAATACCAAGGATCATTTTAGCTATTTCATTTAGGATTTTAAGACCCCTTGAAACATAAAAAAAAATATATGAAAAAATATTTTTGGTCTTACTGCTATTAGCCCATACAAATGCATTGAATAAGAGATTCACTACATGGAACAACAGATAGTCCCCAAAAAACATCAAAAGGAAGCTTGTTCTGAAGTGTCTCTCCTATATCTGAGAAATATATGAAAGATAAGGAAACAATTGTTTTATTTGTTTTTACACATATTTAACCACATTATTTTGAAATTAACCGGTCTCCATATACTGTATACTGTCCTTCCAAAAATTCTTCCAACTTGCACCGGGACCTTCAGGCGGGTCTTGTGAAGGCTGTGAGTGTCCTCGAGCAAAACAACCAACATGTACATGCTCGTGAAAGTCTCGTCTTTCCGTAGAGGGTTCATAATAGTTTGTAGGCAAAGCCAGGCTCTACATATGATTTTGTGAGAAGACCGATTTTCAGGGTGTTTCATGGTCTGACAAACACCGCTCTAGCTCTGTCAGCTTTCATCGCAGATGCGGAAGTGTGACATAGGCGGATGTAGTGGATTAGGAAGCATTCAATGCAATAAAACAGATATCTCTAGCTTAAACTGATTGTTACAGAGATGTTTTTATTATGCTAATTAGATTTCCACAGGGGGCCGAATATCGACCTTATAAGGGTTGTACATGGAAACAAGTTCACTCTCACAGGTAAGCCTATCCATGACTACACATGACACATGCGTCACTACCACCCTTACACACTGAACCAGAGACATACTGGTATGCTACACACACACACTGATGATCATGGTGATGTGTGGACTACAGACAAATAGAAAACAGAAGCTGTGTTCGAAAACTCATACTAACCACACTAACCATACTATTTGTGACGTGAATGGAGTACATAGTATGCTTACTGGTCATAGTATGGATATGGTTCGTATGACAGAAGTTCCTGGATGACGTACCAATAATCACCAAAACACCAAGTATACATGCAGTGTACACTATTTCAGTGCTTTTAGGGCCTAGAATCCAATTCTTCAGAAAATGGGTGTGGCTTCATAACCTTTCAGATTTGGGGAACATATGCAGCCGAAGTCCGACGAGAGTGGATATAAATTCATTGCTTTAACTAATTATGACAAATGTTGAGAAAATGTTGAAAAACTTAATAAAGTAATGCCTTTTCAAATAAGTTGGCTGAAAATTTGTTAGCTGTGCTATCCTTACGAACCGCATAGTATTACAGCAGTATGTACCGGTATGTTAGCTGGTTACCTAATGTTAGTTGTCTACTAATACATCAAACTTTCTAGGCGTATATTAACTATCTGCTATCTAACTAACTACCTGATGTTAATTGACTTGATAATTTCTTAGCTAAGTGGTATAGTCATGCAATTCAATGGCTATCTATTCCACTTTTATAGCACTCTCCAGCAGAATAACTCATGAATTTACCAATGCTCAAAAGTCATTGAATATGGCCAGCAGCACAGTTACAGTCACCAACACTCTGGATAACATGAAAAAAGCCTAACCAGCTCTGCTAGGGTGACTAATGGTCAGAGTGAGGTGTTCTCTCATTTGTGTCTGAAAGTAGCTAGCCAACGTTAGCCAGTTAGCTTGGGTGCTTGACTGCCGTTGCGTTGAACACTTGGATCAACCCTACTCCTCAGCCAGAGCGTCCACCGTGCACTATGAACGCTCGTGAGCGAAACGCTCTGAACTTAAAAATGGACAATCTGACAATGCTCTGGATTTACAAACACATGGAGCGTACTCTGGCACTTCAGATTGAATTTACGAACACACTCGAAATCATGAAATTTTAGCTAGTCTTTTGTTATGCTAACAAGCTAGCAAGGGGGTGCATAGCTACAGCATCAACTTCCGGTAGACAGGCGTAGCTCTAGTCTGAAACGATACAATTAGTTTAAAGTATACTAAAATTAACTAATAGTATATAGTATAAAGTATATACTCATTAAGTATACAGTATGTTAGTATGGGTATTCGAATACAGCTAAAGAGTGAGATAAATATAGTGATAGCCTAGCATTAGGTTGGGGACATACAATACTGATTCTACTTGTTATGCAGGGGACCCAGGCATACAGACGCCTCTAGTAGATATATGAGAATAGTTATGAAGACTGACAGCCGTTACACTCACAGTAAAGGGAAAGGTAAACTCACTGTCATTCTCCACTCCTCCTTTCCTCCTATCTTCCTATACTCCCTCCTTTAGTATCTCACCCGATAGTTCCTTTCAGAGGTTTTGCCTCACTGTTCATCCTCATCAGCCATCCAGCCATTCCTACCATAAGCCTCGCAGAGATGGAACTCTGCCTCTTTATTTAGGAGAAACTAACATTCTGCCAGGAAGCACGTCTCGGAACGTCACAGAGATGGGGCAAACGGAACTGAGGAGGAGTGGGAGGGAGGAGGTGGAGGATGAGGAGGAGGAGTGGGAGGGAGGAGGTGAAGGAGAAGGAGGGAGGAGGTGAAGGAGAAGGAGGAGAGGCAGAAGGAGGAGGCGTGGGAGGGAGAAGGAGTGGGAGGGAGGGAGGAGGTGGAGGATGAGGGAGAAGGAGAAGGAGGGAGGAGGTGAAGGAGAAGGAGGAGAGGCAGGAGGAGGAGGCGTGGGAGGGAGAAGGAGTGGGAGGGAGGGAGGAGGTGGAGGATGAGGAGGAGGAGTGGGAGGGAGAAGGAGAAGGAGGGAGGAGGTGGAGGAGAAGGAGGAGAGGCAGAAGGAGGAGGCGTGGGAGGGAGAAGGTGTGGGAGGGGGGACAGGGAGGTTGAGATAGTAAGGAATGGTGAAGGAACAGCAAAGTGACTCAACAACGGGGGGCATGACTGTGTGTCGTGGATGACAGCCGGTTCCCACCAACCCGCTCCATCAGGTTGAGAATGGTCCCAGTCTCGACGGGGGAAGGGAGAGGGGAGGGTAGTGGAGCGTCTGTGAATACCAAGCGGCAAGTGGCGGCAATCGATCCGCTCCAATGCACAGGCAGTTTCATTTGGCCATTCAATTATTCAGTCATTTACTTGATGTTGTTCCTCTGTGGTAGGCTGTGTTCTGAACCAACTCACTTCAGAGCAGTCTTGGTTTGGAGAGGTCCTGTGAGCCTCCAGATAGAAAAGTAGTCTGAACACTCTGGGAATCGAGGATTTAGTGTTTAAATGTATGTTTAGGACTTTTTAAATTGAGTTTTCCCTATTTAATCCAAGAGTGAGCTGTGTTTTTGTTTAGAAAACCATGTCGATCTTGAATGACCTACATGGAAGTGTAATGTGTCTCCATGCTGATGTTTGGGGTTAACTTAATACCATAACCTTAACAGGTTAGAAACCTGTGAGATTTGTTGAAAGACCTAGCAAATCATTGACATCAATAAATCAATTTAGTGCTGCAGACTCATTATATTAATCAGCCAACTGTAACTTAATGTCTCAAAGACAATAGATGGGGTCAGAGGAGGGAGATCTATTCTCAGTTTACAGGGACAATATACTTAGATATCTGTTTTTCGTTTAGCGTACTAGGATATCAGGCTGTAGGTTTACCCCCTCCTGCTTCCTCTCTGTATCTTTCCATTAGTTAGTGTTGTAAGTGTTTCGTGTTGCTGGTCTCTGACATCATGACGATGAGAGGATGATTATCACCAGATACAAAGACACTATCTATCTGTTGTTAACACACACGCACACACGTCACATCACACGCTGTTAATTAATTACCTAATGACGTCATTTAGGTTCACTCATCCATGTTCCTGGTGTCTTTTCTACCTTTCCTCACCCGTATCGTTCTCCTGTCTTGTTTTTCCACTTTCTCTCCATTTCTGTCCCCTCTCTCCCACTCCTCTTATTTTCCACCTCTACCTCACCTCCTAATCCCTTTCAGTTTCTGTCCCCTCTCTCCTCCTCCTCTTACTCTCCACCTCTACCTCACCCATCGTCCCTCTGTTTCTGTCTCCTCTCCCCCCTCCTCTTTTTCTCCACCTCTAACTCATCCCCTCGTCACTCTCTGTACCCTATTTCTCCTCCTCCTCTTATTCTCCACCTCTACCTCACCCCCTTGTCCATCTCTTCTGTCCCCCTCTCTCTCCCTCTCCTCTTATTCTCCACCTCAAACTCACCCCCCCATCCCTCTCTGTTTCTGTCACCTCTTTCTCCCACTCCTCATATTCTCCACCTCTACATCACCCCCTCGTCCAACTCTTCTGTCCCCTCTCTCTCCCCCCTCTTATTCTCCACCTCAACCTCACC
This sequence comes from Oncorhynchus mykiss, assembly GCF_013265735.2. Taxonomy (NCBI): domain Eukaryota; kingdom Metazoa; phylum Chordata; class Actinopteri; order Salmoniformes; family Salmonidae; genus Oncorhynchus; species Oncorhynchus mykiss. The sequence goes on along the minus strand of NC_048591.1, from coordinate 29,064,888 downwards.
CCCCCCCATCCCTCTCTGTTTCTGTCACCTCTTTCTCCCACTCCTCTTATTCTCCACCTCTACCTCACCGCCATCTCTGTGTTTCTGTCCCCTCTTTCCCCCCACTTTCTTATGCTCCACCTCTACCTCACTACCTCGTCCCTCTGTTTCTGTCCCCTCTCTTCATCTCTTATTCTCCACCTCTACCTCACCCCCTCGTCCCTCTCTTCTGTACCCTCTCTCCTCCTCCTCTTATTCTCCACGTCTACCTCACCCCCTCGTCCCTCTCTGTTTCTGTCCCCTCTCTCCCCCTCCTCTTATTCTCTACCTCTACCTCACCCCTCATCCCTCTCTGCTTCTGTCCCCTCTCTCTCCCCATCCTCTTATTGTCCACATCTACTTGACCCCCTCGTTCCTCTGTTTCTGTCCCCTCTCTCTCCCTAACCTCTTATTGTCCACCTCTACTTCACCCCCTCGTTCCTCTGTTTCTGTCCCCTCTCTCCCCCTCCTCTTATTCTCTACTTCTACTTCACCCCCTCATTCCTCTGTTTCTGTCCTCTCTCTCCCCCTCCTCTTCTTCTCTACGTCTACCTCACCCCCTCGTCCCTCTGTTTCTGTCCCCTCTCCCCCTCCTCTTATTCTCCACCTCTACCTCACCCCCTCATCCCTCTCTGCTTCTGTCCCCTCTCTCTCCCCATCCTCTTATTGTCCACCTCTACTTCACCCCCTCATCCCTCTCTGCTTCTGTCCCCTCTCTCTCCCCATCCTCTTATTGTCCACCTCTACTTCACCCCCTCGTTCCTCTGTTTCTGTCCCCTCTCTCCCCCTCCTCTTATTACCCACCTCTACTCCCCCCCCTTGTTCCTCTGTTTCTGTCCCCTCTCCCCCCCTCTTATTCTCCACCTCTACCTCACCCCCTCGCCCCCTTGTTTCTGTCCCCTCTCTCTCCCCCTCCTCTTATTCTCTATGTCTACCTCACCCCCTCGTCCCTCTCTTCATATTGCTCCTTTCTGTGTTTTACAAATGAAGATCCAAAGGTAGCTTGTTGTTGTGATTACAGTGGCAGTGTTGCCAAAGCAATTACCCCGGCACCAGGTAAACCCCCCCGCTCTCTCTCTCTTCTCTTCTCCTTTTCTCTCCCCCGCTGCTCGGCTGGCATCATCCAGACTGATAAAGTGCTATTTGTGTGTGTGTGTGTGTGGTTGTGTGAACTTGTTTAACTATTCTTGTGGGAACAAGAATAGTAAACAAACAAGAAATGTACTAACTGGGGACATTTTGTTAGTCCCCACGAAGTAAAATGCTATTTCTAGATGGTTTAGGGGTGAAGTTAGAATTAGTGTTAGGGTTTAGAATTAGTGTTATGGTTAGAATTAGTGTTAGGTTTAGAATTAGTGTGCGGGTTAGAATTAGTGTTAGGTTTAGAATTAGTGTGCGGGTTAGAATTAGTGTTAGGTTTAGAATTAGTGTGCGGGTTAGAATTAGTGTTAGGTTTAGAATTAGTGTGCGGGTTAGAATTAGTGTTAGGGTTAGAATTAGTGTTAGGGTTAGAATTAGTGTTAGGTTTAGAATTAGTGTGCAGGTTAGAATTAGTGTTAGGTTTAGAATTAGTGTTAGGGTTAGAATTAGTGTTAGTTTTAGAATTAGTGTGCGGGTTAGAATTAGTGTTAGGTTTAGTGTTAGTGTTAGGTTTAGAATTAGTGTCCGGGTTAGAATTAGTGTGCGGGTTAGAATTAGTGTGCGGGTTAGAATTAGTGTTTAGGGTTAGAATTAGTGTGCGGGTTAGAATTAGTGTTAGGGTTAGAATTAGTGTGCGGGTTAGAATTAGTGTGCGGGTTAGAATTAGTGTTAGGTTTAGAATTAGTGTTAGGTTTAGAATTAGTGTGCGGGTTAGAATTAGTGTAAGGTTTAGAATTAGTGTTAGGTTTAGAATTAGTGTGCAGGTTAGAATTAGTGTTAGGTTTAGAATTAGTGTGCGGGTTAGAATTAGTGTTAGGTTTAGAATTAGTGTTAGGTTTAGAATTAGTGTGCGGGTTAGAATTAGTGTTAGGTTTAGAATTAGTGTTAGGTTTAGAATTAGTGTGCAGGTTAGAATTAGTGTTAGGTTTAGAATTAGTGTGCGGGTTAGAATTAGTGTTAGGTTTAGAATTAGTGTGCAGGTTAGAATTAGTGTGCGGGTTAGAATTAGTGTTTAGGGTTAGAATTAGTGTGCGGGTTAGAATTAGTGTTAGGGTTAGAATTTGTGTGCGGGTTAGAATTAGTGTGCGGGTTAGAATTAGTGTTAGGTTTAGAATTAGTGTGCAGGTTAGAATTAGTGTTAGGTTTAGAATTAGTGTTAGGTTTAGAATTAGTGTGCGGGTTAGAATTAGTGTTAGGTTTAGAATTAGTGTTAGGCTTAGAATTAGTGTGCAGGGTTAGAATTAGTGTTAGGTTTAGAATTAGTGTGCGGGTTAGAATTAGTGTTAGGTTTAGAATTAATGTGCAGGTTAGAATTAGTGTTAGGTTTAGAATTAGTGTGCGGGTTAGAATTAGTGTTAGGGTTAGAATTAGTGTTAGGGTTAGAATTAGTGTTAGGTTTAGAATTAGTGTGCAGGTTAGAATTAGTGTTAGGTTTAGAATTAGTGTTAGGGTTAGAATTAGTGTTAGTTTCAGAATTAGTGTGCGGGTTAGAATTAGTGTTAGGTTTAGAATTAGTGTTAGGTTTAGAATTAGTGTGCGGGTTAGAATTAGTGTGCGGGTTAGAATTAGTGTGCGGGTTAGAATTAGTGTTAGGGTTAGAATTAGTGTGCGGGTTAGAATTAGTGTTAGGGTTAGAATCAGTGTGCGGGTTAGAATTAGTGTGCGGGTTAGAATTAGTGTTAGGTTTAGAATTAGTGTTAGGTTTAGAATTAGTGTGCGGGTTAGAATTAGTGTTAGGTTTAGAATTAGTGTTAGGTTTAGAATTAGTGTGCGGGTTAGAATTAGTGTTATGTTTAGAATTAGTGTGCAGGTTAGAATTAGTGTTAGGGTTAGAATTAGTGTTCGGTTTAGAATTAGGGTTAGAATTGCATTAAGGGTTAGGTTAGGGGTCAGGGAAAATAGGATTTTGAAAGGGACTGAATTGGGTGTCCCCACTAGGTGTAGCTGTACAAGACTGTGTGTGTGTGTGTGTGTGTTTCTCTGTGTCTCACTGTGTTAAACATGCCTCTCCTGCTCAAATCTCTGCCTCTTGCTCCATAAGGGCTATTCACAGACACACAATGCTGTATGCTACACAGTACTGAGTAGAGAAGATTACACTCACAGTAGTGCTACAGCTTTACCTGCCAAATGAAGCTCACTTCTCTCTTGAATACTCACACAACAATTACACTGTAGCTATTTTTAAATGTTTAACTAGGCAAGTCAGTTACGAACAAATTCTTATTTACAAAGACGGCCTACCCCGGCCAAACCCTCTCCTAACTCGGATGACGCTGGGCCAATTGTGTGCCACCCTATGGGATTCCCGATCACGGCCAGTTGTGATATAGCCTGGAATCAAACCCAGGTCTGTAGTGACACCTATAGCACTGCGATGCAGTGCCTTAGACTGCTGCGCCACTCAGGATCCCAGCTATGTGTGCTTGGTCTGACAGTGCTTACTCTACTATCACTAGTGAAAGACGTAAAGAAAGAATGCACACCCTAAGGTGAGGTGTTGGCAAACGGAGGATTAAGTATACAAATGAAAAAGAAAGTGATACACTCAAATGAGAAAATAACAATTCTGGAAAATAAGAAAAAGAAAATACGAAAAAGTCTGCAATTCTGCATCAGCAGGTTTTTATTGCAGGTCATCACTAGAACAAAGTATTAAGTACTGTACCTCACTGTGTCTTTTCAACTAGTGTGTCAAAACATCAGCTCTACATGATGGAACTTCTCCTCCAAACTTAATACGCCACACTTTCATTATTGTTTTGATGTTGATGTTTTGTGGGAGCAGATAGAGGTTTGGTAACTTTGTTAGGCGGCCGATCCATTATCTTGAGAGTCAGGGTGCTTATTTATGCACACTTAAGCCTGAGTGCTAATTTATGCACACTTAAGCCTGAGTGCGGCCACGTGTAATTCACTGTAAGCAGGGATCATTGGAATTGCAAATCAATGCCCCAGCACGCTTCTCCACTCCCTAGGACCCCTCCCCCTCCATCCCTCCCTCCATCCCCAGTCCCAGCCAGACTGGGCCATTTGTCTCAGCCAGACAGCCAGCCAGCTGGGCACCAGGCCAACCAAGCCCTGTTATGGGAGGGGCGGAGACGAGGTAGTGCAGTGGGAAAGGGATAGAAGGAAGGGAGAGGAGGGGAAGGAGGGATGGATGGAAGGAGAGGAGGACACGCAACTACCACAACAACCCTTTTGTGGTCTGTGGTTCCATCAGGAGCGAATGCAGATGAGGAGATACAGATTGAATTAGTCACAGTAGGAACAGAGAAATGAAGGACCGTGGGAGGATCATTCCCCTCACATTCTCTCCTCTAACTCAGCGTGTCCTTCAGGGCTGTGTGCTCAGGTCTATTCAGCCTCGTATTAGAGGAACCTTTTACTTCTCGCTCTGCTACATCCGTCACACTATCTCCTTCTCTCTCTTCTCCTTCCCTCCCTCTTTCCCTCTCTAGTCTCTCTCTCTTCATCCCTCCAATGACTACTGTATCTTTTTTCTACACCCCTCTGTTTACTCTAGATTCATTCTGCCCAAAACATCTGTCCCTGAAACTCTTTCTTTTTTGCCAATACTTATTTCCATTCCCCTCTTCCTCGGTTCCTCTACTGTCAGTAGAAATATACAGTTTCCTCCTCTCTCCCTTTGTTCCATTTTTAGCAATTTCCCCTCATTTTTCACAATTTGTAGTTTTCTCTATCTCACTTTTACCCTGGCTCTCTCTCCTCAATCCTGACTTTTTCACCCTCTCTTTTCTCCTCTCCTCTCCTCCTCTTCCCCACTGTGCCTCTCTTCCTCTGGTGGGCTTCAGCCTCCATATCTCTCAGCTATTCCACAGGTCCAAATGGCAAATGAGATTTGGAGACCAAGGCATACATACTTTCCCTTCAAATTGAAGTCATTTAGGCTGCATGCAGGTATAAACCAGTTACACTTCTATAATCTAGGCCTTTCCCTACCACCAGGTGAGTGTAGGAAGGAAGGAGAATAGAGGGAGGTAGAAAGAGATCGAGACAGGGAGGAATATTCTCCACCTCCCTACAGTCGAAGCTAGTCTTTTATTTATATACCGTATTTTTACGAGCCGTAGATATTGGAGTGCATATCACTAGAGTCTGAGGTTAAACCATGCTGCCTGACCTGAAGGACCTGGGGGATTTGATACTACTAGCCTCCTCATGGTGCTCTACAGCAGCTACCTCAGTCTATTCCAGTTATTCTCCCCATCCATCTCACTATGTTAAGGTTAGTGTTGAGTCTGTGTGCCAAGCAGGGTGTAAGTGGTCTTTAGAATGGGTTTGGTGGGTCTAGTAGAGCGTGCTTCTACTTGCCTGTCCACTGAAGTGGTGGAGGATATATTGTGGTTAGTCTCCTCTTACCTCCATAAAACGAGTCTATCAACCGGTAACAATGGGTGACCGAATGGGGAGGGACACAGGAGGACAGTGGAGTGTTCAAAGTGTGGGTCAGCAAGGAATTCTGGGATTCCAACAAGCTTTGACAGTCTCACTCTAGAATAAGACATTTATCCACGTTTCTCTAAAAGCCTAATTGTTGTCTAAGTGTTTTGACACCCTGGGTTCCCCATGCTGCTCTGTGTCCTTCCATTTCTCCAAGTGTCAAATTTGGAAGTTAAGAGTTAAGTTTAGGCACTCATTCCGAATGATAAAGGTAAGGGTTAATGTTTGGGATAGGGTTAATAACAAACAAAAAAACACAGCACTGGGATCGAACACGCAAACTTCTTATCCAGAGTCATTACATACATCCGTCATCCTCGTCCACAACGCCCTAGCAAAACCTAAGCCTACTTGATGTTAATAGCACTCACTGTTGCCCCTAGTAGATTCTAGCGACTTCTGTAGGATGCTTGGTAGGCTTTGACCAAAGTAGTGGCAGCAGCAGAAGTACCACAGTCTACAGTAGCAGAAGTAACAGAAGCTGGATTAGCAGCAGCTAAGACAGTGGTACCAGTGGTGGTACTGGCCATGATACACAGTTAGTGGTGGTACCTGTCACGGTACACAGTTACAGGGGTGGTACTGGCCATGATACACAGTTACAGTGGTGGTACTGGCCATGATACACAGTTACAGTGGTGGTACTGGTCATGATACACAGTTACAGGGGTGGTACTGGCCATGATACACAGTTACAGTGGTGGTACTGGCCATGATATACAGTTACAGTGGTGGTACTGGTCATGATACACAGTTACAGTGGTGGTACTGGTCATGATACACAGTTACAGGGTTGGTACTGGTCATGATACACAGTTACAGGGGTGGTACTGGTCATGATACACAGTTACAGGGTTGGTACTGGTCATGATACACAGTTACAGGGGTGGTACTGGCCATAATACACAGTTACAGTGGTGGTACTGGTCATGATACACAGTGACAGTGGTGGTACTGGCCATGATATACAGTTACAGTGGTGGTACTGGCCATGATATACAGTTACAGTGGTGGTACTGGTCATGATATACAGTTACAGTGGTGGTACTGGCCATGATATACAGTTACAGTGGTGGTACTGGCCATGATATACAGTTACAGGGGTGGTACTGGCCATGATATACAGTTACAGTGGTGGTACTGGTCATGATACACAGTTACAGTGGTGGTACTGGTCATGATACACAGTTACAGGGGTCGGTACTGGCCATGATACACAGTTACAGTGGTGGTACTGGTCATGATATACAGTTACAGTGGTGGTACTGGCCATGATACACAGTTACAGTGGTGGTACTGGTCATGATATACAGTTACAGTGGTGGTACCTGTCACGGTACACAGTTACAAGGGTGGTACTGGCCATGATACACAGTTACAGTGGTGGTACTGGCCATGATATACAGTTACAGTGGTGGTACCTGTCACGGTACACAGTTACAGTGGTGGTACTGGTCATGATACACAGTTACAGGGGTGGTACTGGTCATGATACACAGTTACAGGGTCGGTACTGGTCATGATACACAGTTACAGGGTCGGTACTGGTCATGATACACAGTTACAGGGGTGGTACTGGCCATGATATACAGTTACAGTGGTGGTACTGGTCATGATACACAGTTACAGTGGTGGTACTGGCCATGATATACAGTTACAGTGGTGGTACTGGCCATGATACACAGTTACAGTGGTGGTACTGGTCATGATACACAGTTACAGTGGTGGTACTGGCCATGATATACAGTTACAGTGGTGGTACTGGTCATGATATACAGTTACAGTGGTGGTACCTGTCACGGTACACAGTTACAGTGGTGGTACTGGTCATGATATACAGTTACAGGGTCGGTACTGGTCATGATACACAGTTACAGTGGTGGTACTGGCCATGATATACAGTTACAGGTGTGGTACCTGTCACGGTACACAGTTACAGGTGTGGTACTGGCCATGATACACAGTTACAGTGGTGGTACTGGCCATGATATACAGTTACAGTGGTGGTACTGGCCATGATATACAGTTACAGTGGTGGTACCTGTCACGGTACACAGTTACAGTGGTGGTACTGGTCATGATACACAGTTACAGGGGTGGTACTGGTCATGATACACAGTTACAGGGTCGGTACTGGTCATGATACACAGTTACAGGGGTGGTACTGGCCATGATATACAGTTACAGGGTCGGTACTGGTCATGATACACAGTTACAGGGGTGGTACTGGCCATGATATACAGTTACAGTGGTGGTACCTGTCACAGTACACAGTTACAGTGGTGGTACTGGTCATGATACACAGTTACAGTGGTGGTACTGGCCATGATATACAGTTGCAGTGGTGGTACTGGTCATGATATACAGTTACAGTGGTGGAACCTGTCACGGTACACAGTTTCAGGGGTGGTACTGGCCATGATACACAGTTACAGTGGTGGTACTGGCCATGATATACAGTTACAGTGGTGGTACCTGTCACGGTACACAGTTACAGTGGTGGTACTGGTCATGATACACAGTTACAGTGGTGGTACTGGTCATGATATACAGTTACAGTGGTGGTACCTGTCACGGTACACAGTTACAGGGGTGGTACTGGCCATGATACACAGTTACAGTGGTGGTACTGGCCATGATATACAGTTACAGTGGTGGTACCTGTCACGGTACACAGTTACAGTGGTGGTACCTGTCACGGTACACAGTTACAGTGGTGGTACTGGTCATGATACACAGTTACAGGGGTGGTACTGGTCATGATACACAGTTACAGGGGTGGTACTGGTCATGATATACAGTTACAGTGGTGGTACTGGTCATGATACACAGTTACAGGGGTGGTACTGGTCATGATACACAGTTACAGGGGTGGTACTGGTCATGATACACAGTTACAGGGTCGGTACTGGTCATGATACACAGTTACAGGGGTGGTAGTGGTCATGATATACAGTTACAGTGGTGGTACTGGTCATGATACACAGTTACAGTGGTGGTACTGGCCATGATATACAGTTACAGTGGTGGTACTGGTCATGATACACAGTTACAGTGGTGGTACTGGCCATGATATACAGTTACAGTGGTGGTACTGGTCATGATACACAGTTACAGGGTCGGTACTGGTCATGATACACAGTTACAGGGGTGGTAGTGGTCATGATATACAGTTACAGTGGTGGTACTGGTCATGATACACAGTTACAGTGGTGGTACTGGCCATGATATACAGTTACAGTGGTGGTACTGGTCATGATATACAGTTACAGTGGTGGTACTGGCCATGATATACAGTTACAGTGGTGGTACCTGTCACGGTACACAGTTACAGTGGTGGTACTGGTCATGATACACAGTTACAGGGTCGGTACTGGTCATGATACACAGTTACAGTGGTGGTACCTGTCACGGTACACAGTTACAGTGGTGGTACTGGTCATGATACACAGTTACAGGGTCGGTACTGGTCATGATACACAGTTACAGGGGTGGTACTGGCCATGATATACAGTTACAGTGGTGGTACCTGTCACGGTACACAGTTACAGGGGTGGTACTGGCCATGATACACAGTTACAGTGGTGGTACTGGCCATGATATACAGTTACAGTGGTGGTACCTGTCACGGTACACAGTTACAGTGGTGGTACTGGTCATGATACACAGTTACAGGGGTGATACTGGTCATGATAGACAGTTACAGGGGTGCTACTGGTCATGATACACAGTTACAGGGTTGGTACTGGTCATGATACACAGTTACAGGGGTGGTACTGGTCATGATACACAGTTACAGGGTTGGTACTGGTCATGATACACAGTTACAGTGGTGGTACTGGCCATGATATACAGTTACAGTGGTGGTACCTGTCACGGTACACAGTTACAAGGGTGGTACTGGCCATGATACACAGTTACAGTGGTGGTACTGGCCATGATATACAGTTACAGTGGTGGTACCTGTCACGGTACACAGTTACAGTGGTGGTACTGGTCATGATACACAGTTACAGGGGTGGTACTGGTCATGATACACAGTTACAGGGTCGGTACTGGTCATGATACACAGTTACAGGGTCGGTACTGGTCATGATACACAGTTACAGGGGTGGTACTGGCCATGATATACAGTTACAGTGGTGGTACTGGTCATGATACACAGTTACAGTGGTGGTACTGGCCATGATATACAGTTACAGTGGTGGTACTGGCCATGATACACAGTTACAGTGGTGGTACTGGTCATGATACACAGTTACAGTGGTGGTACTGGCCATGATATACAGTTACAGTGGTGGTACTGGTCATGATATACAGTTACAGTGGTGGTACCTGTCACGGTACACAGTTACAGTGGTGGTACTGGTCATGATACACAGTTACAGTGGTGGTACTGGCCATGATATACAGTTACAGTGGTGGTACCTGTCACGGTACACAGTTACAGTGGTGGTACTGGTCATGATACACAGTTACAGGGGCGGTACTGGTCATGATACACAGTTACAGGGTCGGTACTGGTCATGATACACAGTTACAGGGGTGGTACTGGCCATGATATACAGTTACAGGGTCGGTACTGGTCATGATACACAGTTACAGGGGTGGTACTGGCCATGATATACAGTTACAGTGGTGGTACCTGTTACAGTACACAGTTACAGTGGTGGTACTGGTCATGATATACAGTTACAGTGGTGGTACCTGTCACGGTACACAGTTACAGTGGTGGTACTGTCCATGATACACAGTTAGAGTGGTGGTACTGGCCATGATATACAGTTACAGTGGTGGTACTGGTCATGATACACAGTTACAGGGTCGGTACTGGTCATGATACACAGTTACAGGGGTGGTAGTGGTCATGATATACAGTTACAGTGGTGGTACTGGTCATGATACACAGTTACAGTGGTGGTACTGGCCATGATATACAGTTACAGTGGTGGTACTGGTCATGATATACAGTTACAGTGGTGGTACTGGCCATGATATACAGTTACAGTGGTGGTACCTGTCACGGTACACAGTTACAGTGGTGGTACTGGTCATGATACACAGTTACAGGGTCGGTACTGGTCATGATACACAGTTACAGTGGTGGTACCTGTCACGGTACACAGTTACAGTGGTGGTACTGGTCATGATACACAGTTACAGGGTCGGTACTGGTCATGATACACAGTTACAGGGGTGGTACTGGCCATGATATACAGTTACAGTGGTGGTACCTGTCACGGTACACAGTTACAGGGGTGGTACTGGCCATGATACACAGTTACAGTGGTGGTACTGGCCATGATATACAGTTACAGTGGTGGTACCTGTCACGGTACACAGTTACAGTGGTGGTACTGGTCATGATACACAGTTACAGGGGTGATACTGGTCATGATAGACAGTTACAGGGGTGCTACTGGTCATGATACACAGTTACAGGGTTGGTACTGGTCATGATACACAGTTACAGGGGTGGTACTGGTCATGATACACAGTTACAGGGTTGGTACTGGTCATGATACACAGTTACAGTGGTGGTACTGGCCATGATATACAGTTACAGTGGTGGTACCTGTCACGGTACACAGTTACAAGGGTGGTACTGGCCATGATACACAGTTACAGTGGTGGTACTGGCCATGATATACAGTTACAGTGGTGGTACCTGTCACGGTACACAGTTACAGTGGTGGTACTGGTCATGATACACAGTTACAGGGGTGGTACTGGTCATGATACACAGTTACAGGGTCGGTACTGGTCATGATACACAGTTACAGGGTCGGTACTGGTCATGATACACAGTTACAGGGGTGGTACTGGCCATGATATACAGTTACAGTGGTGGTACTGGTCATGATACACAGTTACAGTGGTGGTACTGGCCATGATATACAGTTACAGTGGTGGTACTGGCCATGATACACAGTTACAGTGGTGGTACTGGTCATGATACACAGTTACAGTGGTGGTACTGGCCATGATATACAGTTACAGTGGTGGTACTGGTCATGATATACAGTTACAGTGGTGGTACCTGTCACGGTACACAGTTACAGTGGTGGTACTGGTCATGATACACAGTTACAGTGGTGGTACTGGCCATGATATACAGTTACAGTGGTGGTACCTGTCACGGTACACAGTTACAGTGGTGGTACTGGTCATGATACACAGTTACAGGGGCGGTACTGGTCATGATACACAGTTACAGGGTCGGTACTGGTCATGATACACAGTTACAGGGGTGGTACTGGCCATGATATACAGTTACAGGGTCGGTACTGGTCATGATACACAGTTACAGGGGTGGTACTGGCCATGATATACAGTTACAGTGGTGGTACCTGTTACAGTACACAGTTACAGTGGTGGTACTGGTCATGATATACAGTTACAGTGGTGGTACCTGTCACGGTACACAGTTACAGTGGTGGTACTGTCCATGATACACAGTTAGAGTGGTGGTACTGGCCATGATATACAGTTACAGTGGTGGTACCTGTCATGATACACAGTTACAGGGGTGGTACTGGTCATGATACACAGTTACAGTGGTGGTACTGGCCATGATATACAGTTACAGTGGTGGTACCTGTCACGGTACACAGTTACAGGTGTGGTACTGGCCATGATACACAGTTACAGTGGTGGTACTGGCCATGATATACAGTTACAGTGGTGGTACCTGTCACGGTACACAGTTACAGTGGTGGTACTGGTCATGATACACAGTTACAGGGGTGGTACTGGTCATGATACACAGTTACAGGGTCGGTACTGGTCATGATACACAGTTACAGGGGTGGTACTGGCCATGATATACAGTTACAGGGTCGGTACTGGTCATGATACACAGTTACAGGGGTGGTACTGGCCATGATATACAGTTACAGTGGTGGTACCTGTCACAGTACACAGTTACAGTGGTGGTACTGGTCATGATACACAGTTACAGTGGTGGTACTGGCCATGATATACAGTTACAGTGGTGGTACCTGTCACGGTACACAGTTACAGGGGTGGTACTGGTCATGATACACAGTTACAGGGGTGGTACTGGTCATGATACTCAGTATCCCCATCACTCTCTTTCTTTTCTTTCTCCATCCCTCCATCCACAGTATTTCCTCCTCCATCTAACTCATCCCCCTAGCAGGCAGCACTGCCCCATCCAGCACACCAGATTACACACACATACACAAATGCAGGCACGCACACAGACAGATGCAGGCACACACATACACTGTTACACTGGTTGAAATGCACACGCGCACAGACACACACACAAACTTTGATCCTAGCCCCCTCACCTGGCCTCTTTAACACCTGCTGTGGCAGGAAAGGGAATGGATATAATGGATGGATATAAGGATGGAGGATGGACTGATGGATATAAGGATGCCTATGACATAGGTTTGTCCCCTTTCCCCCAACTTAAACTCAGATGCTTCTACCTCCAAGCTCTCACCATCTCTCTGAGTTTCACAGCCTTCACTACAACTAGCACAAAGGCTGTAGCTGCTGATGATAGTCTCCATACTCATAACTACCTATAGCAGAAAACTGATCACATCTTGTTGATGGGCTTTGCTCTCAAGTTGTGTTAGTCCTCCTCTTTGGCTCCTAGAAGCCCCTCTCTGGTGCCAGTGTTGAGTTTCAAGGCCCAATAATGATAAAAGACTCAAACCACAGCACTTCCTGGTGTCTAGTCACACACTAGTTTACAGGAAGAAACGAACAACAACAGGGAATTAGACTGTTATCGATTCCATTTACACATGTAGTGACGGGTCTGTTATTACCACTTGGAACATTCTCTAGTGATGGCGGACACGTTTTTAATAGCCAGGATGTATATTAAGTTAACCCCCGGAATGCATTTCTGTCATTTTATTTAGTTTAGCACGCTCTCCCTCTTTCTTTTATGACCTGTAGAGTCCAATAAAACGCCCCACTACCAAAGCGAGTGAGAGAAAGAAGGGATAGGAGAAAAGAGAGGAAGGAAGGAAAGATGAGAGAAACAGACGTAAAGAGATAAACATACAGAGAGATGGATGGAGAAATGCAGAGGTGTAGAAAAGGAGAAGACAGCAATGAAAGAGGGAAGGAGTGAGGGCAGAGGACAAAGATAAATATATAGATGCGTGGGACAGAAGGAGAGACTTACTGAGGGTCTCAGTCTGCTCACCAATTGACGGTGATGAGGTTCGGATGGAAAGGGAGGAAAATAAAAATGAAGGTGAAAATGGAGATGAAAGGATGGAGATGGATGAAGATACGGGAGGGTAAGAAAAGCAGAGAGGACACATGATGGGACAGTGAAAAAGTGTATGATGGATTGGTAGAGAGGGATAAAGGAGGAGAGGAGGTATAGTGGAGTGCAGTTGAGAGAGATTATCCCCAGCTTCTTTAGTTAAACACCATGTAATAAGAGTTTATAGAGAGAAACACACACACACACTCTCTCTCTCTCTCTCCCTCTCTCTGTGTCACTTTCTCTCTCTCCCTCTCTCTTTCTCTATTTCTCTTCTTTCTCTCCCTTCTCAAAAAACAACTTCACAGTCTGCACCTGTCCTTCATAGTCCCACTGTGACAAGCTGCTCTCTCTCCCTCACCTCTTTCTTTCTCCTGTACTTCTTCTAATTTCATCTTCTTTTCTCTTCTTTTTATCCCCTGCTCTCCTTGACTTTCGTTGCCTTAGTTTGTGAAAGAACAGTTTAGACATTTGTTCACTCCAGATTAGCACAATATTATTGTACTCTTTCCTTTTTCAATCTCACTCACGCCTAATGCCACACACCAATTCCCTCCCCAAGAGCTGACCTCTCTGTCTCTCTGCCCACCGTTTCTTCCATTTCAACAAGGCCATAGTGTAATGATTTCTGCTGGATGCTTTTTGTTTACCTGTTGTGTGTGTGTGTTTCACTTTGCGTGTAAATATAATGGGTACCCTAAAACGTAATACTCCATTAGCCATGAAGTCATTTCAGCACCCAGCAGTGAGCACAGTGTGTTATCTCTCCTCTCCTCTCGCTCCAAATCATCTCATTTCAATTCATCCCTCTCGTTTTGACTCCTCTGTGAACCGTGAGAAATACCTTCTCTTCTGCGTTTCACGGCAGCCCTTCCGCCAGCCCAACCGCTTTCCAGGCATTAGTGAGAACTCAGTGCCTTACCAGATGAAATGTTTCTCAGCCACTACACACCAGCAGAAACACCATCACAGAGACACACCATCAGACACACACACCATCAGACATACACACCATTAGACACACACACCATCAGACACACACACCATCAGACACACACACCATCAGACATACACACCATTAGACACACACACCATCAGGGACACCATCAGGCACACCATCAGGCACACCATCACACACACCATCACACACACACACACACACCATCAGGCACACCATCACACACACACACACACACCATCAGGCACACCATCACACACACCATCAGGCGCACACACCATCAGGCGCACACACCATCAGACACACCATCAGACACACACACCATCAGACACACCATCAGACACACACACACCATCAGACACACACACCATCAGACACACACACACCATCAGGCACACCATCAGACACACACACACCATCAGGCACACCATCACACACACCATCAGGCGCACACACCATCAGACACACACACCATCACACACACCATCAGACACACACACCGTCAGACACACACACCATCACACACACCATCAGACACACACACCATCAGACACACACACCATCAGACACACACACCGTCAGACACACACACCATCACACACACCATAAGACACACACACCATCAGACACACACACCATCAGACGCACACACCGTCAGACGCACACGCCATCACACACACCATCAGACACACACACCATCAGACACACACACAATCAGACACACACGCCATCACACACACCATCAGACACACACACACCATCAGACACACACACCATCAGACACACACACCGTCAGACACACACACCATCACACACGCCATCAGACACACACACACCATCAGACACACACACCATCAGACACACACACCGTCAGACACACACACCATCACACACGCCATCAGACACACCATCAGACACACACACCATCGGACGCACACACCATCACACACACCATCAGACACACACACCATCAGACACACACACCATCAGACACACACGCCATCAGACGCACACACCGTCAGACACACACACCATCAGACGCACACACCATCAGACGCACACACCATCGGACGCAAACACCATCAGACACACACACCATCAGACACACACACTATCACACACACTATCAGACACACACACCATCACACACAACATCAGACACACACACCATCAGACGCACACACCATCAAACACACACACCATCAGACATACACACCATCAGACATACACACCATTAGACACACACACCATCAGGCGCACCATCACACACACCATCACACACACACACACACACACACACACACCATCAGGCACACCATCAGGCACACCATCAGGCACACCATCACACACACACACACACACACACACACACACACACACACACACACACACACACACACACACACACACACACTCACCATCACACACCATCAGGCGCACACACCATCAGACACACACACCATCACACACACCATCAGACACACACACCATCAGGCACACCATCAGGCGCACCATCACACACACACACACACACCATCAGGCACGCCATCAGACACACACACACCATCAGGCACACCATCACACACACCATCAGACACACACACCGTCAGACACACACACCATCAGACACACACACCATCAGACACACACACCGCCAGACACACACACCATCAGACACACACACCATCAGACACACCATCAGACACACACACCATCAGACACACACACCATCAGACACACACACCATCAGACACACACACCATCAGACACACCATCAGACACACACACCATCAGACACACACACCATCAGACACACACACCATCAGACACACCATCAGACACACACACCATCAGACACACACACCATCAGACACACACACCATCAGACACACACACCATCAGACACACCGTCAGACACACACACCAACAGACACACACACACCATCAGACACACACACCATCACACACACCATCAGACGCACACACCATCAGACCCACACACCATCAGACACACCGTCAGACACACACACCATCAGACACACACACACCATCAGACACACACACCATCACACACACCATCAGACACTCATACCGTCAGACACACACACCATCAGACACACACACCATCAGACACACACACCATCAGACACACACACCATCAGACGCACACACCATCAGACACACACACCATCAGACGCACACACCATCAGACACACACACCATCAGACACACACACCATCAGACACACACACCATCAGACACACACACCATCAGACACACACACCATCAGACACACACACCGTCAGACACACACACCATCACACACGCCATCAGACACACACACACCATCAGACACACACACCATCAGACACACACACCGTCAGACACACACACCATCACACACGCCATCAGACACACCATCAGACACACACACCATCGGACGCACACACCATCACACACACCATCAGACACACACACCATCAGACACACACACCATCAGACACACACGCCATCAGACGCACACACCGTCAGACACACACACCATCAGACGCACACACCATCAGACGCACACACCATCGGACGCAAACACCATCAGACACACACACCATCAGACACACACACTATCACACACACTATCAGACACACACACCATCACACACAACATCAGACACACACACCATCAGACGCACACACCATCAAACACACACACCATCAGACATACACACCATCAGACATACACACCATTAGACACACACACCATCAGGCACACCATCACACACACCATCACACACACCATCACACACACACACACACACACACACACCATCAGGCACACCATCAGGCACACCATCAGGCACACCATCACACACACACACCATCACACACACACACACACACCATCAGGCACGCCATCAGACACACACACACCATCAGGCACACCATCACACACACCATCAGACACACACACCGTCAGACACACACACCATCAGACACACACACCATCAGACACACACACCGCCAGACACACACACCATCAGACACACACACCATCAGACACACACACCATCAGACACACACACCATCAGACACACACACCATCAGACACACACACCATCAGACACACCATCAGACACACACACCATCAGACACACACACCATCAGACACACACACCATCAGACACACACACCATCAGACACACCGTCAGACACACACACCATCAGACACACACACACCATCAGACACACACACCATCAGACGCACACACCATCAGACACACACACCATTTTGAATACATTCACTCTCACTAAGCCAATACATACAGTTCAGAACATTCACAAATTCTCTATCTCTCTCTCTCTCTCGCTCTCTCTCACTCACTCACTCTCACACACACACACACACACTAGTGGCCGGTTTTGAAGTCATTCCCCGACATTCTGCTTACCTGGGTGGACTTCAAATTTCGCAGTGGATCTTGAGCGACCTGGCAGCAGCAGTGTTTTCTGTTTACGCCTCTCTCTTATGCTCAGGGTAATTATCAAGTTTTACGACTGTGATTACAGAGGATGTGGAGATGATATTACTGCATCTATTCTCCCCTATCCCCCCCATCCAGTGTCCAGATCACACTGTGCTTCTATATCACCCAAATCACCAGGCATCTGTAATCCTTACAATAGTGAGGATTCAAACAAAACCCTGCATAATAAAAACACACAGAGACATAAACCTGCTTTGGCACAATGTGGTTACATGGCGGTAGAATTGAGTAGGATAGAGGTAGAGAGTGTAGTAAATGAGGGGTATAGCTGAAATGCCTATGAGAACTGTGTGTGTGTGTGTGTGTGTGTGGTGCAGTTATGTGTGTGATTGTGTGTGTGCTGTCACATTCATTGCTACGCCCTGATTCACACAGGTGGGAGATGTGCTTTTAATTAAGAACTCAGTCAAGTAGACAGTCCTCGTTTGGTAAGCTGTCCCCAGTGGGGCTCATAATAGGCTCCAAATTGACTTTGAATTAAAGTCAGGGGTTATAAACAGGCCAAGGTGGACCAGTCTGCTGCACCCCCAGCCTGAGTCAGAGGAAGCTGCCTGTCACAGGGGGTGGGATGGTGGGAGGAGCTCAGCGTTTCAGTGCGGGGTTAAGAGTGGAGGGAGACTCTTTTAGGCTTTCTCTCACTGAGATAATTCCCACGCTCTCCGCATGTATCATGTTTACCTCTATTTTCAAAATTAGTAAAGATCATTTTTATTTCCCCTCAACAATCTCCCTCCCCTCCTGTAATATCACAGTGAAATACCAACCAGGCAGCTATTGTGGGACTACTTCAGTGGCTGCCTGGCTTGCCTTGTTGGACCCAGCGTGATTGTCCATGGAGTCTGTGTGTGTGTGTGTCCTGGTCCTGTGTGTGTGTCCTGGTCCTGTGTGTGTGTGTGTCCTGGTCCTGTGTGTGTGTGTCCTGGTCCTGTGTGTGTGTGTGTGTGTTCTGGTCCTGTGTGTGTGTCCTGGTCCTGTGTGTGTGTCCTGGTCCTGTGTGTGTGTGTGTGTCCTGGTCCTGTGTGTGTGACCTGGTCCTGTGTGTGTGTGTGTGTGTCCTGGTCCTGTGTGTGTGACCTGGTCCTGTGTGTGTGTGTGTGTGTCCTGGTCCTGTGTGTGTGTCCTGGTCCTGTGTGTGTGTCCTGGTCCTGTGTGTGTGTCCTGGTCCTGTGTGTGTGTGTCCTGGTCCTGTGTGTGTGTCCTGGTCCTGTGTGTGTGTGTCCTGGTCCTGTGTGTGTGTGTGTCCTGGTCCTGTGTGTGTGTCCTGGTCCTGTGTGTGTGTGTGTGTGTGTGTGTGTGTCCTGGTCCTGTGTGTGTGTGTCCTGGTCCTGTGTGTGTGTGTCCTGGTCCTGTGTGTCCTGGTCCTGTGTGTGTGTGTGTGTCCTGGTCCTGTGTGTGTGTGTCCTGGTCCTGAGGTAGGGAAAATAACACACCGCACAGCTTCTCTCTCTCCAAAAACAATGCTTTTTGTTCTGTGCCCATACCCACACACCCCAACCATGCAGATTCAAGTCACCTGGACGGCAGGAGCTGTCAGAACACTCAGGCACTCTGAAAGGCAGCAGAATCCATGTTCGCTATGAATCAGTGGGAAAATGTGTTCCGCTCACTCTCCTCCTAATAGACTGCAGTCATGGCCAGCGAGCGTGCTAGAACACCGCCACCCCTTCTCTCTTGTTCTTGTTCCGCCCTACATGGAAATAAGGCATCTCCAACAAATGTGTTTTTCTCTCACTTTTGTTGAGGGAGAGAGGGAGTGAGAGAGGGAGAGAGAGAGGGAGAGAGGGAGGGAGAGAGGGAGAGAGGGAGGGAGAGAGAGAGGGGGGGGGTTGGCATATAACATTCCCGACTAGGAACACACCTGCCTTATGCCTCTACACACTTTAAAAGGAGCACTCACACCACCGTTACCTTTCAAAACACTTTCAATGTCACTATATATCACCCTGATCATGGCAATAAAACCAGAGCTTAAACCAAATGCCTCAAAGGTGCGTCATAAGTATTGCTTATGCTCAACTCAAATTACTTTTCCTGATCAATTGAAATTAGACCAGCATCCAACCCGAAAAGCCCTAGAGACGTCCAAAAAAATCCAGAATCAGGGAAATGTTACCCCCTACCTGCCTGCCGGGAACACAGTAGGACTGATCCATATGTATGATTTACCTCATCACCTCCCTCAGCCTGTTGGACAAAGCCTTGGACAGAATCTTATAATCAGTGCACAATAAGGCCACTGGCCTTCAGTTCTTCACCTCCCTAGGGTCACCCTTTTTTGGCAGTAGGGTGAGGACAGCCCTCCTGCAGCTTATCGGTAGTAACCCTCCGGTCAAACTATTGTTAACTACTGCTAGTCAATCCTCTCCCAACATAGCCCCCCAAAAATACAAATAAAGTAAATGGGAAGCCCATCAATGCCCGGTGCCCTTCCATTTTCCATGCCTTTTAATGTAGTGTATAGCTCCTGCAAAGACAATGGTTGCTCTAGTTCAACCTGAGCTTCTGCAGCCACCTGTGGGAGCCCATCAAGGAACAGTTGTGTCACTGTTATATTGTCTTTGTACTCACACTTGTAGAGCTTAGCATAGAACTCTACTGCCCTCTTTCTAATTTCACTAGGGCTAGTGAACTCCTATCCAAAAGCTGATTTGAGGCAATGAATAACTCTTCTTTGTCCATTATTTTTCTCTAAAGAAAGAACAATTTGGATGAGGCATCCAGTTCAAAGATTCCCTGAAACTTACTTCTCACCAAAGCCCCCTGTGCTCTGATACCCAGCTGGTCTGCCAAAGCCCCCTGTACTCTGATACCCAGCAGGTCTGCCAAAGCCCCCTGTACTCTGATACCCAGCTGGTCTGCCAAAGCCCCCTGTACTCTGATACCCAGCAGGTCTGCCAAAGCCCCCTGTACTCTGATACCCAGCTGGTCTGCCAAAGCCCCCTGTACTCTGATACCCAGCAGGTCTGCCAAAGCCCCCTGTACTCTGATACCCAGCAGGTCTTCCAAAGCGCCCATTGTGCTCTGATGCCCAGCTGGTCTGCCAAAGCCCCCTGTACTCTGATACCCAGCTGGTCTGCCAAAGCCCCCTGTACTCTGATATCCAGCTGGTCTGCCAAAGCCCCCTGTACTCTGATATCCAGCTGGTCTGCCAAAGCCCCCTGTACTCTGATACCCAGCTGGTCTGCCAATGCAGCTTTTTTTCTGTTGAGGGCCTGAGTATGGCCTCAATCTCCTGTGGTCTCAACCAACATCAGGAGTTCCACTATTTCAGACTCTAAGGCGTTCATTGATCTGGTGTTATCTCTGGTGACATTCATCGTGTACTGATTACAGAATTGTTGAAGGGATACAAAACTGTCCTTTTGAGACCTCCACCTCTCCCAGAAACCCCTCCACCTCTCCACCTCTCCCAGAAACCTCTCCACCTCTCCCAGAAAGACCTCCACCTCTCCCAGAAAGACCTCCACCTCTCCCAGAAACCTCTCCACCTCTCCCAGAAAGACCTCCACCTCTCCCAGAAAGACCTCCACCTCTCCCAGAAACATCTCCACCTCTCCCAGAAACCTCTCCACCTCTCCCAGAAACCTCTCCACCTTTCCCAGAAACCTCTCCACCTCTCCCAGAAACCTCTCCACCTCTCCACCTCTCCCAGAACATACAAAAACATTTCCTGAAGTGAGCATCACTCAAAAAAGTCATATTAAAATGCCAATATGCACTTTGGGGTTTACAGCGTTACAGCGTTAACACCTCTGTTATTTCACTATCATCAGAAAATCCCACTGGGGTTATCACACTTGATTTATAGACCTGATATTGATGTTCAAAACATGGCCAAAGAGATATTCTCTCTCACATGGGTCCATGTGTACTGTCTCGTGCCTCCATGTTGGCTCCGCCAAATATCACAGTTCATTAATCCATGCTTTTGTTACGTCTAGGTTAGACTACTGCAATGCTCTACTTTCCGGCTACCCGGATAAAGCACTAAATAAACTTCAGTTAGTGCTAAACACGGCTGCTAGAATCCTGACTAGAACCAAAAAAATGTATCATAATACTCCAGTGCTAGCCTACCTACACTGGCTTCCTGTCAAGGCAAGGGCTGATTTCAAGGTTTTACTGCTAAGCTACAAAGCATTACATGGGCTTGTTCCTACCTATCTCTCTGATTTGGTCCTGCCGTACATACCTACACGTACGCTACGGTCACAAGACGCAGGCCTCCTAATTGTCCCTAGAATTTCTTAGCAAACAGCTGGAGGCAGGGCCTTCTCCTATAGAGCTCCATTTTCCTACCCATGTGAGAGACGCAAACTCGGTCTCAACCTTTAAGTCTTTACTGAAGACTCATCTCTTCAGTGGGTCATACGATTGAGTGTAGTCTGGCCCAGGAGTGTGAAGGTGAATGGAAAGGCTCTGGAACAACGAACCGCCCTTGCTGTCTCTTCCTGGCCGGTTCCCCTCTTTCCACTGGGATTCTCTGCCTCTAACCCTATTACAGGGGCTGAGTCACTGGCTTACTGGTGCTCTTTCATGCCGTTCCTGGGAGGAGTGTGTCACTTGAGTGGGTTGAGTCACTGATGTGACCTTCCTGTCTGGGTTGCCCCCCCCCCCCCCACCCTTGGGTTGTGCCGTGGCGGAGATCTTTGTGGGCTATACTCGGCCTTGTCTCAGGATGGTAAATTGGTGGTTGAAGATATCCCTCTAGTGGGGCGGGGGCTGTGCTTTGGCAAAGTGGGTGGGGTTATATCCTTCCTGTTTGGCCCTGTCCGGGGGTATCATCGGATGGGGCCACAGTGTCTCCTGACCCCTCCTGTCTCAGCCTCCAGTATTTATGCTGCAGTAGTTTATGTGTCGAGGGGCTAGGGTCAGTTTGTTATATCTGGAGTACTTCTCCTGTCCTATCCGGTGTCCTGTGTGAATTTAAGTATGCTCTCTCTAATTCTCTCTTTCTTTCTCTCTCTCGGAGGACCTGAGCCCTAGGACCATGCCTCAGGACTACCTGGCATGATGACTCCTTGCTGTCCCCAGTCCACCTAGCCGTGCTGCTGCTCCAGTTTCAACTGTTCTGCCTGTGATTATTATTATTTGACCATGCTGGTCATTTATGAACATTTGAACATCTTGGCCATGTTCTGTTATAACCCCACATAGCCTGGTTCCTCTCTAGGTTTCTTTCTAGGTTTTGGCCTTTCTAGGGAGTTTTTCCTTGCAACTGTGCTTCGACACCTGCATTGCTTGCTGTTTTAGGCTGGGTTTCTGTACAGCACTTTGAGATATCAGCTGACGTACGAAGGGCTATATAAATACATTTGATTTGATTTGAGTTCATGTGTTACAATAAGGCATTTAAAAAAGTAATTGAGGCTATATGAGGTTCTTTGTGGTTTCTATCTAAATCACTGACTGTGCAGTTAAAATTCCCAGCAAGAAATAAATAATCCTCAGTGTTACATTTTCAATGGTATGATAATGTCTCTAAAAAGCATGCCCTCTCAACTGCCACAACTGGGGCGTATACATTTTTTAAACACATAGTGATGTTTTCATACCTCACTCTAACGTTTAATAACCTCCCCTCAACCACCTCTTCAACCTCATATGACAAAGGCAAAAACCCTTTTGAGAACAGGATAGCCACACCCCCACTTCTGAGCTTTTATGAAAACACACCACCGTTCCCCCCCACTCTTGTTGCCACATAACTTCATTTTCAATATTACTATGCGTTTCCTGTAGAAAACTTATGTCACTTCCCTTTCCCTTCATTAACACCACAGTTCTTTTTTTAACGTCTCTTGCCCCATTTACATTAAAAGAAGGCATCTTAAAATTGCTCATGCCTGAACAAAATACAGAGGAAGAGACAGAAAACACATCTTTACAGAGTAAAGACTGCAACTAAACTCTTTCATTTCCTTCAGGGCTTGTCAAACCTCCCCCTGTCATTTTTACATCAAAACCTTTGCTGATTCAATAAACAAATCACTTTCACTTTCAGGAAAAAAACATTTGACATTATAATCCTTTATATATTTCTTCCCTTTTGTCAATTTCAGAAATTGTACCTTCTCAATCCCATACCTCCATTCCACCCCATTTCTCTCACTATTTTGTTGTGATGCGTCAGATGACTCACTCTCGCAACCCCCCGCCCCCCCCCCCTGAGGAAAACTCCACCATCTCTACAACCTGTTTATCCTCAACTGATTTATCAATCTCTACCTTCCTCTTACAATTAGAACTGACTCTAACCATTATAGAAAGAGGATTGGGAGGCCCCGGTGCACAACTGAGCATGAGGACAAGTACATTAGAGTGTCTAGTTTGCGAAACAGACGCCTCACAAGTCCTCAACTGGCAGCTTCATTAAATAGTACCCGCAAAACACCAGTCTCAACGTTAACAGTGAAGAGGCGACTCCGGGATGCTGGCCTTCTAGGCAGAGTTGCAAAGAAAAAGCCATATCTCAGACTGGCCAATAAAAGATTAAGATGAGCAAAAGAACACACACTGGACAGAGGAACTCTCCCTAGAAGGCCAGCATCCCGGAGTCGCCTCTTCACTGTTAAGGTTGAGACTGGTGTTTTGCGGGTACTATTTAATGAAGCTGGCTGTTGAGGACTTGTGAGGTGTCTTATTCTCAAACTAGACACTCTAATGTACTTGTTCTCTTGCTCAGTTGTGCACCAGGCCTCACACTCCTCCTTCTATTCTAGTTAGAGACAGTTTAAGCTGTTCTGTGAATGGAGTGGTACACAGCATTGTACGAAATCTTCAGTTTCTTGGCAATTTCTCGCATGTAATAGCCTTAATTTCTCAGAACAAGAATAGACTGACGAGTTTCAGAAGAAAGTGTTTTGTTTCTGGCCGTTTTGAGCCTGTAATCAAACCCACCAATGCTGATACTCCAGATACTCAACTAGTCTAAAGAAGGCCAGTTTTATTGCTTCTATAGTCAGGACAACAGTTTTCAGCTGTGCTAACATCATTTCAAAAGGGTTTTCTAATGATCAATTAGCCTTTTAAAATGACGCCTATGTACATATTCCATTAAAAAAATCTGCCGTCTCCGGCTACAGTAGTCAGTGTCTACACTGTATTTCTGAACAATTTTATGTTATTTTAATGGACAAAAAATGTGCTTTTCTTTCAAAAGCAAGGACATTTCTAAGTGACCCCAAACTTTTGAATGGTAGTGTGTATATATACACACACACTGAAAACACTGAAAAATTTCAGTCGCTCTCACAATCGCTTCTGCTTCCCAACTCACTCCAGAGAGAGAGAGAGAGATATTTCCCATATTTCCCTCAGATTACACAGATCCACGAAGAATTCGAAAACAAACCCAATTTTGATAAACTCCCATATCTACTGGGTGAAATTCCACAGTGTGCCATCACAGCAGCAAGATTTGTGACCTGTTGCCACAAGAAAAGGGCAACCAGTGAAGAACAAACACCATTGTAAATACAACCCATATTTATGCTTATTTATTTTCCCTTGTGTACTTTAACCATTTGTACATTGTTACAACACTGTATATATACATAACATGACATTTGTAATGTCTTTATTCTTTTGAAACTTCTGTATGTGTAATGTTTACTTTAAATTGTTATTGTTTATTTCACTTTTGTATAATATCTACCTCACTTGCTTTGGCAATGTTAACACATGTTTCCCATGCCAATAAAGCCCATTGAATTGAAAGAGAGAGAGCACTCCTTCCCCTGCCAAGCAGCATTTACATTTTAGTCAACGCTCTTATTCAGTTTGATTTACAGGAGCAATTAGGATTAAGTGCCTTGCTCAAGGGCATATTCGCAGATTTGGCTCTGGGATTCAAACCAGCAACCTTTCGGTTACTGGCCCAATGCTTTTAACCACTAGGCTACATGCCGCTGCATCTCAATAGTGTAAAGGGGCTTCTTCTTATTCACTATACTCCCCCTTCAAGTTTAAACTTGAGATGCAGCATATTATTTGGGCTGGGCTGGTGTGTGTGTGAATGTGTTTGTGTGATGTTGGATATTGGACTGTTCCGTCTGCTGTCCACACAAACACTGCCAACACAATCCAGCACTGTCCCGACGGCGGGCGTGACCGTGCCAAGCTCAGCAGCTCTCTGCCAGGACCACTGTTCACCCACACAATCAATACCTCTGAGAGAGGGGCCTCAACCCTGCTGCCTTCTGGGACTGCTGCCTTCCTGTCTGCCTCTCTGCTGCTGCCTTCTGGGACTGCTGCCTTCCTGTCGGCTGCTGCCTTCTGGGACTGCTGCCTTCCTGTCGGCTGCTGCCTTCTGGGACTGCTGCCTTCCTGCTGATCTCTCTCTCTCGCTCTCTCTCTGTATCTCTCTCTCTGTATCTCTCTGTTTCTCTGTATATCTCTCTCTGTTTCTCTGTATATCTCTCTCTGTTTCTCTGTATCTCTTTCTGTTTCTCTGTATCTCTCTCTGTTTCTCTGTATCTCTCTTTTTTTCTGTATCTCTCTGTTTCTCTGTATCTCTCTCTGTTTCTCTGTATCTCTCTCTGTTTCTCTGTATCTCTCTGTTTCTCTGTATCTCTCGCTTTTTCTCTATATCTCTCGCTGTTTCTCTGTATCTCTCTCTGTTTCTCCGTGTCTCTCTCTGTTTCTCTGTATCTCTCTCTGTTTCTCTGTATCTCTCTCTGTTTCTCTGTATCACTCTCTGTTTCTCTGTATCACTCTCTGTTTCTCTGTATCTCTCTGTATCTCTCTGTTTCTCTGTATCTCTCTCTGTTTCTCTGTATCTCCCTGTTTCTCTGTATCTCTCTGTTTCTCTGTTTCTCTCTCTGTTTCTCTGTATCTCCCTGTTTCTCTGTATCTCTCTGTTTCTCTGTATCTCTCTCTGTTTCTATGTATCTCCCTGTTTCTCTGAATCTCTCTGTTTCTCTGTATCTCTCTCTGTTTCTCTGTATCTCTCTGTTTCTCTGTATCTCTCTGTTTCTCTGTATCTCTCTGTTTCTCTGTATCTCTCTGTTTCTCTGTTTCGGTTACTGGCCCAATGCTTTTAACCACTAGGCTACATGCCGCTGCATCTCAATAGTGTAAAGGGGCTTCTTCTTATTCACTATACTCCCCCTTCAAGTTTAAACTTGAGATGCAGCATATTATTTGGGCTGGGCTGGTGTGTGTGTGAATGTGTTTGTGTGATGTTGGATATTGGACTGTTCCGTCTGCTGTCCACACAAACACTGCCAACACAATCCAGCACTGTCCCGACGGCGGGCGTGACCGTGCCAAGCTCAGCAGCTCTCTGCCAGGACCACTGTTCACCCACACAATCAATACCTCTGAGAGAGGGGCCTCAACCCTGCTGCCTTCTGGGACTGCTGCCTTCCTGTCTGCCTCTCTGCTGCTGCCTTCTGGGACTGCTGCCTTCTGGGACTGCTGCCTTCCTGTCGGCTGCTGCCTTCTGGGACTGCTGCCTTCCTGTCGGCTGCTGCCTTCTGGGACTGCTGCCTTCCTGCTGATCTCTCTCTCTCTCTCTCTCTGTATCTCTCTGTTTCTCTGTATATCTCTCTCTGTTTCTCTGTATCTCTCTCTGTTTCTCTGTATCTCTCTGTTTCTCTGTATCTCTCGCTTTTTCTCTATATCTCTCGCTGTTTCTCTGTATCTCTCTCTGTTTCTCCGTGTCTCTCTCTGTTTCTCTGTATCTCTCTCTGTTTCTCTGTATCTCTCTCTGTTTCTCTGTATCACTCTCTGTTTCTCTGTATCACTCTCTGTTTCTCTGTATCTCTCTGTTTCTCTGTATCTCCCTGTTTCTCTGTATCTCTCTGTTTCTCTGTATCTCTCTCTGTTTCTCTGTATCTCTCTGTTTCTCTGTATCTCTCTCTGTTTCTCTGTATCTCTCTGTTTCTCTGTATCTCTCTGTTTCTCTGTTTCTCTCTCTGTTTCTCTGTATCTCCCTGTTTCTCTGTATCTCTCTGTTTCTCTGTATCTCTCTCTGTTTCTCTGTATCTCCCTGTTTCTCTGAATCTATCTGTTTCTCTGTATCTCTCTCTGTTTCTCTGTATCTCTCTGTTTCTCTGTATCTCTCTGTTTCTCTGTTTCTCTCTCTGTTTCTCTGTATCTCCCTGTTTGTCTGTATCTCTCTGTTTCTCTGTATCTCTCTGTTTCTCTGTATCTCTCTCTGTTTCTCTGTATCTCTCTGTTTCTCTGTATCTCCCTGTTTCTCTGTATCTCCCTGTTTCTCTGTATCTCTCTGTTTCTCTGTATCTCTCTCTGTTTCTCTGTATCTCTCTGTTTCTCTGTATCTCCCTGTTTCTCTGTATCTCTCTGTTTCTCTGTATCTCTCTCTGTTTCTCTGTATCTCTCTGTTTCTCTGTATCTCCCTGTTTCTCTGTATCTCTCTGTTTCTCTGTATCTCTCTCTGTTTCTCTGTATCTCTCTGTTTCTCTGTATCTCTCTCTGTTTCTCTGTATCACTTTTTGTTTCTTTCTCTTTTGTTTTCTCTCTCTGTCTTTTTTTCTGTCTACTAGAGTAGAATTGTGTGAGCGAAGTGATAGGGAGTGCAAAGAAGACAGGGGGCTGATGAGTTTTAAATAGAGGGAAAAACATCCCTCAGAAGTAAACCCACTGGGAGAAGAGCAGAGCAGCACTCTCTCACTGTGAAACATGGGGCAGACAGACCTAAACCAAAGCATTTGATCAGAAGTTTTTCTAAGAACAGGATTTGGCATTTGATTTGGTTAAGGGATGGTTAAGGGAAAGAGAGTGAGAGATTCACAAAGTGAAGAATAGGATTGCTGGCTTTAGATCATTTTGTAAAGATCTTGAGCAGGAAGTAGAGATAAACACATTTGCATAATAAGAATTTTTCAAAAAAAAGGTGTGTTCAAAATACATACAATCACACCTTGTGTACTCTGCACACCCCCACTGGTAGACATGGTGTAGTCCAGGGCTTTCCAACCCTGTTCCTGGAGCACTACCGTCCTGTAGGTTCTCAGTCCTTCATTACAGGAGGGTAGCTCTCCAGGAACAGGGTTGGAGAGCCCTGATGTAGTCAGTCACAAACATGCACACACCCAGAGCCAAACACTCTGAAATGATTATCCATGATATTCCATAGTATTCTCACTCTTCCTTCAAACCCCATCATTTGACTTTCAAACACATACACACACACACACACTCACACAACCTCAGCAGCTGTGCAGTCAGCTGGGTTGCTGGCCCGTGGGAATGACATAGGGGCTGATGGGATGGCAACTGAATCTTCAGCGGCTTCGGAGGGCGATCCCTGCATGTCTACCCCCGTGCCACCCTCCCACCCCTCTGCAAACCCCTCTCTCTCCCTCTCTTTCTCTATCTCTGCCACCCCTCAGGCTCTTGTGACTGGAACACCACTGTCTGCTCTCATCAGAGAGGGAGGGAGGGAGGAGAAGAGAGGGATGGTTAGAGGCGATATGAAAGGGAGAATTGGGTGACATACGGAGAGAGAAGAGAAGAGGGAATGCTAGAAGGAGACAGAAGGGAGTTATAGCTGGAAAAGAGGAGTGGGAGAGAAAAGAGGAGGGAGAGAAGAGGGCAGAGAGGTAGAGAAAGTAGGGGGAGAGAGAAGAGCTGATGGTTGGGGAAGAAAGGAGAGCTAAAGTGCGTGTGTGTGTGCGTGTGCGTGTGTCTGTCTAACCTAAACATAATTAAGGTTAGAAAGTTATTGATAGAACAGAGGGGAACGTGTGTTTGTGTGTAAAGCTGATAGAACAGAGGGGAACGTGTGTTTGTGTGTAAAGCTGATAGAACAGAGGGGAACGTGTGTTTGTGTGTAAAGCTGATAGAACAGAGTGTGTGTTTGTGTGTAAAGCTGATAGAACAGAGGAGTGTGTGTTTGTGTGTAAAGCTGATAGAATAGAGGAGTGTGTGTTTGTGTGTAAAGCTGATAGAACAGAGGGGAACGTGTGTTTGTGTGTAAAGCTGATAGAACAGAGGGGAACGTGTGTTTGTGTGTAAAGCTGATAGAACAGAGGGGAACGTGTGTTTGTGTGTAAAGCTGATAGAACAGAGGGGAACGTGTGTTTGTGTGTAAAGCTGATAGAACAGAGGGGAACGTGTGTTTGTGTGTAAAGCTGATAGAACAGAGGGGAACGTGTGTTTGTGTGTAAAGCTGATAGAACAGAGGGGAACGTGTGTTTGTGTGTAAAGCTGATAGAACAGAGGAGTGTGTGTTTGTGTGTAAAGCTGATAGAACAGAGGGGAACGTGTGTTTGTGTGTAAAGCTGATAGAATAGAGGAGTGTGTGTTTGTGTGTAAAGCTGATAGAACAGAGGGGAACGTGTGTTTGTGTGTAAAGCTGATAGAACAGAGGGGAGTGTGTGTTTGTGTGTAAAGCTGATAGAACAGAGGGGAACGTGTGTTTGTGTGTAAAGCTGATAGAACAGAGGGGAACGTGTGTTTGTGTGTAAAGCTGATAGAACAGAGGGGAACGTGTGTTTGTGTGTAAAGCTGATAGAACAGAGGGGAACGTGTGTTTGTGTGTAAAGCTGATAGGACAGAGGGGAACGTGTGTTTGTGTGTAAAGCTGATAGAACAGAGGGGAACGTGTGTTTGTGTGTAAAGCTGATAAAACAGAGGGGAACGTGTGTTTGTGTGTAAAGCTGATAGAACAGAGGGGAACGTGTGTTTGTGTGTAAAGCTGATAGGACAGAGGGGAACGTGTGTTTGTGTGTAAAGCTGATAGAACAGAGGGGAACGTGTGTTTGTGTGTAAAGCTGATAGAACAGAGGGGAACGTGTGTTTGTGTGTAAAGCTGATAGAACAGAGGGGAACGTGTGTTTGTGTGTAAAGCTGATAAAACAGAGGGGAACGTGTGTTTGTGTGTAAAGCTGATAGAACAGAGGGGAACGTGTGTTTGTGTGTAAAGCTGATAGAACAGAGGGGAACGTGTGTTTGTGTGTAAAGCTGATAGAACAGAGGGGAACATGTGTTTGTGTGTAAAGCTGATAGGACAGAAGGGAACGTGTGTTTGTGTGTAAAGCTGATAGAACAGAGGGGAACGTGTGTTTGTGGGTAAAGCTGATAGGACAGAGGGGAACGTGTGTTTGTGTGTAAAGCTGATAGAACAGAGGGGAATGTGTGTTTGTGTGTAAAGCTGATAGAACAGAGGGGAGCGTGTGTTTGTGTGTAAAGCTGATAGAACAGAGGGGAACGTGTGTTTGTGTGTAAAGCTGATAGAACAGAGGGGAGCGTGTGTTTGTGTGTAAAGCTGATAGAACAGAGGGGAACGTGTGTTTGTGTGTAAAGCTGATAGAACAGAGGGGAACGTGTGTTTGTGTGTAAAGCTGATAGAACAGAGGGGAACGTGTGTTTGTGTGTAAAGCTGATAGAACAGAGGGGAACGTGTGTTTGTGTGTAAAGCTGATAGAACAGAGGGGAACGTGTGTTTGTGTGTAAAGCTGATAGAACAGAGGGGAACGTGTGTTTGTGTGTAAAGCTGATAGAACAGAGGGGAACGTGTGTTTGTGTGTAAAGCTGATAGGACAGAGGGGAACGTGTGTTTGTGTGTAAAGCTGATAGAACAGAGGGGAACGTGTGTTTGTGTGTAAAGCTGATAGAACAGAGGGGAACGTGTGTTTGTGTGTAAGCTGATAAAACAGAGGGGAACGTGTGTTTGTGTGTAAAGCTGATTGAACAGAGGGGAACGTGTGTTTGTGTGTAAAGCTGATAGAACAGAGGGGAACGTGTGTTTGTGTGTAAAGCTGATAGAACAGAGAGGAACGTGTGTTTGTGTGTAAAGCTGATAAAACAGAGGAGAACGTGTGTTTGTGTGTAAAGCTGATAAAACAGAGGGGAACGTGTGTTTGTGTGTAAAGCTGATAAAACAGAGGGGAACGTGTGTTTGTGTGTAAAGCTGATAAAACAGAGGGGAACATGTGTTTGTGTGTAAAGCTGATAGGAGCGTGTGTTTGTGTGTAAAGCTGATAGGAGCGTGTGTTTGTGTGTAAAGCTGATAGAACAGAGGGGAGCGTGTGTTTGTGTGTAAAGCTGATAGAACAGAGGGGAACGTGTGTTTGTGTGTAAAGCTGATAGGAGCGTGTGTTTGTGTGTAAAGCTAATAGAACAGAGGGGAGCGTGTGTTTGTGTGTAAAGCTGATAGAACAGAGGGGAACGTGTGTTTGTGTGTAAAGCTGATAGGAGCGTGTGTTTGTGTGTAAAGCTGATAGAACAGAGGGGAGCGTGTGTTTGTGTGTAAAGCTGATAGAACAGAGGGGAACGTGTGTTTGTGTGTAAAGCTGATAGGAGCGTGTGTTTGTGTGTAAAGCTGATAGAACAGAGGGGAACGTGTGTTTGTGTGTAAAGCTGATAGGAGCGTGTGTTTGTGTGTAAAGCTGATAGAACAGAGGGGAACGTGTGTTTGTGTGTAAAGCTGATAGGAGCGTGTGTTTGTGTGTAAAGCTGATAGAACAGAGGGGAGCGTGTGTTTGTGTGTAAAGCTGATAGAACAGAGGGGAACGTGTGTTTGTGTGTAAAGCTGATAGAACAGAGGGGAGCGTGTGTTTGTGTGTAAAGCTGATAGAACAGAGGAGTGTGTGTTTGTGTGTAAAGCTGATTGAACAGAGGGGAACGTGT
Organism: Oncorhynchus mykiss; assembly: GCF_013265735.2. Taxonomy (NCBI): domain Eukaryota; kingdom Metazoa; phylum Chordata; class Actinopteri; order Salmoniformes; family Salmonidae; genus Oncorhynchus; species Oncorhynchus mykiss. Next base: position 29,031,905 of record NC_048591.1, on the reverse strand, counting down.
GTTTGTGTGTAAAGCTGATAGGAGCGTGTGTTTGTGTGTAAAGCTGATAGAACAGAGGGGAGCGTGTGTTTGCATACGATGCTGGAGATCAGCTATTTCTTTCTTTTATATCCAAAACCAACCAACAAGTCTCCATGGAGGAAAGTGTATTTTATTTCAGCACCGTATATCACTCTAAACTTGGATTACTTTCTGTGTCCATTTAATGGCCAATTAGCCACCAGCAACAATTTGAAACAATACATTTTCTAAATGACAGGAAAGTGGAAATCAGACAATGAAAAATGGAGGGAGATCAAAGTGATTCATTATTGGCATTTGGCGGTTCATCATTAAAAGTCACCGGGTGGGTTTTCAAGCAGTTGGTACAGCACTCAAATCAGCCCCCCTGCAACTCAGAGGGAAGAGATGAGTTCCAGAATCAAAGTACTCAGGTGCACATGCTGGGAGTGCTTGGGCAAGGAGGACATTGGCTTACAAGTGTGTGTGTGTGTGGATTGAGCATGTATGTTGTGTGTATGTGTCTGTATAATGTGCATTAATGTTGTGTGTCTGTATAATGAGCATGTATGTTGTGTGTGTGTGTGTGTGTGTGAGCTGCATACGTGATTTGAGTGGAAGGGGTTATGGCATGTGACAGGGAATTAAGAAGAGATCACTGAAAACCAGTCCTGGAGGTGGCTCATCATTTACAAAAGGCAATTGGAATCAATGTTAATTAAAGCACAACAATGCAATAACTGTCATCTCATTACAGGGAATAATAAAATTCTAATCACAACGTCACTCTCTCAAATGCCAACTGGTCTCTGTGATTGCTTATCGAATCCATTTGAGAAAGAAAATTACAATGGAATTTAGAGTGATTGCCCCCCTCGTCTCCTTGCCTCACCCTTTCTCTCACCGCTTCCATTGGGTTGTAGGCTGTTGCTGGTGGGTTGGGGGTGGCTTGAGGGGGGATGGAGGGATGGAAGGGGAGGTATAGGGGCTTGAGGGGTATTGGGGTTTCTTACACATGACATATGAAATGAGGAAAAATATCTCAGAATCATGCCATATATGATCAAGGCCTCTTGTTTTCTGTGTTTGTATTTAGGTCCTATAATTAAAGGAGCCAACCCACTTGTTTTCTGTGTTTGTATTTAGGCCCTATAGTTAAAGGAGCCAACCCACTTGTTTTCTGTGTTTGTATTTAGGTCCTATAGTTAATGGAGCCAACCCACTTGTTTTCTGTGTTTGTATTTAGGTCCTATAGTTAATGGAGCCAACCCACTTGTTTTCTGTGTTTGTATTTAGGTCCTATAGTTAATGGAGCCAACCCACTTGTTTTCTGTGTTTGTATTTAGGTACTATAGTTAATGGAGTCAACCCACTTGTTTTCTGTGTTTGTATTTAGGTCCTATAGTTAAAGGAGCCAACCCACTTGTTTTCTGTGTTTGTATTTAGGTCCTATAGTTAATGGAGCCAACCCACTTGTTTTCTGTGTTTGTATTTAGGTCCTATAGTTAATGGAGCCAACCCACTTGTTTTCTGTGTTTGTATTTAGGTCCTATGGTTAATGGAGCCAACCCACTTGTTTTCTGTGTTTGTATTTAGGTCCTATAGTTAATGGAGCCAACCCACTTGTTTTCTGTGTTTGTATTTAGGTCCTATAGTTAATGGAGCCAACCCACTTGTTTTCTGTGTTTGTATTTAGGTCCTATAGTTAAAGGAGCCAACCCACTTGTTTTCTGTGTTTGTATTTAGGTCCTATAGTTAATGGAGCCAACCCACTTGTTTTCTGTGTTTGTATTTAGGTCCTATAGTTAATGGAGCCAACCCACTTGTTTTCTGTGTTTGTATTTAGGTCCTATAGTTAAAGGAGCCAACCCACTTGTTTTCTGTGTTTGTATTTAGGTCCTATAG